>NC_055971.1:22899494-23039494 GCF_018492685.1 Alosa sapidissima | reverse complement strand
ACAGACGCTACAACTAACCAAAACACAAAGTACACCAAAACAAAGAACCACACAGGAGAGCACACAAGGCAAGACGGGGCAAGACCATGACAAGCTAACCCATATAAAAGCATCTAGTCATTCTGTTGTTTTTGGTTAAGTTGGCAGTGAACCAAGTTTTTTTTTTTTTTAAACTGTACTCTGGATGTAAGAACACAGTTTGGATTAGCAGTGGATTCTAGAATACAGTCTGGAGCAAGGCTGGATTTAAGAACACAATTTGGATTCACAGTGGATTCCAGAATACAGTCTGGAGCAGGGCTGGATTTAAGAACACAATTTGGATCGGCAGTGGATTCCAGAATACAGTCTGGAGCAGTGCTGGATTTAAGAACACAATTTAGATCAGCAGTGGATTCAGGAATACAGCTTGTGGCGAATGCACATGACATGAGTGTACAGAGGTTGGATGTTGTGAATATTCCTCAGAGTAGCTCCCTCACATGTAAAGGTCACACCAGCCCTGCTTTCCTCCTGTTCAGACTGTGCAGCTTGCCCTTCTTTACCCCAGGAGGTGATCACAAACACACACACGCACACACACACACACACACACACACAAACATGCTCAAACACACAGACACTTACCGCTTGAAGCTTCTTCTTGGCCGCCTTGGCCAGCTCAGAGAGGTCCAAGCTACATAAATAACACACAGAGAACAGAGAGGGACCAGTGAACAAACAAAAACAACAAACAAATGGAACAAAACAGAAAGACAACAACAAACAAACAACAAGGACATAACGCACAGACAGAGAGAGATGCGGAGGGGGACAAGGGGTAACAAGTGGAGGTGTTAGCATGGAGATCTTCATCTAATGGGTGAACATGTACTGTTGGGGTTTGGGGCGGGGGTGGAGTTGGGCTAGACAAGCTGAGTGTGTGTGTGCATGTGATCTGTGAAGTTGTTCATATCCTCCAGCCCAGTAGCAATAATCTACAATTATTAGTGACCATTTTTGTGATTATAGCCTCTGCCTCTCTCTCTCTCACACACACACGCACGCACGCACCCACGCACGCACGCACGCGCACACACACACACACACACAAGCACACACACACAGCTTTCAGCAGCTTTCCACGCAGGATTTGTCTTTACACAGGGCGTGATTATTAAGCCGTGCCCTGTGTGTTGGGAGATATCAGCAGGGTGGGGCTCGGTCAAGGCCAAGTGACAGTGGGCGGTTAAAGCACTCTTAAGGCCCACTCACCCTGACACACCTGTGACTGTAAGGACGTATGGGGGGAGGACGGACGGATGGAGGGAGGGGAGGGAGAGGAGGATGCTGAGGAAGAAGAGGGGAGACAAAGGGGAAGCGGAAGGAGTGGTGGAGGGAGAAAGGGGGATGAGAGGAAAGGAGAGATACCTCTGCGTCGGGCACTTAGGGCGAGCTCTGCCTCCACAAGCGCAGCGAGATGGAGAGAACAGAAAACCAGTGAGCCAGAGAGAAAGACAGCCAGAGATATACAATCAGGGAGACAGACAGAGAGAAAGAAAGAACGAGTGCAAGAGAAAGAAAAATTGTGAAGAGTGAGGAAGAAACAGAGCAGAGGATAGTCACAGAGAGAAAGACAAAGAGAGAGAGAAAGAACGAGAGAGAAGGAGAGTGTGGGGAGAGAGAGAGAGAGAGAGAGAGAGAGGGAGAGAGAGAGAGAGAGAGAGAGAGAGAGAGAGAGAGAGAGAGAGAGAAAGAAAGAGAGAGAGCAATGCAGAAAGACTGCAAGAAAGAATTTCAGATCCCCACATCAACAACAGTTATCTGCTATCTTTGCTGTAATGATTACCAGAATGAAACCAGATATCAACATGGTATTCAGCAAGCGGAGAGCCATCGAACTCAGATGACCAGTATTAATGAGCCTGGACATTAGCCCTGCTCAGTCATCCTCTATCAACACAATTAAGACACAGCGCAACCTGCTGGCCAAGAAGCTACATTGCAACACTATGCTACCCTCTTAAAAAAATACAACGGACATCAAAGTGACAACAAAGGCACTGCCAGCCAGGCAACAAAGTTATTTAGTCATACAACAAGGGCCAGTGGTAAACAACATTTAGTCCTCCAAAATGAATAAACACACATGCACGTACAGACACAAACACAAACACACACTCCATACCTGTCAGCCATCTGTGGGATGATGTAATGCCCGTTCTTGTGATCTGCAGGATGAATAAAAGACACAGAACCGCTCGAGAGACTCAAGTATGTGCCACATCGTAAAAAAATCCTCTGTGTGTGTGTGTGTGTTAACTTAAATATGTTCTCTGTGAGCTTCTCCATGGCTGATGAGGCTGAGCCATCTGGGGTTGCGTTTGAGGGGGCCATGAAAGTTTAATGAGGCCACGGCTAAACTTAGAAGACATGCACTGCTAACATACAACATGCACGACAGCCTACGCACACACACACACACACAAAAAAAAAGAAGACCACTAACACAACCTGAGTGTGGATCACAGCACATCTCAAATCTGCTGCATGTTTGTGCATAATTAAACCGTGACGAGACACACAATCTTCAACTCCTATAAGGGGCAGTGCTGTGCTCACCTGGGCGCCGTCCACACAGGTAGAAGGCCAGTCTGTCTGTGAGCTCGTACTGACACTCCACCAGTCGCTCAGCCAGCTCCACCTGGCCTGCTTGCCTGCGGCGGGCACAACAGACATGAGTCAACAGGGACACTCAGGAGAACATCAGAGAGCATGTGCGAGAGACTGACATGCAGGTGGATGGAACGAGGCAAAGTGGTTTCCATTCCACTTTGTGGTAAATGACCTCATAAAAAAGTACTTAGGCATGTCATCGTGTCATCGATAACACTTCGCAAATCCCAAGAGTACATTGTATATCTATGACTCTTTCATGCTTAATAATACAACGTACACAACGGTAACGAAACTTTGCTACCGGTGTGTACATTGTATTATTAAAGGTGCTCTAAGCGATGCTGGGCAACGTCACTTCTGTTGACTTTCAAACAAAACAGAGAGCTAGCTTACTACTTCCTCCCCCTCCCTCCCGTGCTGCACCCGTGCAATTGAAACTCTCCTAAACGTGAATCTCGTCTGTGATTTGCTGGATCAGTTTGTTAGGTTTGCCCAGGTTGTTTTTGTTGCCGTTCTTGGAGCCTGGGCTGTCCAACGAGATCGCGTTTTTTTACAGTACTGTATATTCAGGACACAGACAGATAGCGGTTGGTTAGGTGCTGTTCGCATTAAGTGACATAAAATGTTTTGTTGCCTACAAAAACGCGTGGCATCGCTTAGAGGACCTTTAAGCATGAAAGAGTCATAGATATACAAGCTTCTTTGTAACGCTATATACTGTGCTGGGAAATGAATTTAGTGATGAGTTCATTGTATATCAATCAACAGATGAAAAGCAATATGGGCATCGGTGGAAGAGTGCTGCACCTGGCGTAGTCTATAGGCGTGCGACCGTTGATGTCTGGGGCTCCAGGGTCCGCTCCATAGACCACCAGCAGCTCCGCTTGCAACACCTGCCCTGCCTTGGCAGCAACGTGCAGAGGGGTGGTGCCCTTCTCCTGCACAGACACCCAGACATGGACAAACAGAGAGGGGTGGGGTGGGGGGGTGGGGGTAAACGTATGAGCTACTGTAGAAAGCAAAGTGTTTATGTGTTGATTAATTATGTGATATGCACATGCATATGTGTGTGTCTAATCTAATCTAGCACACACATAATGTTGAAATAGGACATCCATAATGGCAGCTTTGTGACTAAAACAGCAGTGGGTAAACATGTATGAAGGCCATTGGAGGTGAGCATTAATAGGCCAGATCTGTTTACAGCTAGGGTCCCAGCAGGCAGTGATTAACAGGGCCGGGGTAAAGGTCAACGAGAGGCCAAAAGGTCAGACGTCTTACCGGGTGGAAGAAGTTGGCCTGCGCCCCCAGAGACAGCAGCCGCAGACACGTCTCCAGGCTACCCGTCCTCACACTGGAGTGCAGTTGCTGAAGGAGGGAAGTAAAAGATGTGAGTGAGAGAGAGAGAGAGAGGGGGAGAGAGAAAGAGAGGAGGAGGAGAGGAGAGGAAGAAAAAAGAAATGTGGGGTGAATGCTCTCATTACAGGCTGCTTCAACAGGGCGGGGGGGGCGAGCACATTATTCATGGCCACACTGTCATTAAAGAGCCTCCTACGGCGGACGTCCTGTTAAAGAGCTCAGTGGGAGTCAACCCATCAGCACGACACTCAGAGAGAGAGAGAGAGTGAGAGAGAGAGAGAGAGGGAAAGAGAGAGAGAGTGAGAGTAAGGGAGAGAGAGAGCGAGGGAGAGGGAGAGAGAGAGAGAGAGAGAGAGAGAGAGAGAGTGAGAGTGAGAGAGTAAGGGAGAGAGAGAGCGAGGGAGAGGGAGAGAGAAAGAGAGAGAGAGTGAGAGTAAGGGAGAGAGAAAGAGAGAGAGAGTGAGGGAGAGAGAGGGGGGGGTTTGAGTGAGGGAGAGAGAGAGAGAGGGGAGAGAGAGAGAGAGAGAGTGAGGGAGAGAGAGCGAGGGAGAGAGAAAGAGAGAGAGAGTGAGGGAGAGAGGGGGGGGATTTGAGTGAGGGAGAGAGAGAGAGAGAGGAAAGATAACGCAAGAGCGAAAAGGACAGAAACAAAGGAGGAGGAGAGACTAAGGAGACAGAGAAAGAGTGGGCGGCTTAAATGACAAAACAAGAGACAGAAGGGCAGAGAAAAGAGAGAAACACTTGGGGCGAAACAAGGATGGAGAGAGACAGGAAAAGAAGTCCGACAAAGGAGAGGGCCGGAAGCAGGACAAAACCAGAGGGAACAGAGGAAGGGGTCCAGAGGGTGACAGGGCTTAGAGGAGAAGAAGGCCGGCGTGACTGAGCGGCGCCCCTGACTGAGCGGAGGCTCATTGAGCTCTCTCTCCTCCGCTGGCTCCAGCTCACCTTGCTCAGGTCCTTGGTGGTGACTCCGTCATCGTCACGACAGGGCAGCTTATGGACGAACGCCAGCATCTGGTACTTGGCACGGATGAACTCTGACTTTGTGGGACTGGGAAGAGGAGGAGAATTTGATACGCTGTCAAACATATGAATGTTCACTATGTTCAATACTACAAGTCATACTTTATGCGTTTTTATTAACTACTTAAATATCAGTAAATTACCGAAGTTATATAGTCATAACCAATGTACCTTTGGCCACAGATGTCTTTACCTGCCATGTGATATGAATGAAAGGTAAATCAAATTAATTTGGTAGGGAAAAGACTCACATGCTAAAGCAAGTCAAGTATGACTACCAGGTGCTGTTCTACTCAACTCATGGCTGTCATATACATTAACTATTACACAGCACCATACTCTTGTACACTTGCACTAGAGCCACGTTATCATCACTGCACTGTATGATAGGCGCCACTGCTGAGAAGAATGCCGTCTGAATAACTGGAAGCAGCAATAAGAATAGTTAAAGTGCCATGACAGACACGACAGTTAAGCTGTTTCATGAATACTGAGCAAAACACTAGGGCAGGGTACGTGGGTCCCCGTACTTCATGCTGTAATGTACAATGCTGAAGTCTTACACAGACTTGATTTACAATATTATCCAAGATTTCCATTTCATGGAAGCAACATCAGATGCAACAGATCTTATTCATTTATTTCATCTAAAGCTTACATGCAGTATGTAATTCATTACAAGGGCCAGTCTCCCCAGAGCTCCCCTAGCTCACGGGGTGGGGCACAATGGTGGCACCAGGGAATTGAACCCACAACATTTCTGGCTACTGCATGCATCCTCCTTACCAGAACCCAACACCCCCCCCCCCCCCCCCCCCCCCCCACACACACACACACACACACACACGTCTGTAAATGTATGTTTTTCACCTTATACATAGCAGATCTATCACCAATCAGTCACAGCTAACATAGGCTACAGATAAAAAAAATCTCACCTTAAAAATACAAAGACCACAGACTGGACTCAATAAGCTTTTAAGAAAGGTCGTCCAGAAGACAACGGAATGTTTTCAAAATATTATTCCTTTTTTAAAAGGTTACATATCCAGGTATTTAAAATGTTACATGACACCATTTTAGAAACCTGTCCTCATTCTTGCAAAAGAAATAACACTTGTTGCTTAGCCTGTTGTGCATTTTAGAGTCTACTACAACAAGATTATCATGAAAACAATGGCTCTATAAAACGAGATAAACCTTAAACATGGCTTATTTGTCGACATCAGAAACCAACATGGTTTGGATGAACAGAATTAGTCCCTCACAAGGTTATGATCATCACTTTCTACCAAACCCAGAAAAGGACTGGGCTCTGCTGTTGCTGATAGATTAGTCTTCATCATAGCAATAGACCAAACTGGCTGATTACCATGATGTGACTAAAAATAGGCTTTCTTTTCATTGTGAGTATGTGACGAAGGTCTGGAAGTCTGAGGTCTGACTGAAGCTTTTCAAAAGGGTCTGCATTCTGATTACATGACGATGTAAAGCTTTTTCAAAAGATTGCACTTTTAAGATTTTTAAGTAAACTTTTAAAGATGGTGAAAAAACAAGATATCTAACCTGATGTCTGCTATGCATAGTCACATATGAGTGAAATAAGCGCTGCTGGACTTTAAAAGACCCCTCGAATTTAGCTGCTGAGTCTCAGTTGTTAGGGGGACATGGCCAGAGAGCAGGAAATCAAACAACTGTTCATTATCATATGAGGAAGCAAAACAAGCACTGGTTCATCTTAAGCAGCCTCTTTGTTGTGACTGTGCCAGTCACGCTGTGCTAGCCAGTTAACAAAACTTGTGAGGTGCACACCCTGCCACCCTGACACCAAAGCGTACCAAGTGCCGGTGAAACGTCGCCCCTTTTTGGGGCGTGGCGCTGTGTGCAAGGCTGGTAACAGTGATTATAAAACTGCACTGTGCTTTCTCACCACCATTTTTAAGCTACTGTATGTACCCAGTTCTGTTTGGATAAGACAATTAGAACTCCATGTCCAGGACAGATTAAACTAAATTACAGACCAACGTGTGCTGTCCATGTAATAAAATACACCTCATGAACCTCCCAACAGATCAATACTGGCTCACGACACTACACTCGTATTTCTTGGGCTTAACTCCCCATTAATCTAACCTGGCCGTGGTCCCTTTGTGTGTGTGTGTGTGTGTGTGTGTGTGTGTGTGTGTGTGTGTGTTAGGTGGCTTTAGGTAATGTAGGGGTGAGGGTGAGAAAGACTCACTGGACTTTGTCTTGTGGGTTGGGTTTCCTGCGTCCACTCTGCACCTGTGCAGGGTCCAGCAGGGAGTGCTCCCAGATGGAGTTCGCACCGTTACTGGCCAGGGTCTGCACCATCTAAATACACACACATCCAGAGAAGTCATAAACAAGATAATCTGAACAAAATGTATTTTGGAAATTGATCTTAATGCCTAAATTAAAGCAATGAGGATAAATCCAGCCTTTAGGGACACCAATTTTCTTTGTGAATGAATAATGTATTGTAAATAAATAAATGTTCTTCCTTAAAATACAGGGAGTCATAAGTATACATCCATATGTTAAATTCCCATAGAGGCAGGCAGATTTTTATTTTTAAAGGCCGGTTATTTCGTGGATCTAGGATACTATGCATCCTGATAAAGTTCCCTTGGCCATTGGAAATAAAATAGCCCCACATTACATACCCTTCACCATACCTAGAGATTGGCATGGTTTTATTTCAGTTAGCCTAATAGCTGGTTTAATTTGCATTGCGAGATGATCTTGTCTAATCGTGAGATATGTACAATGGACAATGTTTATCCCTTTAAATGTATGTACCTGTTTTATGACCATGATTGCATTTTGTGTGTGTGTGTGTGTGTGTGTGTGTGTGTGTGTGTGTGTGTGTTCGCCTACCTGCAGCAGCGCAGGGGGCCAGCCACTGTGCCGCAGGTGCTTGACGATGGATATGTGTCTCCCCAGGCTGCGGTGCACTGAGCAGCATTCATCACAGATCAGCACCCCCCTGTTAATGCTGGTCCACCCTGGGTCTGAGACAGACACAGACAGAGACAGAGACAGAGACAGAGAGGACAGATGGAGGATTTAGCCCAGTGCAATCAGCAGACCACCCTATTAACTTCATGAGCATCCCCGCCACTAAGAGCCAGTAAGCCGGGGGGCACCACGAGTAGCCGAGCCACCCCATACTGTGCTCAGCTAGCTGGGGCTCTGCTATTGAAGACTCCATATGAATTAGACTTGGCGTTACATTACTACAGCAGTCACAATGAGTCACCGTGGTATGGGGGGTGGACGAGGGGACCAGCCGTGGACAGAACTGGAGCGGAATGGGCCCAGGGGAGTAGCAGGTTACGCTCAGGTGTGAGTGGGCTGACCATGGACAGACGTGACGTCTCTGCGCTGCCAGGCACCTCGGTGCCTCCTGCTTCCTGCTAAATTTAACCAGCCACGATCATCCACCGTGCGCATTTAGCTAAGTCCCAAGGCAGGGGATGATGCTCCACCCCACCACCTCATCCACCTGATGGTGGAGAGGGACCGTTATGTGATGTCTCAGAGATTGTATTGTGTATGTGATGTCTGTATGAGATTGCATGGATACACCACAAAAGTAAACTGGAGTGTCTGAATGGCAAAAGAAACAGGCATTAAACGACAACCTCGTATCTCCATAATCACACACACTCACAAGTGAACATACACACACAGACACATAAAACACATACACTCACAAGCGAAAACACACACAGAAAAGAACACAAAAACAAACACACACATGCACACTCATTTACATACACAAAAGTTACAAGAGTAGGGGATGGAGTAGGATATGGAGTCAAATTGACAAGCGTGATTTCTTTTTGCGGAGAGAATGCGCAGGTCATATTTTGTACCGATTTGCGGTACATCTAGTTCCTAATAGAAACAGTCAAAGGGGATGAGCAAAGTGGGCTGGGAGATACGGCCCTTAGTCATCACACTGCGGGGGAAAAAGGGACACAAAAAGAACACCAATGATTAAAACATCAGCTCTCGCAGAAAAGCAAAGCTACTTAGGCTGCACTCAAGCTGATGCCCAGCAGATCAGAGGGGATCTCTGCCGGCCCAGAGGAGCTGCTTTAGCTTGTGTGTGTCTGTGCAGTGTGTGTGTGTGTGTTCTGTGCAGTTTGTGTGTGAGGAAAGAGAGAGAGAGAGAGAGAGAGAGAGAGAGAGAGAGAGAGAGAGAGATGCACCACAGAATAATGGAGTGGGCGCACTCTCCCTTTAATTTGCGGTAAAAAGTTAAAGCCTCTCATCATTCACGCTTCATAGAAGGATGATCCCACCACTGCTATCTCTATCTCTTCCTTCTTTCCCCACCCTGCCCTGCTCTTGCACCCCCCACTATCTCTCTTAGTTCCCACTTACTGTGTGCACATAATGTGATCTCTCTCTCTCTCTTTCACACACACACACACACACACTCACACTCACACTCACACTCACACTCACACTCACACTCACACTCATACTCTCACACACACACACACGCATCACACACACACACACACACACACATCACACACAGACAGACTCCCAGCATATGGTGCTGTTCCACTCTTCCCGTCCAAGCATGATTGGAAAAATCGCTTTTTCCTTTATCTTCACCCCCTCCCCAACCCACCCGCCTCCTATTATTCAGTGTTTCTGTTGAGTGGAAACCAAAACACCAGAGGCTGTCATCGAGTAGCTGACTGTCTACTTTCAGTCATCCAAACAACGCACAGAAAAACTTCAATTCTAGCTGCGCCGGTGGGTCAACCCTAGCCTGACAAAACACCCTTGGACTGAAGAGAGAGCTACTTCTGGCTGTCATGAATCTGCTACAGGGCCACTGGTGAATGCTGTTGTGTGGCCGAGGGGATTGGAAGAAAAGAAGGAGAGCCGTGCAAGTAGCGGCCGCAGCAGCTATAGGCTAAGTACAATGCAGGTGACTGCGGAGTGGCTGGAGAGAGCAGGTAGCCGCAGAGGCCATAATAGAGGCTCGTAAATCAGCAAGGCCAGGGACAGCACAGAGGAACCGGAAAACAACACACACACATTCCTGAAGGCAGAGCAGCAGCTGTGAGGGAGAAGGAGCAGCTGCCACCCCCCCCCCCCCCCACACACACACACACACACACACAAAACACCCCCATCCCACTGCCACCCCATGTCCCCCATCTTCACTCCTCATGGGGCCCAATGGACAAGGCCAAGGCTAGGCAATCAGAGAGATCCTCAGCACCCTGGCAGATCTGACTATAGCACTGTGTCCAGCAATACTGTAGTAGTTGAGAGATACAGTACTGTTTGATAAATGACATTTGGTAATTAATGCAATGAGGCCAAATATATCGGAAAAACAATCCTGGTATAAAGACACGATTTGTACCGAATGAGATTAGTGAACATATTGGAATGATAATGTAACACAATTTGCAATGTTGTGGGCATTGTACATCGGGGGTTAGAGAGTGGTTACTGTTGTGCTAAGGAGAAGTCTTCGTGGTGGTCTTCTTAAAACGCGAATCAATCTGCTGACGCGTATGCCCAGCAGTATGACTCTGATGTGGGATTTGGAAACTAATGAACTGGCAGGACACCCAGACAGAATTGTGGCCTAAGCCAATTAGTCTGTTGTTAACTGAAAAACAGTACAATCCTAATCCAACTTAGACTGCGCTGGAGTCAATAGTGCTGAACGATATTACACCGATGACTACAGACTGGGAGAATTGGCAATGCAAGAGTAGCACAATGGTAAAAAAAAAGAAACCCAGTAAAACTCAATCCAGTCAGTCAGCCAGCTGAAAATGATGTCTACAGAAGACAAAATACAATAGAGTTGACTAATACATCTGAAAATATCACCAAGACGATTTAGTAATCAATGTTAGCTAATGACATGTTACACACATCCTACAATTATAGTAAGCTATATAACTACTGGTAGGCTACTTCATTTACTAGCATCAAAGGTCAACCAACCCCTTCTATCTCCATGCTCTCATTGCCAAGCTGACAAAATTATGTAAAACACCCTTTATAAAGTCTTTAGTACGTCAGACCTCAGCGAGTGTTGTCGAAAAATGCCTTCTGATTCACAGGGTAGGTAAACGTTACTGAACCATGAAATCAACTACTGCTTCAAGTCAGCAAGTAACAAACGTTGCTCATTTTGAAAAATGTAACTTTAAGTTACACAGGTAAAGTAACGTCGGCGAGTAACGATGGGCAGCTACACGGCTAGCTAACCATAATGCTAATAAGCTATACGTGACTACTTCTCTCTTCGTCAAACATTTGGTAAATATGAGCACACTGCACCTGACTCGTGGAAAGCTATTTCAAGTTACCTAACGTTACTGACGGTAACGTTAATTTAACAGTGAGAAATAAAACAAGCGGTTTTACTCACACTGTATAGCTATGCTACCACTTTAGGTGAATCAGTTGGCTCCCAAGCTAACGTTAACTATGCTGGATAACTAAGTTACAGGCCTTTGAAAAGCAAGCGCACTTGTATTATTTCAGACAGCTAATGTTAGTTAATAAATGAACCTTAATTAGCAACCGTGCATACATCAGACCACGGTAGCTTGTATAGGTTTACTCTGGGTTTAGCTGCTACTGCAGCTTGCCAGCTACCAAGCGAGTATTCCTGTTTGTAAATCTGGGTTAACATTAGCTAGCCAGTGTTGGGTAGCTTGGTGACTTCCACACAGAAGAAAACAAAACCGCTGCGTTGTCTAGACAGCTGCAGAGGATGTGTATGTGGTTTTACAAATACTTCCAGAACTGCAAAAAAGCCTGTTAGGTAGTTTATGTTCCTTCCTACACAACCAATGGCCAATGTGACTGATACATTAGCTAACAACCAAGCTAGCAACATATTAGCTGTTAGCCAGGTATACGATAAATCTTTCTGATTAGTCCAGTGACATGTAAACACGAGCGAAATAGCTCTCTAATCAGGTATTTGGCCTGCAAACATTACATTACTCAAAACTGTCATCTACAACATATAAAAGAACAAACAGCTGCTTTTTAAAACGTGTCGCCTATGGCTCTACGCCATTTTCCTGCAAGGTTGATCCAGGATTGTTGCGGCGGATACAGGCCTCCTTATCCACCTCCTTGTCGCTTATTTGGGACTATTTCTCCCATGAACGCCCTTATTCAATATTTCAGTGTTATCTTACCTGGCGCACTGCAGTCCGCACATACTTCGCTTCTTTGGACTTTCCTAGACATTTCCCCAAGTTTACTTTATCCGTGACTATCCAGATTATTCCTCAGTGTTGATGCTCGCCCTTCCCAAGAGCGACGTCTGCAGTTGTCTGATGCCGTCCCGAATCCCCGGAAGCCGGCGACGAGAACTGTGGTATTCCGGGCTGTCACCCCCTGTTCTTGCTACCTTTCGCCTTGTTTAGCTCATGAAACAATGCCTTATGTTACTTCACTACGAGGAAAGGACGGAAAGGAAAAAATGCAAGAACAAAGGTTGCTGGTCCTCTGGCTATTTCAGGACTTCTGGCAGGCTACACTTGGATTGTTTCTCATGCTAAGTTATAGCTCCAGCCTCCAATTCGAACACGTCCACTTTTACATTGACAAGAAAAAGGGTGGGGGTCATAAAAGTATTCACAGATGCACCCAACACACGGCATATTAAAATGCATGGCACTTTCATGTAGGTGGTGCCGTTCCCACTCTGTCGCGGTGCTGCTGTGGCGCTCTATGCTCATCTGTCGATGCCAGTGGGGCTTTAGCGATGGGCGTGATAGTGCGTGATTGACTGAGAAACTGAGAGCGCAAGAAGACCTTGATATCGCATTGGCGGTTCAAGTAATTATGCGTAATGACACATTAATTACCGAAATAATGCAACGGCATGCATGTTAAAAGCAGTTATCTGAGGGTAACGTTATAGGCAAATACTTTAAGTTTTAGGCAATGGATCATTTTCATTTCTTGCCTGGCTATTCTTTAACAGGTTGACATTTTCTCTGGGTAAAGGCAGTGCCATTTCACATGGTCTTCGAAGAGGCAACCCCTCAAGAGGGTTTAGGCTAGACTACATGTCTGTCAAAAACCTATTGGCTGTGACTGTGTGGTTGGCAATTACATACACCAAGCAGTCGTGATAGTCTCGACCGAGCTGCATCATACTCAATCAGACCATCGCCGTTAAAAGGGATGGGGAGCTGCACACTCGCGTCAGTTGTGAGCTAAGGCGGAGAGCGAGAAAAGATAGGGCAGCCTATACTACACAAAGAGGTTTGGGAGAATGCACGAGAACCACGAAGACACAGCTCCCTGTAACATCATAGGCTATTAGAATCCCAAAATTAGCGTAGGCTATTTTATCACCAGAAAGCCATCAACGTTATGCTGAAGGGATTTTGCGTATGGGCTGGACCAGAAATACCTCGCAATTCAACCATAGCAATAAAAAAAGCTTTTCGACCATTTTAAAAAGTGATTAATCTGTGCAGTCGACCAAGCTGAGAAACCAATTGGGAGCAATCGACAAACTATGCACCGAAGATGATCTCCGCTAAGCAAAGTCCGGACAACAGTCGCTACCCTCTGCACTACCTGGTGTGGCACAACAAACACCGGCAGCTGGAGAAAGAGCTATCAGCCGGCGAGCAGGTGAGCACAGGCACGGAGCGAGCATCTACCAGTCGATGGTTGTATCCTAATAGTTGGTTCATGGGTGGGTCATGTCTGACAGGACGGGAAGGTGTGCTATGCTACCGTGTATGGAGGAGCATTTAGCCCCAATTTATTTTCAAGTGATGTTCGAAGTAGCCAAGTCTGACATATCGACAAGTTTCTGCCTATTTCCCAGCAGTTACAGCAGGTCTGTTCAGAATCGACTTGGTATCATTGTGGAGACTGTGGAGATTTCTTCTATATCACTTTCTACCCATTTGTGTAGGCGAGATACTTGCAAAATTCTTCTTTGTAGGCCTAATTGTGACAATTGCAGCACCCACAATTGCGATGTGGCCATTGTGTCATTAATTCTGCAGACTAGGCTCTCTGAATTCAACCATCTCCACCAGTACCCACCCTGTTCATTCAATCATTGTTTGATTAACATGGGTTAGGCTACGCTGCGGTGTTGTTATGCCAGGATACCTGTCAGCGTTGCGACACAAAATGTCAGACTAGTGACAGTTGTATTTGTACAGAACGTGCAATAGCGACTTCAAGGTTTAGGCTAATAACGAAGTTATCTTTAACAGTGTTGTTATCCTAAATAGTGACAGTGAAAGGCACGTTGGGATGCAGCCATCCAGGCTATATCAATAGGTAGGCTACTTTTCTATAAAGGTTATGTTGTCATGCACAATAGGCTACCGAGTCAGTCAGTATTACAAAAGCTAGGCAGATGGGTATATCTTTAAAAAAATAAGCCACAGGACAGACTAGTAGGTGTACTTCATTATAGAAGCTATGCCAAACTTGGCGAGTGGAGTTTCAAGAGCCTGACCTGATTGCATATGCAATACCACGATATTCTGCTTTTGATTCGTTTCATTGCAATGAATAGCCTACAGTATTCTATTTACTATTTATTTTGTTTACTGTTTACTACATGGAACATATTTATTCTCTGTATAATGGTCAATATCCATCCTAACCAAGTCATCAATTACACCAGTCAAGACATGAACAGCAGCATAACTAGTTCAAACAATTCACACACAGGCCTAGGGCCTTATTTGTGCAACGACCTAAGTCTTACTAAACTAATTTAATAATTTAGCAAAGGTGCATTTTAGCTTAATGTGGACAAGATCTTCTACAAACATTGATGTGTCTCCTCAATTGTCCTACATGCCACACGATAGATGTAATTCATGCATGAAAACATTTGATAGACTTTGCACTTTATACCTGCCATTTAGAGTAGGGTTCATGATTTGTGAGAGTCTGAGTCATTGTTTGGTTAGGTCACACCTAGGCCAAATCTAGAAATACAGCTTAAATTACCATACATATCCGAGCGTAGGCTCTGACACACATGCAAGGAAGAACTTGAGAACACCAGTGAGCTTGTGGGATTGGATCTCAATCCATCTGAGTGTCATTATTGAGCTCTAAATCTGGCTTCAGCACAGTGCTTCTTCGCACAGAAAGTGAAGAAAAGTCAGACCCCCCCCCCCCCCCCCCCCCCGCCACACACACACACATCTTTCACCTTCCCATGTGCTGTTTTAAACCCTGTGATATGGGTGATAATTTCCACCCCAACCCTGTTGATTATCGGGCTCCCTCTGTCTTCCAGATTTACAGGCTGCTGACAGTGTAATCTTGCCCCTCTGTTGGCACAGATAGCATACACTCCAGTGATGAATGTATGGGCGAGAGATTCATGGTGTGAATGCTGTAGACCCGTGACTGTCCATGGTGGAATAAGGGCGAAGATCTCTGTGGGGGATTTTGGGAGTGTGTGTGTGTGTGTTGGGGGGGGGGTCGATACTATCATGATTGCTCACTTCAGGACTTAAAGAAAAGCAGAATAGGGGGAGTGAAAGGGAGAGAGGGAACATGAGGGGCAGACAGAGAGAGACAGAGGGCATGGTGCCAACCAGTTAAGGAAAACAAAGATGCTGCACCAGCATGCCAGGATGTGTTCTTGGTATAGGGTAACAATAAAGAGACAGACAAGCACAAAATACTGAAAGCAGAGGAAGAGCATCAGAAGCAAAAAAAAAAGACGAAGAACAGACTGGGTAGAAGTGAAGAAAAAAAAGAGGTGTGCAGGAGAGAATGGAGCTCATTTTGTAGCTTGCTTTGACAGTATCATAAAACAAGAGTACAGGAACTGAGGACAGCTGACCACAAGGAAGTGAAAAGAGGAAGCAATGTGGTGGGGAGAAAAAACAGCAGGGAATGGAAAGAGTGAGCGAGTGATGAGAGAGTGATGAAAACGTAACTGTGTTACCTAGGCATACACTCATGATCAACAGCCCGCAAGTCGGTGCATAGCCCAGAAATGAGCCCTGGAAATGCTGCTCCGACGTGAGAGAAATAGTTAGACACTGTGAGTGGTGTTTTAATGTGAAGTCAGCAGTACTGAGTAATGTGACATCATCCCAGTAGGGGATGAGGGGGGAGGGTGGGGGGGTGGGGTCCTCCCTCTCCTCCATATTTTACCAGGCATCTTGCAGAGCCTCCTACTCCTGTTTTTTCCACACTCAATTATTCTACTTTTCCCCAGTGTTCTGCACTCTTTAATTTATTCTGGCTAAAGTCTGTAAGCCCCCCCCCCCCACCACCACCACACATTCATATACACACACGCACACACACACACAAAAAGCTGCACTTTCCTACATTTGGTTGCCAGTGAAATTCAATACTAATTGTAGCTGAGCCACTTTCCTAGGCCTTGGGCAGAAGGTTGGTGTAGTGGGTAGAGATGTAGTTAACTCAAGGAAGCTTTTAGCCGTGTGTGAGTGACTGTAATACACAGTAAGTGTTTCCAAGGCTGGAAGAAAATGAGTTTCCCAAATACTACATTAGATTGTGGAAAGCAGAAGATATCTCAAGCCTATTTAATCTCATTATAGCAAAAATGTATCAATAGATGAAAACATGATAATGCCTACTGTGGGAAATGTGTCCTTAGTCATGGTTCTTGGAATGCACGGCATGGGAGCATCATGCATTCACAGTAGCTTACATATAACATTTTCCGGAATTGGCAGCTGAGCTGAGGAATACAACTTCCTCATGGGCAACAGAGGCTGCATTTCAATACTTTGCATGGGTGTTTGTTTTAAAGGTCTTACTAGGTTCCCCCCATTTAAATTTGATTATGCAAAACCGGTCTGTCCGCATGAAGAGAACAACACAAAGAAGTCTGAACAATGTTGTGGATTTACCCTGTCTTGACAGACATTTGGCTTGATGGAGTTCATTTTTGGCTCTTTTGTATCATTACTTCCCTAGAAACTGTCTTATCTCTTTGCAGCAGCTATAATGGGATGCCATTGGTCAGAGAATCAGAGCACTGATGCCGTCATAGAATATTGTATCAATAGCAGAAAGCAAGTCAGTTGGATAGTGATGCAGCCAAGTTGCCACAGGATGTACAGTATGTTAATGAACAAAACCTTGAAATCATTGCTATAATACATTTGTTTTTGCTGAACCTCCCTTTGAGAAATATCCTGATTGTTGCAACCAGAATTCGCTTAAAGCCACAGCATGACTGGATGTACTTCAAGCCAAAACAAACATATACCTACGTATTAAACAACCTGAGAGCTATGGCTTACCCAGGTCACTTCAGGAGTACTCCTGATCTAAAAACAAATTGTCACTCTTGAAACAGTAGATACTTGGTGCAGTGTTCTTTCAGAGATCAGCGGTTATTCCTGAAGTTACCTGGACAAGCCAATAACCTCACTCTGTAGTTCCATCCTCTGGGCAGCAGAACAAAAAGTGTTCCCCCTCAGAGATTTCTCAGTGTTGGCTCTTAACTAATCACAATCTCAGAGGAGCTAAAAGATTGGATGTGGGCTTTCTGGACACCAGTCAAACACCCCAGCACAACCAAAGGGCTGCTATACATCAGAGGAGGGAGAGGACCATAGGGCACTGATGTTGACAGGTAGATGTTGATTGGTTAGCAGGCCTTTTTTAGAAGCACACAGGCTTTTTTAGAAGTTGTCCTCTCTCCTATGGACCCTTTCAAGAGAGTTCCATTATCAGCATCATAGTTGGCCCCACAAGGCTTCCGTTTTAACATTCCATATGTTATCTTAATGCAGAGGAAGTAGATTGGGAACCAAATAGTCTATGGGACCTGACCTCACACCTTGTCATGTCATCACTCAGCTCACATGGCTTGCTGCTCCATTCCCAAGAGTTCTTGTCTGTTAGCATATATAGTATATAGAGTGAAAACCTGGGTCTCAAAATTATTCATGGAAGTATGGAAATCATTTCCTGCCAGGCTAAGTGGGTTTTACTGCAAGTGCTGAATGTGTGTTATTTATTCCTGGTGTGTATGTAAAATATACTTTTATGTACCCGTGTCAGCTCAGAAGGCAGTACCTACCTGTTATTTAACCGCATGCTTTGTCCTAAGATGCTACACAAACAAACACACACACACACACACACACACACACACACACACACACACATACATATGTGCATGGATGATCGTCCTACTCCCACACACACGCACAATTTTGGCTCACAATGAAAGATTGATGCTGGCTTAAGTAGCTGCCAGAGAACATTAGCTGAGGCAGAGAGAGTGCAGGGCCAGATGCTACAGACAAAGATGACTATCAATAATGCAGCTCCCAACCAGGAAAGCCACTGAGACTGGAGGCCAAGACGGTGGGGTGGGGAGGGGGGGGGGGTGACGCTGAGGCCCTCAAGGTGTCTGTGAAGAGGAGGGACCCCCAGCATGATGTAACATTCTCATGGGTATGACTCTTTGGGGGTGTCTGTTGGTATAGTTGCATGCATTGTGGCATGTGTCGGGTCAGTTTAACATTGTTCACATATGACATAAGCATGTATGCCACTTTGTTAGTGGTATTACCTGTTTACACAGTGAGTGTTGTAACCAGCCCTTTATTATTTATGGTTACTGCAAGCCCATCATATTTCAGATAAAAAAATCCACAAAAATGTCTTGCTTGACATTGGACGCTGTCTCTGAGCATTTTCCACATTTCATTGTGGCGATGGCATTATATTTTGCCTAATGTGCACACAGTGTATTGATTTGTGTGCGGATTCTGTCTATGTCTGCATTTTGGAGTTATTTCTCCCAGCAAAGCTGTGGTCTGGTGTACAGTGCACACAGGCCGTGGCCTACTGGTTAGCGCTTCGGACTTGTAACCGGAGGGTTGCCGGTTCGAACCCCGACCAGTAGGCGCAGCTGAAGTGCCCTTGAGCACGGCACCTAACCCCTCACTGCTCCCCGAGCGCCGCTGTTGTTGCAGGCAGCTCACTGCGCCGGGATTAGTGTGTGCTTCTGTTCACTGTGTGCTGAGTGTGTTTCACTAATTCACTGATTGGGATAAATGCAGAGACCAAATTTCCCTCACAGGATCAAAAGAGTATATATACTTACTTACTTACATATGTGTAGCTGTCACTGCTTCTGAGACACTGTGACAAGTGACCTTGTCTAAGTTTGTCAGTGGTGTGTATGGAAGAGCTAGCCGGGTCATTAGAAGGGCAGTTGCTGTCAGTTTGATGCTTCCTGGACTGCTCTTCCCTTCACTGTCTTCCATCGGCGTTGGTTTGGTTTCTATTTCTTCCACCTCCCTCCAGCAGCTGTCTCCACTGCTTGTGTCCACCTCCTTACCAATGACAGACATCCAGTTTCATAGTAATCTACTATGTAGTCTACTGGGTGGTATGTTGTTTAACTGTACCATATGGGGTACAACACTGTGCCCTGACTGTCAGTGTCTCCTTCGGCTTTCATCTCTCTCTCCTGACACAGCAATTCTCCCCGGCCCGCTTTCTGGATGTTTCCGTCCCTCACCCAGCCTCCTCTGTCTCTGTGCGTCTGTGCCAGACTGTTTCTCCTTCTCCAGTGTCAGCCCCAGCAGCCAAGCTGAGAACCCCACTGGGCAGCCACAAGAGCCATCACTCAGGGACACACTATCTTGCTGCTGCTGCTGCTGCACTTCACCAGGATGCTGCTGATGCTCAGCCCCCTCAGCCACGGCTTGGAGCCCATACCTCCTCCTCCTCCTCACACTCTTTCTCTTCTTCTACAGTTGCTATAGTAATCTGCCTCCACTCACACCCACCAACTCCACACCTCCCCCCTCCTCTCTTTCTATCTCTCTCTCACTCTCTCTCCCTCCCTCTCTCTCTCTCTCTCTCTCTCCTTTACCTCACCTCGTTCTGCCTCCCTCTGAGAATTGCGATGTTTTTCTGGCGTTGTTTGGCCACTGGGAGCGAGGGCCCCAGTTGCTGGCAGGCGGGCGCACGGCAGGCTGCTGGCGTGGCTAACGAGGCTGCTTCATTAGCGCGGAGGGGCCCGGGAGCCGGGGGAGGGGAGGCGTGCAGAGTGGAGCGGAGCTGAGAGAGAGCCGGCTGGGGAGGGCAGAGGCTCCACGTGGGAGGTTGGCTCGTTCCAGTAGCAAAACAACACTCCAGCTGCTGCCTCATATTCAGCATTGGCTGTACTCAGCGCACATGCAGCGTAGGTCCATTGCACTATGTCTTGCGCTTGAGATGCTCTGTTGTGTGTGTGAGTCTGTGTGTGTGTGTGTGTCTGTACTGTGGGTGTGCTTATCTTTGGGTGCTGGTAGTAGGAAAGCACACCATTAGTGCAATTCCGTAGACAGTACATTATAGTCATGTATGTTCATACCTGCGTAATGCGTATGCATCTGGTATCATTGGCAATATGTTGAAATCCAGCACAGATACCAAGCCAGAGTCCATATATATATATACATATATTTATTTAATATATATTTATTTAATTATTTAATCAAAGTAAAGCCAACATCAGATTTACCAGCTCAAGACAACTTGTGACTGACTGCTAATGAGGTCTACTCGAAAAGGATGTCAGATTTAACGCCTCTGGCTGCGCTCTTGCCAACTTCAGTTGCTGAAGCTGTCACACCTCTCAGTTCCAAATCGCTGTGGGCAACTAATTACTCTTGCTTCGTAACTTTTCACAGGGTCAGCTGCCTTGCATGCAGAGGCAGGACAGATCACACAGCTGCTTGCCAAAAAGGCATGCAGGTTTATGACCTAGAGCAACTTTGGGTTACTGTTAATTAGATTAGTGAAACAGATCAACTCATAATCATCGGCAAAGTCATTCATCTAAACTGGTAAATTTCACAAATTTCATTGTAGTATTGTTTTGTTGTAGTATTATAGTCGTTACTATGAAAACACTATCTGAATATCTGGCATATTGTAACTTGATAATTCATAGTTTATTTCCAATGTATCTATGAATTAGTACAGTGGTTTTGTATTGCTTAATTTGTAGTGTCATTTTATTCAAGAAACACCAATTTAGTAGCCTGGGTGCCATTCCGAACTTAGTCCCGCCCCACGGGAAGTTCGGTCTGGCATTGCTCCATTGTGGGGCAAGTATGCTCGCCCTAAATCGGGCGGACCAATCAAATCAGGCTTTACGATGATGGACAGGTGAGCAACAGCGCCTGGTCTATCACGTCATCTGAGCACGCTTAGATTATGCTTATGTTTGAAACAAAAACACTGTGGCTAGAAGGATACATGGCTTTTAGGACCCCAGATGGAAAATTCATATTATCTAATGAGTTTGTATCACTGAAAACTATTATTTCTGAAAACTTTGGCCAAAGTTGAGATGTGGGAAAACTGGTGGTTTCACTTTCATCAAGGGAAAACAGCGCTGTTGCATTGCAACATGTTCCCTCATTCGTTTGAAATCTCTGATTGACCACCTGTTCGAGGGATTTGCAACAGCCTTTGCCAGCTGTTTAACATGTTTGTAGCATATCACTGTTCAACAGAATTATTTTTAAAAACGGAGGGGATATAGGAGAAGAAGGATGGTTTGTGTGTTTTCTTCCTACACCTCACGGTAAGCTATTTTGTTGCTCTGATTGGTTAGGTCTATCCAATTGAGTGCATGGCATTCCCCCCCTGTATCGATTGAAACACGCCCCATAATTACGTCCCAATGGAGCAGTATCAGACTCATATTCTGACTAGAATTTGAGTATGACAACGTCAGGCTACCAATTTAGCTAAAAATGATAATGAATTTGCTTGCTCAGGCAACACCACCTACATTCAAAATCCCAGTTTAGATGGTACTCAAAGCAGTTTTTTATGGAACATGTAAGCTAAATTTAACAGTGTTATTGCTGGGAAAAGTTGATTCTCCAAGGGGAAATAAGCCCTAAAAGGAAGCTTCCTAAAAGAAGGGTGCCATTTACTCTGTGTATGCAAAGCACATAGATAGGAGGGACTGCAGGTTAGCAGACATGCTAATGCTACCACCAGCTACCAATACTGATATGGATTACAGACTATGCCCTAACAGCTAGCTGTGACCTCCAAGGAATACTTATCGAAAGTTGGAAAGAAAATAAAAAGGCCATTTTAGCACCTGGATTCTACTTGTATAGAACCATGTTGTAATATGTACAGAATACGTGAAGTATTCAAGGTCTTCCTTGAAAAAGAGGTCGTCTGGATGACAGCATATTGTTGTTCAAAACCTGTATAGATTCAGCATTAATTGTGCTTTTCCAGATGTGCAAGCTGCCCATGCCATAGGCACAAATGCACCCTCATACCATCATAGATGCTGGCTTTTGAACTGCACTAATAATAAGTTTGACGGTCCCTTTCCTCTTTAGTGCAAAGAATGTGGAGTCCATGATTTCCTAAAAGAATGACACACAGATAAGATGGCACCATTTCTGGATCATATCTAAATATGTTTTCTTCTTTGCATGGTGAAGTCTTAACCAGCATTTGTGCATGGAGCACCAAACAGTTTTCATAGTCAGTGGTTATTGGATTTTCTCCTGTGGCCCTACAATTACGACCATCCAAATGTAGTTTTTCAGCCCTTTCCGTTGTTTACACAGATTTCTCTGGGTTCTCTGAAGATTTTAATGATTCTTTTACACCCTTGGGCGGCCCTGTATAGGAACGAACAAAACCCAATATTATGTGCTTTAATGATGAAATCCCCAAAGGCAGGTATTCAGGTATGGCACTGTAAATGTAAATTAAGCTCTTGTAAACCATAGATATTTGTTTTATTATGAATACACAATGAAAGAACTGAGAGACAAATCAACACACAACAGTCACCACCTTAGATATGTGAGAGAACCAAAATATTCTTGTGCTATATTAAAACCTAGCAGTCAAGGAGCAATGACTGCGTAGCCAAGTAAGAAGTGGACTGTGGTGTTTGGTGTTTTAAGCCCCCAACATCGTCTTCCAGGCAGCGCTGCTTGGAAGGCACTAGGGTTAGGTGCCTTGAAGTTGACGCTCGATGGTGTTTTAAGCTCCCACCATCGACTTCAAGGCAGCACTGCGACCGTCGACTGGAAGGCACCTAACCCTAACCTTTGCCTAACCCTAGTGCCTTCCATGCAGCGCTGCTTAAAACACCATAAAACGAAGTCGACAGTGGGGGCTTAGAGCTGATATGATGCAAGCTGATGACTACAGTCAATCCTCACCCACGTCACCAGTCACAAGGTGATGAGCAGTGCAGCAAGCAGTGGAACCTTTTCCCTGTGAGCTTTAAATAGAGCCATTTGGCCATCTAAGAGCAAACAAGATGCAATGTACTTGTGTTATATTTGTAATCGACTTTTGTAATTTGTTATTTTATTTATTTATTTATTTTTTGCTTACACGCGTAACAGTCTAAGCACCTGTTTTGGGATTTGAAAGCTTGTTGAACAATATTACATTTATTTTGAAGAATATCGGCACCATGATGAACATAGAATGATTTTACCTTGACTGTTGATAGCTCTGCACAGTGATATGCGGGGAACAATTTCTTCCTAAGTAGGTACTGTAAAAATAACAAATGACTACCATTGCCCGTTTAATATACCTATACAAAGTTAATACCCCTGAAATGCCTGAAAATGACTGCAATCAAACATTTCCTGCATTCACCTTCACGGAAATAATCCAGCTAATTGACCGTCTGGGTGTGTGAAGAGAAGCATCTATATTTCCTAGTTATAGACATTTGCATAGGCATTCCTGCTAAGTAAACAAATTCTGAAGATGTAAATAAAAAGACAGTGAACTATGCATTTTGTGTCGGTAAATTCTACGTAATATAATTTGCATCGGTAGGAAAATAGAGAAAAAAAGGTCTTTATTTAGTAGCTGGCCAAATCGTTTTTTTTCTTCTTCTTTTTTTAATGAAAAATAGGTTGTCGGCAAGCCTCCAAAACTCCAGGGCCTGAAAAATCACATCAAAGCCCTTGCTGGGTCTGAAGTTATACGTGGCAGATGGATTTTTAGATGCTCATCCAAACTATCTGAGTCTGTTTCCACTGTATCTGCCTGTCACTTGGAGGCAGAACTAGGTTGAGGAAGTGTGTGAGAGGCTGGAAGAGAGAAGATAAAAAAAAACCTGCCACAGAACTGAAACAGCTGACAGGCTCGTCGTCTCTCACATTGGAGGATTGGTCCTGGATGAAGTAAATTGCACTGTATCAGCCACAGTATGCCGATACACGCCTGGGCACTGGTTATCGTGCTGCTGCCCCCCAGATTCACAGTGAGCCAGCGTTGTGTCAGTCAGTCATGCGAATGGGAAGGTTTAATTAGCACCTGTCACTTTTCAGTCTCTCTCCCTTTCTCTCTCTCTCACTTTGAAACTAGCACACACATTCTTGTTGTGCTCTGGCAATGTGTTATGAATGTGAAATATTCACATTGTCTCTCCTCTCTCCATCTCCCTGTGCCCTCCCACCCTCTGACTAGGTGGAGGTGGAGACGCTGGACCCTCGGGGACGCACCCCGCTGCACCTGGCCGTCACACTCGGACACCTGGACTGCGCTCGGGTGCTCCTGCAGCACGGTGCCGACGTCAGCAAGGAGAACAGAAACGGCTGGACAGGTAGACAACAGTCACAGTGTTGTTAAGACACAGACGTCATTCTACACACCCACGGGTTTATGTGACCCGCGCCCTTGTGTAACATCAGCCTGTTTCAGAATGCAAATGTGTTTATGTGGAATTCAGCTATGTAATGTTGTTTGACCCAGTGCGTTATTTTTGCCTGTTAGCGTGCAGTGTAGTAGTGAGCTGAAACTGCTGACACTGGAGATGTGGGTTTCTCAGAGTAATACATCTATTGTCTATTTATATGGCAATCCATATGAAAACTGTAATAGGAAAATAATTTGGTCTTCTACTCTTGAAACCCATCTTAAATCAAATATAAGAGACCCACCTTAATGGTTTATATTGTATCCTCAAAGAATATAGGAGCACATAAATGAGCAAAGACGACAGGATGTAGAGATGAGAGATGTAGAGGGTCAATCATTATGGTGGCGCTCCTCTTATGAGCTCATCATGGCTCTCCCTCTCCCTCCCCCCCCAGTGCTCCAGGAAGCCATCAGCACACGCGACCCCGAGCTGGTACGCCTGGTCCTGAGCTACCGCGATTACCAGCGCACGGCCAAGAGGCTGGCAGGGATCCCCCTCTTACTGGAGCGACTCCGTCAGGTAGTCAACAGAACCACTTCATGAAATATGGACGAGATTGCGTTGCATTAAATGTGTGTGGTTGTATTGTAGAGAGAGAGAGAGAGAGAGACCAGGTCATCTGGGTTGGTACAAATATTTCATGTTGCCTCGTGCCCCCATTTGGATTCACTTGTGGTTAAGTGTCTCGTGGGAATGTTGCCCCAGGTTGTTGTAAAGGCCGGAGCACCAGGGTTTGGTGTTTGTCAGCCCCGGTGTGTGTGTCTCCACCTGTACTGTGTTATCTTGGCCTCCTCTCCTCCCTCCTTCCCTCTCGGTCTCGCCACTGAGCACACGCTGCTGTAGTTTTGGGTGATAGATGTGTAGCCCATCACTCATCCTCACCCAGCAGCCTCCTCACCCCCCCCCCCCCTTCTCTCGCTCTCACTCTCTCTCCTCGCTGACTGTTTCCTCCTCTCTTAGTCTCTACGTCCCTCTCTCTCTCGCTTCTGTGCCGTGGTTGTATTATTAATGTCCCCTCTGGCCTGACGTCCATCTGTCACTGTCCAGCAGTTCCTGTGCGACTCACATTCAAATGGCCTCAGTCCCTATAATTCCCTGTTTGCTCTGATCTTCTGGTCTCTCTCCTCCTTCTCCACCTCCTCTTCTCTCTCTCATTCTTTCTCTCTGGATTTTTCTCAGGCCCAGGATTTTTATGTCGAAATGAAATGGGAGTTTACAAGCTGGGGTACGTAAAAAAAATAATGAAAACCCTCCTCTGTATTAAATTTCATGGGACACTTCTAAATGTTTATGAGGTCTGTAGGAGTGATTTTTTTCCCCTTTTTCTCCTCTTCTCTCAGTCCCTCTAGTGTCTCGTATCTGCCCGAGTGATACGTACCGCGTGTGGAAGAGTGGTCAGTGTCTGCGTGTGGACACCACCCTCATGGGCTTTGATCAGATGACCTGGCAGAGGGGAAACCGCAGTTTCATCTTCCGTGGCCAAGGTGTGGTCCTCCTCCATAAACCTCCTCTAACATCCTCAACTCCTAAATCACTGCTAACTCTCATAGTCAGCTCAGGGCTTGCTAAGAATTTGGAAAATATAGTACATACTTTACGAAGAGAGAGATTGAAATGGAGATTGAAATGCCAGTAGCTGTGATTTAGCTGACAGTAGCCAGATAAACAAAGCCGGGTGTTGTGACGCATGGATTGGCAGAAACAGACATCAGATGCGATGCTGGGTTTGATCCTAGAGGCAGAGTCTTTTCTCACAGAACTTTCGAGAACAGAAAGTTTGAGTGTAGGGGTTACTTTTAAATTACCATCAAGGTTATGGGAGAACACTGGATTTCTGCTGAGGGGCGGACAGGGGACAACACCGATAGTGCTCTCAACGATGTCTGAGTTGATTTAACACCAACCAACTGGCCTTGATTGATGAATACCCTTGGGACACCTCCTCCTGCTCCTCTCTCTCTCTCTCTCTCTCTCTCTATCTCTCCCTTTCTTCTCTCCTTATCTGGGCTGTCGTCCCTCAGACTCCAGTGCCGTGGTGATGGAGGTGGACCACGACCGACAGCTGGTGTTCTGCGAGACGCTGTGCATGTCATCGCTGGCGTCGTCGCCGACCTCGCGGCGGGGTCCCACCGGGGCCCTGGGGCTGCTGGGGCTCGGAGCGCTGCAGCCCACCGAGGAGCAGGTGGCCGCGCGCCTCGGAGCGCCCGTGGTCACCACCCAGCTGGACACGCGCAACATCGCCTTCGAGAGGTGAGAGGCACAAGGCAAAAGGCGCGTGGAGGATGTCATAGGGTTGTTTATGTTAAATGATCGTGTGGAGCAGCCTGACGAGCTAGACCCACATTAAAATGTAGGGTCTGGGGACTCACCATTCGCAGTGCTCAGTCCGAGGGGCGGGATAATCGGTTGTCTTTCAAATTCCCTCTGCACGCAATAGGATAGCGCTACAACTCATGAGTCCCATGAGTTTTCCCACCAGCGGAGCTAGTTGGCTAGTTCAAATTTATGCCAACTTAAAAAAAGCTTAACTTGTGTCACGCTGTTCGCCAACAGCAACATCCACCTTCTTTGTTTTCAAGTAGCAGGGAATTCACGCCAAACCGTTTCAACTCTGCCATCAATCATTATGTTAAGCCCGCCTAACGACTCTATACACGATGTGATTGGCCCTATCAAAGTTTAATTTTTCCAGCTTGCAAGCCAACGGAGAGTTGCTAGACTTTAAATTTGCTGCCGCTAGGGTGCGTCTAGATTTCTAGGCTACAGTACGTGTGGAGCACAGTCATGTGGATATCAATGTTAAATGTAGTCTACTGGGAAAGAGGGGAAATCAGCCTCTTAATTGTTTCATTTTTCAAAGTATGAAAGTTTGGTAAAAGTCTCCCTTGAGTGTGTTAAATGTAGTCTACTGTAATTGTTAATTTTATGAACAATAAAAATCTGCAAAAGTTTTCTTTGTACTCTGAAGGCTCTCTCACAGATGAAAGCTGGCTACCTCAAAATTGTAAACAAAAAAAGATCCCTCTAATAGGGGGGTTAAGTAGCACATTTAGCTCTGTGAAAATGAGCAAAGAAAATCCTCAGAGTGAGCAGATTAGTCCAATCTCCTCCAAGTTCATGCAGCCCAAACAAACAGTATTTACACACTTCTGAGAGGCAAGGGCAATGGTGAGAAGCAATGCCGGCTGGACTCCACAGTGAGATGAACTCGTTTGAGCCGAGGTCAAAACATCCCTTGCAAATGATTTTATTATCTGCATACATCCTAGCGGTGCCAGTACTGGGTGCCAGTAATAGACATCGCCCTCCTAGCCGAGGCACAGGGAGTGCCAACCTCAAACCACAGTGCCATCTAATTGCCTCACCCTGCATGCGTGTGTGGCTCCCCCTCTCTCAGGAACAAGACGGGCATCCTGGGCTGGCGCAGTGAGAAGACAGAGGTGGTGAATGGGTACGAGTCAAAGGTACGAGACATCCACCCAGGTCTCTACATCTATTACTCTGTGTATGTGTGTGTGTGTGTGTGTGTGTGTGTGTGTGTGTGTGTGTGTGATAGTGTTTTTGCGTGTGTGTGTGTGTGTGTCCATCCTTGTGTGTTTTTCTGTGTGTGTGTGTGTGTATCCATCCTTGTGTGTTTCTGTGTGTGTGTGTGTGTGTTTCTGTGTGTGTGTGTGAGAGATGTCTGCTTTGAACAGGTAGTGGATGGTGCAGTGCCAGTGACAAAAGCTGCTCAAAGTGCAGGGATGATCAAACAGCAGTTATGGAGATCAAAGGCCCATACGTGAAATAAATATAATATTGTTAAGTAAGACATAAACAACAGCAAACATCTCACATCATCAGTCAGTGGCTGGTACTCACATTCTGTGACATAGTTTTTCTTCACACTCTGGTTTTACAGTATACTTTAATAGCTGTCTCTATAGCCTGACCTGAACGGCTACCTGAAAGCCTGAGCAAAACCTTAGCAGTGGCTCTCAGTGACATCGCTCATAACAGCCATCAGTCATGCAGGAGGAGAAGGGGTGGGAGTGACAGACAGGTGAAATAATAGCTTTTCTCTTCTGCACGGTGACATCATCTACTCTTAAAGGGATAGTGCACCATCAGGAGACGCTGCTGCATTATTCAGGCACAAAAACGTCACCCAGGGATTGCTTTGATCTCATCGCATTTACTCAGAGGAGTGTGTGTCTGTGTGTGTGTGTGTGTGTGTGTGTGTGTGTGTGTGTGATACGGGTCTATGCAGCTTTGAACGTTTTTTTTTAATGGAAATGTGTGTGTGTGTGTTTGTGTGTGTGACACAGGTCTATGCAGCTTCGAACGTGGAGCTGATTACCCGGACCCGAACAGATCACCTCAGTGAACCACTCAAAGCCAAACCCAAAGGTACACACTGCAGCCTCCCAACCCCCAACACACACACACACACACACACATTTCCATTAAAAAACAATTATGTCTAGTTCCCTCATGCAACTCACTATACGCTGTCTGATGTAACAATGATATTGCTCTTATGTTTGTGAGCAGTTGCTATTTGTAGACCATTAGAGATGGGCCGTATTGCTTTTCCGTATGCCCTCATTTGCAAATGTTATTTCATCAGCGATACAAGTACGGTGGGACCATATGCGCATAAATGCCTGCTCTCTTGAAGGCTGTGCCTCGTTCTCCTTCCCCGTCTGAGAGCTACCCAGCAGCACCAACCAATGGCCCCGGGCAAACATTGCAGTCGTCTGTGAAGTCTGCTCTGCGCCACACACTTCAGAGCAGCACTCCTCAAACACTCAGCACAATCTTACCCACTCTCTCTCTCTCTCTCTCTCTCTCTATTTCCCACTCTCTCTCTCTCTCTCTCTCTCTCTCTCTCTCTCTCCCTGTTTCTCTCTCTCCCAGCTCTCTGTTTCTGTCTCTCTCTGTGTCTGCTGGCAGTTTTCTGCAGTCAGTCCCTCGTGGATTGTCCTCCCAAAGTCTTGGGTTGGTTTAACTTAAGATCCACATAAAGTCAGTCCCTCCCAATCTAGAGGAAAGCCAGGTGCCTGTGAGTCTGCTCTTAGCCAGGCTGATTGTGTGTGTGTGTGTGTGTTTGTTTGTGTGTGTGTTTGTGTGTGTGTGTGTGTGTGTGTGTGTGTGTGTGTGTGTGTCTGTGCTTGCTCCTTTCGGTAATATCCACTCTCCGCTGTCGTCTTTTGTTTTTCTCCCTTCCCTCAGGCGGTAAGACGCCTCTGCAGTCCTTCCTGGGCATCGCTGAGCAGCACATGGGCCCCAACAACGGGGTGAGTGGACGCAACCCCGCTCCTCCATCTCACCTCCCGCCTCATTACACCGCTGCTTAATGTGCTCGTTAAAGCCACTGAATCACCACTCGTTCTCCCTGCTGTCAATATTTATGTGAGCGAGACTAGAAGAAACAAACGAATAAAAAAGCCCCCCCCCCCTCCAACCACTTCCTCCAACCACTTCCTCCACCCAGCGCTGCCACCGCTGCTCTCTTCAGCTGGCGTCCATGTCCAGTATTGATGGGTGATTTTATTGGAAGTGTTTGTACTGTTCTCTCAGCAGCAGACCCAGATGTCCTGCTCGGTGACCAACCCCACGGCGCTGACGGCCGAGGAGTACTTCAGCCCCAGCCTGCCCCTGGGCCAGAGGGACATCGGACACCCCTGCCACCTCACCACCAAGACACAGAGGTGAGAGTCTGGACAGGTGGTGTCTGCCACATCCACCCATCAACACTCTGCACTTGTGCATCCTGTTGTGTATGAGGGCAGGTTATCAAGTGTTACTGTGTCTGTCTGCAACGTGGCGTCATGGCTTTGCGTAAACTTACACGCCACTTCAAAAATAGCCAACTGGCATATTATCTGCAAACATTTTGAGCTATCTGCATGTATGTCAACGCTGCGTAGACACGCCACTTATCGTCTCACTTCCGTGTTTATGCAACGGCAAGCATATGGCGGCCTCTAGGGTCAGGGTTATGGTGTTGATAAACATGCCAAAATACTATTAAGCATTAGATAACACGCTAGTGGCCATTGGCGTGTCATACATACGCATTTCATTATATCAGTCTGGTGTGTTTGTGTCAAGTGTTACTACGTTCCTCCAGGTTTAAGGCGAAGCTGTGGCTCTGTGAGTCCCACCCTCTGTCCCTGGCAGACCAGGTGTCTCCCATCATTGACCTGATGGCCATCTCCAACGCCCTCTTCGCCAAGCTGAGGGACTTCATCACCCTCCGCCTCCCACCCGGCTTCCCCGTAAAGATCGGTAAGAAACGCGTCAGAGTGTGAAACATTTGAGTTTCTGTGTGTGTTGTGCGTGTGTGGTGTGTGTGTCTGTCTGTCTATCCATATACAAGAGTATTTACATATCTTTGAGTGTTCTTTCTGTCTTTAGAATCTGTGTACATGTTTAAGACTTCATTGTGTGTGTATGGACAATGTGTGTGTTCATTGTCCATCCCTATGGTTGTTTTCAAGTGTGTTGTGTGTATGCTTGAGGGCGCTGTGGGCTCGGGTTGCCATGACGCACATCCCCATCTCCCCTCTCCAGAGATCCCCATCTACCACATCCTGAACGCGCGCATCACCTTTGGGAACCTGAACGGTTGCGAGGATGCAGCAATGGCTAACCGAGCCGAGGCTGAGCCCGAGGGCCAGAAGGACGGCCTCAGGACGGACACGCCGTCCCCAGGGAGCGACTGCTCCAGCGTGTCCAGCTCCAGTTCCACCAGTGAGATACCCTGCTCGGCTTTTCACATTGCTGAGTGTGTGTGTGTGTGTGTGTGTGTGTGTTTGTGTGTGTTTGTGTGTGTGTGTGTGTTTTGGTTACTAGTGAAATGGTTGTATTTCTCTGGTTTTAAACTGCATAATCCTTAAAACTTTGACTGGATGTTCTCATGTCAGATATGCTGTCAGGGGGGTTTATTTTATTACGAAGCAGGATTTTGGAGTTTGGATTGCAATGGTAACTTATTCTGAACAACTAACCTACTCCCAAGAAAGTTATGTTTGAGATAACAGATCAAAATGCACTGCCATTCAATCAATTCTTAGCATCTCTTAGAAAGTAGCATCACTATTCCTGAAAAAACACTGTGCACAGATCACAATAGCAGAGTTTTCAGGCCAGAGTTTTCAGAAACAGACAAAACTATTTCCCTGATGGGCATCTTTATGAAAATACCATCTCATGGCCTACTGGTTAGTGCTTCGGACTTGTAACCGGAGGGTTGCCAGTTCGAACCCCGACCAGCAGGCACGGCTGAAGTGCCCTTGAGCAAGGCACCTAACCCCTCACTGCTCCCCGAGCGCCGCTGTTGTTGCAGGCAGCTCACTGCGCCAGGATTAGTGTGTGCTTCACCTCACTGTGTGCTGAGTGTGTTTCACTAATTCACGGATTGGGATAAATGCAGAGACCAAATTTCCCTCACGGGATCAAAAGAGTATATATACTTCTACTTAATTTACCGGAATTCACAATTGTGATTATAGTCAGATTAACAGTCAGTGTTTTTTCCCAAAACCATTGTTGCTAACCTGTTACCTGTAATGGTTTTGGGCAACGCGCCCCAGATTAACAAGCCTGTGAATGCACTCATAGCTGGATCGGGAAACTCTGGTTTGAGCTAAAGAGTTGATGACCACTATCATGACATTGCTTATAAATGCTCGACTGCAGTTGTTAGGGTGTGCCAAGCCAGCAAACAAAGATGCCTTTGGATATGTTGACCTTTATTTGTAATATAGGCCCCTGATTACCGCATACCGCAGTGGTTTTTATTTTTGTTGTAACAGATGGAGAGGCCATATCCATCTGTTATCTCAGTTACCAAGAAACTAAAGCAATTAAGCTGGAGTGCATTAGACTGTGTGTTTTACTGACATTCCCATCCTTCATCCCAGCAGTCAAATGATTCATGTGATACATCATCAGACGGCTGACAACAAGCTGACTGCTGTGACCCCTCATCTTAATTAATTTAATTAGCATGTGTTAATTGTTAACTGTTGTGTGTGTGTGTCTGTGTCTGTGTCTGTATGTCTGTCCGTGTGTGTGTGTGTGGGGGGGGGGGGGGGGGGGTTGTATCTATATGTGTGCATGTGTGAGTGCGCCACGCATATGTGTGTGTATATGTGTGTGTGTGTGTTTGACGTGTCAGCCTCGTGTCGTGGCGGCGAGATCTCCCCGTGTGTGTTCGAGGCCCCTGCAGGCTACACAGTGCTGGGGGGGAACCAGAGGGAGAACATGCGTGAGGAGGAGGAGGACCTGCTGCAGTTCGCCATCCAGCAGAGTCTACTGGAGGCTGGCTCCGAGTACGACCAGGTCAGCACCTCTCCATCTTGGGAACTAATGATCATCAACGTCCAGCTGTGGCCATGCATTACTATGTGTACATTCATTTAGGATTTTACTGTTATGGTGACCTGATGTATGCATTAATTTATACTATATTCAATTTGTACATGTCACGTTCTATTCGGTTATTAATTGATGATGCAATAATAGGCTAATAAATCTTTTTTCCGGGTCCAACGGCTTTCAGAGCCGCTCGTTTTTCTCCATAGACAGTAAAATAAACTATTTTTTTCCGCTATTCAGTGTAGCCTTTAAGGTTGTTTCCTCAACCTAATAAAATCCTATTTTTCGCGGAAGCCTGCACGTAACTCTTGATTGTATTATCTGGCTGCACAGCTATAGTAATTGCTCTGTTAGAGTTAACCGGTTTTGTTTTACCCTCAATAAAACGTAGGTGATGGTGACAAGGTTTACAACAACTGGCTGACTGCGCTAGTAAATGTTTTTTGCCCAAAAAGCTGTTGTGCCCGTGACGTCGGACTTAACAACCGAATATAGTGATGGTTCTGACCAAAGAATCTAGAGCGCTCTGCTCTAAGATCTTTGGTTCTGACTTTACCATTTCATCATGTAGGTGCACAGTAGGCTTAGCCGAATGGTCTTCCAGTGCACAAGTATTAGTGTCTGTGTGTCTACTGCTTTGCAATTCTTGGTCTGTAGCATATTTTAAGGCTCAAATCTACAGTCTTTGTGTTGAGAGACAAGTGCTCTTACAAAGAGGCCTGATAACCACCAGGTGTTGTGCTAGTGCTCCAGGTGTTGTGTGGTTTGCTACTCCACAACTCTGAGTGGCTTGCCTCTGTTCTGTTCAAACAAAGAGCAGAGGCAGTCGATGTGTAATCTGTGTACTTCGGACAAAGCTCTATAAATCCGCCCCAAGAAGTGATGCATTTCTCTGTGCTTGTACCCCCCCTCCCTCCCTCCCTCTCTCTCTCTCTCTCTCCTCCCTTCCTCCCTCCCTCTCCCTCTCTCTCTCCTCTCTCTCTCTCTCTGCCCTTCCCTCTCCTCCTTCAGGTGACCATCTGGGAGGCTTTGACAAACAGCAAGCCCGGCACGCACCCGCTCTCCTGCGACCCCGGTCGCGTGGAAAGGTCCGCAGTCACTACCTCACTCCCCGAATTGACTCGGCGGTCCCGAGTCCCGCGCACACACGGCAGGAAGGGCACATCCTGCATGCACTCCACACAATGTAACTATTGACATGGGGGCCGCCCCGCCCCACCTCCGCCCCCCAGAACAGTACTGCTTCTGCTTCTGCTCCGCGCCGCCAAAACTCCTAATTTCCCTCCGGATCAGCCCTGTACCGACTCAGCCGGCTTTCCTCTCTCCTCCACTGTTTGCTCTCTGTGTGCAGTGCCTGCAGTCTTTCACACACTCTTAGTAGCTTCAGTACATCTAGCTGTCAGCATCTAGAGAAGGAGCTGTAATTCCCTGTTGGCCAACTTCAAAACCTGTCCATTATTTTTACATTCACATCAAAAACTTTCTTGCGCATTTTGAGCTTTTTAAGTTGGAAATGCCTGTCTGTCCCTTCATGTTCTATCCCTCTCCCCTGGCCTCTGTCTTTCATTTGAATTATTGTCCTTCTCCCTCCCTCTCTCTCGCCCCCTCTCTTACTCCCTATCTTTCTCCCTCTCTCTCTCTCTCTATCCCTCTGCTCTGCAGGACGCCCCAGCACAAGCCGTGTGCCCAGGCTAGTCCGCGGCGCTGCCCCGCGCCCTGCAAGCCGCCGTCGCACAGCTACGACGAGCAGCTGCGTCTGGCCATGGAGCTGTCGGCGCGCGAGCAGCAGGAGGCCGAGCTGCGCCGGCGACAGGAAGAGGAGGAGCTCCAGCGTATCATCCGGCTCTCGCTCACCGAGAAGTGAGATAGCGGGGCCACCGGTGGCCTGGGCTGCTGGTGCAAGATGAGGGGTATAAGTGAGAGAGAGAGAGAGAGAGAGAGGGAAGGGTTCACAGGTGAGTCAACCTCTGCCCCTTCCTCACCTATTGTCCCCCTCTCCTCACCCGCCACTCCTCCTCCTCCTCTTCCTCCTTCAGAGGAAGAAGCTACTCAGATGCTGGCTGACACACACACACACACACACACACACACACACACACACACACACACAACCTCTACATGGTGTCCAGCAGAGTCCGGAACAACAATACGAACAGAGAGAAAAAAAGAACACCTGGGGCAGGAAGAATATCCTTCTGAGCAATCTCTAGACTGGCCTGGTCTACAGTGAGTAGATCATGTCCGGATCTCTCCTGGGTTTATTGACTTAAGCATCACTCTGGAAGCCATTTTCTAGTGTACAGTGGTGTACTCTGTACGGACACCACTGGGCACTTAAAGGACATGGTCAAGGACAAAAGTGTGGCCAAAGGTACAATATTGACATAAATCTATCACTTTTAAAATAAATGGGTAATATCCTGTTTTTGTCATTATTTGCACAAATTATGATTGTACTGTATTTAGCTTGTACATGGGTGGTTGAATTGTGATGACTGTTAATTTTAAGGAAAACATTAAAAGATGATTAGCTTTGTTTCCAAAGGGGAAGGAAGGTCTGTTGGCAGCTAATCTTAGTCCAAGATGGTGTCAGCATGACATGTTGCCAGTGTCTTTTGGCCCTCGTCTATCTGTGAAACAGATGTTCCTTACCGTTGAGAGAAAAAAGATGGAAAGTTGGAACTTTTTGTGTAATTAAAACGTCTAGATATTTAGAGTGACAGTCGGCTCAAAAGTGAAAACATGTCTCATCTCCTCGTTCTCACCATTTAAATTCAATGCATTACAAAAGCAGACCTTATCCTGACTTAATACATGTTCCTACTTGTATATTACAAATGGTGCTATGTTGGTCTCTCTGGTCTTTACCTTCTTAATATTATATTGTTAGGGGATGATGATACCTCAGATAAAGGAATATGAGTTCTTCCACATTGGATACACTTTTCTTAATTTAACATCCATAGAGCTTTCCATTGGCTTACATTAGCCAGAAAAGAGAGAGCAATGGATGACGGTGAAACTAAGCACAACATACTCAACTGAAAGAAGTGATACAATGCTGTATTTTTAGTTCACTGACTAAGAAAAGGGCTGTCTAATATTTAGTATGGATGTCAGATTTTGCAGCATTGTATATTAGATGTAATATATGTGCTGGACTACTGCTTCTTGAAGGCAATGTAATGAGAAAATTTTAGGGTCAAATTTTCCCCCATGCACTTGCAATGAATGAAACTGTGGTGTACCAGTCTATATGGAATGGGTTAGTAGAAATTATTTATTGGCAGTGTATTCGAACGTGTGGTTTGATTTGTAAATGTTGATACATGTATTGGATGGAGTGAGAAGGAAATAATGGTTGGACGCTAGATTTACCCAGTATGTCCAGAGGGCACTTGTTGCAGTTGGATAACTATCACAGGATGTAACCATAACATGTTTTGTAGAGCTCTGCTGGTCAATAAACCATTTTAAACATGTTGTTCTTGTTTGTTGTGCCTTGCACAACCTCCCCCAATTTTTGCGACACAATAGCCTACTTTGTCACTTAGGAAGCGCAACGGTAAACGTCAGTCATCGTCACGAACCTTAGGATCCTGACATTTCAGAGGGGACCGATAGAAGGAAAAAGTGCTGCAATGTTCAAACGAACCGGTCCGTGACCCGACTGGCTCCCCATGAATCAGCAGTCTGTGGAAGTAGATTTGCCATACAACGGAGTCACCGGCAATGAATAACATTACTACTTCAAAAGAGAGCTCGGCGCAAAGACGCCGAAGTGAATGTTTGAAGAAACCCGAGACACAAATAGGCGCTAGAGAGCATCAGTATGCAACAGCTCCGTCGACTCCCTCCCGCTCCAGCGCCACAACACATTTCGTCAGCATAATATCCATCAACCCGACCGCAGCTCCACGCCCACCCCGACTCTGTTAATACTGCTGATGAGAGGGGTGAACGCTCATCAACACCCAACCTGTAATCTCGCTTTTCCGAGCACATGTTAAAGCACTCATTACACTAATTACGCACACCATAGATCGCACGGAATCTATGGACTAGGATCAGTTTTATGAAGTGACGAGTGGCAATAGGATTTATATACCAAAAGCTGCCCATACCTTTAAGGGAAACGGTGTTGTACTAGAACCAAGAGCCCATATTCTTTTTTTGTCAGTAGGCTACAGTTGTCAGACGAGTCACTGCTTTCAATCTACTGCAGTAATTCCCAGAACAGGTTAATTAATTTGAAAGCAATTCTAAATTAAGCTTGTAACATCTATAACGCACTAATTTTTCGAGACAGCAAGGGAACCAGCTCAGGGGTAATGTTAATTAACAAGATGAGAAAGGGCAGTTAAAATGCCAGGCGTTAAATACATGAGCTTGGGAATGAAGCGATGCATTTTTGGAAGGAAGCACTGCATGGCAAACTCTGAAGGCTCTTAGATGAATGAAAAGAGTGCATCCGTTAAACCATTGGGGCTGGTTCAAGAACACTCCCTGCAGTAACACCTCTGTCCACCAGGGAACGCACAAGCACCACACAACAAATAAGGTGGGGCTGCACTGAAAAACAGTCATATTGTTGGAGCATACAGGAGCATCTGCATACAAAACCTATGCCTAAACCCTGAGCCCAACCTCGGCAATGAGAACTTGTATAAAAGAATACATACATCTCCGAACAAAAAAATGAGATGAGGCATTTAAACTTAGGCAATAACTAAAACTTTATTCATAACCTATACAACAAAAATGAAAAAAAAAAAAAAAAAAAAAAAAAAAAACCTAAAGGAAAGAATAAAGTGCATGATAAAAACAGCCTCATTTTCATTTCACTGGGACACCACCTTCTGTTCAACACACACACACACACACACAATAACAAATTGATAAAACCAGATAAAAAATCAGATAAAAAAACAGCTACAGTCCACACTGATCCAGAGATTGAATTTGAAACAGTCCGACACCACACTTTCACACACACATCCATCCATCCACGCACACACACTTGCATATATACAACCCATGTATAACCCATGTACACACACACAAACATCTCTACACACAGCTAGGCCCCTAGTGCAGTCTCTGGGGCCTCAGGTGAGGGTCACATGGTGTTGTAAAGCACAGTCACTGTCCGCTTTTTATCCGCCGCCTTACGCAGGCGCCGCAGTGGGTGTGGCTTCCCGTGCAGGGAGGGCTGCGGGTGGGAGTGGGCGTGGTCCGGAGCCGAGGGGCGGCCCTTGGACCTGTGCTGTGAGCAGGGGTGCGGGGAGGGAGGGCCAGAGGGGCTCACGGCAGTCCTGCCCACATCCTCCTGGACGCAGAGTCCAGGCCGGGGGTTACTGGTGGGGCTTTGGTGCAGCACGCGCTGCTTCTTGTAGGCGTCGTCGTGCACGGGGTGGACCGGCGACGGGGAGAGGGACAGCGAGGGCACCTGGGGGGACAGCTGCTGCTGCTGCTGCTGCTGCAGATGAGAGTCCGAGGAGGGGGCGGGGCAGGCGCCAGCGTGGAAGTCCCAGCTGCTGAGGTCATGGGTGGACAGCTCCAGGCAGTCCAGCTTGGCCAGAGAGGCCGAGCGCTTCATGAGCGAGGGCGGCGTGAGGCCCGCCTGCCGGATGCGCGCCTCGATCTCCATGGCGCGCTGCCACACGGCCGGCCCGCGGGCCTCCGAGGAGCGACTGTCCGTCTTGGTCGGCGCCGAGCCAAGCTCCTCTCCCTGCTGCTGCGTCGGCCTCTCCTCTTCCTGCTCCGAGGAGCCCTGGCCGGGCTCCGCCTCGGGGCCCCGCGCCCCTCCGGCCTCGTACAGGAACGCCTGCAGCTCCTGCAGCGTCTGCTGGATCTTCTCCAGGTCCTCGCTGCTGCGCGCCAGACGGCTGTACGGCCGTGGTGCCTGGGCTGGGACCGAGCTCGGCCCATCGGTGTCCGTCTCCATCTCCGTCACACCCTCCAGCCACAGCAGGCCGTGCTGGACGCACGACTCTGGGGCTGGGGGTGTGGGGAGGTGGGTGTGGGTGCCACTCTCTGGGCATGCAGGGAAGGAAGATAGTGGTGGTGGTGGGGGTGGGGATGGCATTAAGGGAGGCTCAGGGAGAGCACCAGACTCCAAATCAAGTGGGAGTCTCTCATCCTGCTCTTCCACAGGCGCAGCGTCGCTGCAGTGGGCCTCCTCTGGCTCGGTGCAGGCCTCGTCCAGGGCGGCAGCGCCTGGCTGGGGTGAGGCGGTGCGGTGCTCGGGCCCGAGGGAGGAGGAGGAGGAGGAGGAGGACGACGACGACGGTGCGGGCTGTGGGGAGCAGGACGTCGGAGGAGGAGAGGAAGGGACGGGTGCTGGAGCACAGGCCGGCACGGGACAGTCCAGTTCCTGCTGACGGAGCCTCTGCTCCAGCTGCTTGCGGACGCGGCGCACCGATCCGGTGGCCCAGTTGCGCGTGGGGGTGGTGGGGGAGGGAGGCTGGAGAGAAGGGGGAGGTGGAGAGGGCGTGGAGGGCAGCTCGGGGGCACTGTCAGGGCTGTGTAGGGGTGGCTGCTGGGGGTTGCGTGGTGCTGGTTGCTGCTGGTGGGGGAGGTGGATGTGGGAGATGGACTCCAGCTCCGTGACCATGTGCCGGACCGACACGCCGTTATCCGGGTGGAGGTCACCGACAGGGCTACAGCCATCTTCGGGCGGAGGAGAACCCTACACACAAAAACACAATGTTAAAAGTGCTATCTGTACAGGCCGTCAACAATAAATGCACAGTTCAACTCCATATAAACATTTAGTTCATTGCTACCAGTAGGGGGCAGTGGTCACCATGTCAGCAAAACAGCAAAATATAAATCACACTCTAACACTTCTAAGAAATGAATGCCATGATTACATTACTAATGCATGAGACACAAATAATAAGGTAAAAGCAAGACATGTTTCGATGATCGGCATGGTGTTTTCAAATAAAAAGTTGACATTAATTCTGGTTGTCAGTCTCACCTTTCTCTGGCTGTTGTCTGATGGAGCTGGGTTGTGCTCCTGCTCTTGCTCGTCCTGTGGCTGTTGCGGCAGTTCCTGGCTGGGCCAGCGGCACTGACCGGCCCTTGGGGAGCTGGAGGGCTCAGGCCGGGTCGGGATGCCGTCCTGCGACAGCCCCAGGAACTTCTCCCGGGCACTGAAGAAGTCGATGCTGTCCGTGCTGAGGCTGGATGACCCGCTGTGGGTGGTCATCTCGGGCAGGCTGCCACACAGAACCTCCTCAGTGTTGTCGCTAGGTTGCAGGTGGCTGCTGATGTTATTGTTGTTGTTGTTATCATCATCCTCGTCGCCATGGTGAGGGTCCAGCGAGAGCGAGAGGGCCGAGCCCGAGGGGCTGAGGGGGGTGAGTGCCATGGGCGTGTCGGCGGCAGAGGAGGCCAGTCCAGGCCCCCCAACGCCCTCGCTAAGAGTGTCCAGAGACAGCTGCAGGCTGTCAGTGATGCTGGGCTCCTGGGCCAGCTGCTGCTGCTGCTGCTCTTCCTGATAAGATAACTGGGCAGCGCCCTCGCTGACGCTTACACTCACGCTCCCGTCGGCCTCGTCGGCCTCGTCCAGAGGCAGCTCTGTTGGGTCAGGGCTGGTGGCGCCGGCCGACGTCGGGAGGTGGTGGTGGATGGTGCCGGAGCCGGCGCTGTCGGGCCGGGGCTCGGGGGAGGATGACTGGGGCAGGAGGTGGAGCGAGGGAGGGGGGTGGGGGCGCGCCGCCGGGACCGCCTCGGCCACGATGAACGCAGCCACGTCCAGCCGCGCCTTGGGCACCAGAGTGGCCGCCCGCGGCCGGGGGAGAGGCGGCAGAAAGGGGTCCTCGGAGGAGGAGGACACTGGGTGGGAGGTGGACGAGGAGACGGAGGAGGAGGTGGCCAGGTGCTCCTCGGAGTCGCACAGGCCGTTGGATGTGGGCGGCGAGGGGCTGCGTGTGCGGACACCGTCCCTGTCTGCGAGTTGCTCCTGCTGGGGCTGCGGCTCGGCGCCCAGGGCCTGTAGCACGGCCATGCCCAGGAAGTGCTGCAGGGAGGCCGGGCCGTTGTTGTTGAGGGGGTCCGAGTGATCCAGTGCGTGGTGCTGGGATTTGACCAGTGGTTCGGACAGGTCGCCGTCCGAGTGGGAACGCCACAGCTTGTTGTGCCGTTGCTTGCTACGGAACAGACATTACAAACATCATGACTAAACTTGCCTTCAAACAGAGAAGCACACAGGAGCATTAATGTTAAACCTCAACTACGTGTTGAGTTTAGAGTTGCCACCTCTTGCATGAAAAGATTATATTAGATAAGTATGCATGACCATTAAAAACAAACACAAGCTTAGAAAGAAAGCATGACCAAACAGCCGATCGTGGGAGAGACGACGTGGGGCAACTCCCACAGCCTGGATTCACTCAAGAATAGGAGCGAGATTCAAGAGATCCTATTGTCTCCCCCATATAAACCAATGCTTAAATTCTGGGTGGGAATTCTAATCCCAGCGTGTGTTGACCTTCACTAGAGCAAACAGGTGATTATGCCAACGCAGTCTAGCTATAGATGGCTCAGCTAATCCTCCAGCTCAAAGGTGAAGCGCTTTCGTGTGTGTGCATGCGTATGTGCGTGCGCGTGTGTGTTGCTGACGTTCGCGGAGGACAGAGTTACCTGGCCAAGAGGATGCCCTGGTACTCCTCTAGCTGCTTCATGAAGGAGGGGTTGGGCTTGGTGACAGCGCGCCGCTCTTTCACGTAGTCGAAAGCGTGCTCCAGGTCCCAGCCGTACTCCTTCATGGCGTAGGCGATGACCGTGGAGGCCGAGCGGCTCACGCCCATCTTGCAGTGGACTAGGCACTTGGCTCCGGCTTTCCTGAGCAGTAGAGAGAGAGGGGGAACGAGGGTTACTAGAATGTTCCGTAAGATCTAGAGGCTGGCTTAGGGATACTGGCTTTGAAATTTAATCATTTAGTCAGTTTTTCCAAGGTAGTTAATCGTTAAAACACAACATATTCAGTTGACTATATCGCTTTTATAGTAGCCTACTATTTCGCAACAGTATCATCATAGCGGTGTAGAATACCCAGAAACCCTTATTGATTAGAAGCACTAAATGCAGAAGTTGTTCAAACTTAAATGGCATACTCACTTGGCCTTCGAGATGAACTTGAAGGTATCGTTCCAGTATTCTAAGAGGTTGGTAGCCTCCTCGTCGTACACACGGATGTTGTGGTACTCAAACAGGCCAGGAAAGAAGTTATCAATCTCCCTTGTCACGTTCAGGATGTAGCGGACCCTGCCAATGGCCCAGAAAGGCGGATTAGATGACTCACTCAGGCTACTCCAAAACAGGAGCTGAGCTATTTCGGAGCAAAGGAGAAGAATAGGCGTTTTAATACGAGTCTGACTTACCCACTGTTCTGCAGTTCCTCCAGATTAGACGCGTTCCACTCAGAACCCTGCAGCCAGACAAAAATCAATTAACTCACGAGAACCACGGAATATATCTACAGGAAGATAAATATCCACAGGAATGGCCCCAGCTGTGGCGCAACTGGCTGGGGCACCTGCACCGTACGCCGGCGACCCGGGTTCAATTCCCGCTCCGTGGGTCTTGCCGGATCCCACCCCTGCTCTCTCTCCCATTCGCTTCCTGTCACTCTCCACTTTCACCATCATTAAAGGCATAAAAAGGCCAAAAAAAAAAAAAAAAAAAAAAACATCTACAGGAACTACAGCAACAGACATATGAGGTAAGAGGTCAATGTCTGGACGCTCACCAGGAATACATGGTCAAAGATCTCAGTGGGGCTGTCCATCTGGCCCAGGATGACGATCATCTCGTTGTCGATAAACTCTTTGAACTCACGGAGGTTACACGTCATCTGCATCTCCAGCTCTGTGCGGATCTGAGAGGAACAATGACAGACAGACTAGTCAGCACTGACAGATAGAGCAAATGCAATTGAACTGATTGTAATGTTAAAAACAGAGAAGTTGACAGTAGCTGTCTCATTCCAACAGTGACGAGGCAACAAATATTTATATTCCAAAATTAATATTCCACTGTGTGAGGGCTAGTCTGATTGTGGCTGTTCCTTAAGTTGTGACGATTGAAACCAACAAAAAAAAAGGAACACTAGGCTTTTCTCCCAAGAGCTTATTTTTGAACAAGATCCAAGTCCAGGAAGTAAGGGGCAGCAAAAGAAATAAAAGATCAGAGACTAAGGGGGAAAAAAAAGTGCTGTTGCATTATATAGTACACTATGTAGAGAAGGAGTGGATGCTCCAAGTACAGGGTAGAAAAAGTGCATTTCCAGTAGCTCAGTACCTGTTTGGAAGTGACATTCTCCAGGTCCATCTGCATCATGATCTCTCGGAGGCGCATTTTGATCAGGCGCTCTGTGCGTTCCCGCTCCGTGGGCCTGCAAAGACACACACACACACACACACACATTAACACCACATGTCATGCGCATACTCCCACAAGGACAGATTCAATCCCCCAAATCTCCTCTGGCTGCTGTCATGTTTGTCAGGACAGGAGACACAGGGCTCCAAGCCTACGGTCATGGAACCAGCTCAACATCACTTTGTATGAGTGGATAGTTTTATCAGTGGGCCTCACTGGGTCTCTAGGCCACTGAGGAGTCTGTGAAGGGACCCATGAGGGGGGAGTGGGGGGGGGGGGGGTGAGAGCCATGTGCCTCTCTGCTGATAGCAACACATGCCCTGATTAGCTCCCACGAGACCAGAGCTCTGCTCCAAGTCCAACACCCCTCCCCCCCAGCGCACACACACACACACACACACACACACACACGCGCGCTGCACGCACAGCCGGCCTCAAGAGCACGGAGACCAATGTAGGTCAGATCCCAGGGTGGCAAATATTGTTGAGCCAGGTGCCTCCCTGTGCCTGCTTCGGGTGCGTGAGTGGGACGGATGACCCCGGCCATCTGAAAGGCTCACAGGCTCACATTATCAGGCCGACGCTACTCTAGAGGTAGAGGGAGGGAGTGCAAGCTTGTTTATGCTAGAGCTGCACTCTGCGACCCTTTGAGGAAAAAGGGCACTGGCATGGGAAAAGGGTTTATCCTTTCCCAAGAGGCAGGCCAGGACGCTGGGCTTGGATTACAATGTTACTGGTCATCAAGGTTATACACTAGCAGTGAATGCCCATACAAGCCCAAGCATGTGTGTACAAACACACACGCACACACAATCTAGACTAGACAAGACAGACATAGAAACGTATATATACCCCTCGATCAACTAAATGGGTCAAAACAGCTGGAGCCAGGATAGGGCATCAAGCCAACAATCTTTTTAAGAGGCCATCTCGAGCAGGCTCCCAGCAGGACTAAAGCACACAGACACACAGAGTTATCTGCGCTTAAGAGTCGTTTGCAAAATTGGTGAGGGCAGAGTGTGCGTGTGGGTGTTACTGTTTGCATGCAATTTCTCATTTCGTTCTTGCATGAGAGGGTTCAGTGAGTGCACAGCTTGAGTGTGTGTGTTTTGAAATGAAACCAGGAAAACACACACGCACACACTGTCCTACTCCTTCCTCTACCTCTGGTTGACCCCCTTCCTGTCCCTGAGGGGTCACTTGTCCATCCTTTACTCCGGGGGGAGGGCAAGCTGTATATCTGTCTAATTGCCCTCTCATCCGCTTGCCCCCCCCCCTCCTCTATTCTGTCTGCCCGTCCACCTGCCTCGGTCAGTCCCTGTGTTTGTATTCCTCTCCGTCTCACACTTTTTCCGATCGTAAATCAAGCTGCCTGGGGGGCGCGCACTATTCTGGGCACCTCTGCCACCCCTTGGGGAGTTAAAGATAGGTGCAACCCCCCCCACCCTCCCAGTGCACAGAGGCACGTGGGCCACCTATCCTTCCCAGAGTGGGAATTCCCCCTCCCACTCGTACACCCATCGACCTCCTCCCTCCGCCGATAAAAGGAACGTAAATAAATACCAGATAAATGTCTGACCGTGAGGCAAGCAGTGGCCGGCCGGTCAGTGTAAACAGCTAGAGGGCGAGGTGGTTCATGGGCTTCATGACCCAAAGTACACATGTATGCTCATGAGAGAGCCTGGGCTGATACCATTTGATCTGCTCTATTTATACCAGCTAAGTATGTGTGTGTGTGTGTGTGTGTGTGTGTGTGTGTGTGTTTAACTGTATGAGAGTGTCATATGTACAGTTGTGTGTATTTAAATACGTGCTTGTGTGTGTGTGTGTAAGTTTAACTGTATAAGTGTGTCATATGTACAGTTGTGTGTATTTAAATATATGCTTGTGCTTGAGAGTGTGAGTGTGTGTGTGTGTGTGTGTGTGTGCTTGTGTGTGCCACTGACTTACTGCAGAGGTCATAAAGGAGAGGACGTTGCGGAGAGAGGCAGAGATTTACACCACACAAAGGAGCAGCACACCCCTATTGACAGTGCGAGTGGTTTGTGCACTCTTACTGAACCCTTCCCTCCCTTCACCCACATGCACAAGCACTGCAGCACAACTACTCACATTTCAACAAACCAGTTCAGTCTGTGTGTGTGTGTGTGGCCGTATGACGTGGGTGTATGCGTATGTGTGTGTGTGTGTGTGTGTGTATGTAGCCATATGATGTGTGTGTATGTGTACGTGTGTGTGTGTGTACGTGTATGGGCGTACGTGCATGTATGTGTACATGTGAGTGTGTGTGTGCGCGTGTAGCCATATGATGTGTGTGTGTATGTGTAAGTGTGTGTACGTGTAGCCATATGATGTGTGTGTACGTGTGTGTGAGCGTACGTGCATGTATGTGACTGCGTGCGTCACTCACACGTCGGTGAAGAGCACGGGGGAGTCGGCGCGGTGCGACTGCACGTCCTGCATGGCGTTCCACTCGTTGATGCAGACCTGGTCCGAGGCCACGCGGCTGTGGTAGTAGCTGACCCAGGTCAGGAAGAGGCTGCCCGGGTAGTAGTTGTGACAGCGTGCCACCTCGCACGCCTTGTGTAAGGACTGCAACGCCGCCCTGGGAGGAGGAGGAGGAGGAGGAAGAGGCCATTAAGAGGAGGGAAAGAATTGATGATAGTGATAGAAGAGAGAGTATAGAGTGTTGTTCTTTATATTATACTATATGCCATTATGCCACTGTGACCAAATTGAGAGAGAGAGAGAGAGAGAGAGAGAGAGAGAGAGAGAGAGAGAGAGAGAGGAGAGAGAGAGAGAGAGAGAGAGAGAGAGAGAGAGAGAGAGAGAGAGAGAGAGAGAGAGAGAGAGAGAGAAAAAGAAAGAAAGAAAGAGAGAGGGCGAGAGAATATAATTGAAGGGGAGATTGAGGGCACTCACCACATGGCCTGGACAGAGACTGGCTTGAAGACATGGACCCTGTTGACGGTGGACACACTAAACCCACTGTGAAGAGAAAGCACACAGAGAGAGAGAGAGAGAGAGGAGAGAGAGAGAGAGAGAGGAGAGAGAGAGAGAGAGAGAGAGAGAGGAGAGAGAGAGAGAGAGAGAGAGAGAAGCAGCTTAGCTCAGTCTCAGGGGGAAAACATGGGAGTCTAAGGAGGAAATGCAGCAGGTGTGTGAGTGCAGGCGTGTGTGTGCAGGCATGTGTGCCTTTGGGTGTGTTTGTGTTAGGGATGTTAACCGGTAGCCGTTTAAACCGGTGGTTGACCGGTTGAACGGTGTTTATATGTTCATGTTTGCCATTTTAAACATGTTTCAGGTTCACCGTTGAGTCTCTTGAAAACAAAAATACATTTAAAAATGTAGAAATGGTTCTGATCGTTATTACACCATTCTCACAATCATTTTGACGTGAGAAGTTAAGTGTTGCGTGTAGCCTATTGCAATCCTGACAATCCTGATATTGTGACAAACTTCACTGCTTGTTAGTGGCTGCGTGTTGACTATGGCATGATGATAATTGTAACAATGTAATGGCAAACGAAGACACGAAAGACTAACTTTGCATATGCCTACTTGCTGTGTTTTATTATTCATCTGTACTTAAATGGCATGACGACAGGAACTTATTGCAAAGGATTTTATGCAGCACACTACAGAGGCTGTTGGCAATCGGTACGTTTTTTTACGAAGACGTTGGTTAATATACTTTCCTGTAACACCACCAAATGTAGCGTTCTCTGTTTGTGACTTTGTAACGTGAGCTTTTTATAGCCCGAGCTCGGTGCCACGTTGCATGGAAGGTCGACGTTGTGCGTAATGTGTGCCTGTGCGTGGGTGCGCAGGGAAAGCAATTATTTTTCTCCCCAAAACAAAACCCTTATTCCTCCACAAGAAGTGGACAATGATTAGGGAAAATGTATAATACAAAGGGCACGAACTAACATTGTGTGAAGGGAGCCTAACCATTCTAAAATGGGGGGATAACTTGTTTCACGGGCAGTTATAGAATTTTCGGTGACCGACTTTAACCGGTTAATGAGGCTCAGTGGCCGGTTAAGATTTTTTTTAAAATTTCGCCATCCCTAGTTTGTGTGTGTGTGTGGGAGAGAGATAGAGAGATATCTTACCCATCACCATCCAAGTGTATCAGAGTGTCACTCCATAGAGGCAGCACCAGCCCAACAGTGCATACACTAGAAAAAACACACACACACAGTGTTACACACACAACTTCCTGCTACAACAGTAGGTCTACCTGTACAATAGTAGTGGTTTCGTTTGGCTCGAATGTGCAGCTGTGGAATGGTGAGACGCACCGGTCTGAGGAGCTGAAGTCCATGCCCAGCACGACACTCTCCTCGGTGTCCTGCCGACCGTTGGTGGACACCACCACCATATAGCGTGTGCACTGGAGATAGGCACTCTCCAGACGCACCGCCTACAGAGAGAGAGAGAGAGAGAGAGAGAGAGAGAGAGAGAGAGAGAGAGAGAGAGAGAGAGAGAGACAGAAAGAGAGAGAGGCAGAGAGAGAGAGAGGCACAGAGAGAGAGAGACAGAGAGAGGCAGAAAGAGAGAGAGAGACAGAAAGAGAGGCAGAAAGAGAGAGGCAGAAAGAGACAGAGAGTCAGAGAGAATAGAAGTTAAGGAGGCTATTGGGTCACTGCTTCACAGCTCTGATGAGAGAATGAATGAGTGGAGATGGGGTAAGGTGGGTGGACTCACCAGCCGGATAGTATCTTCTGGCCGTAACAGGGTGAACATTGTCTGTAGATGCTGTTGGAGGTCACCTGAAGAGACAAGGTAACAACTCAAAAATGTTGTGTGCTACACTGCCACACAGAGTCCCAGTTTCAGAGTCCCTCCATTCAGGAGGTTAGAGACAGACAGACAGAATTCCCACACAGTCATGCCACACAACCATGTGGGTTAAGACGAGAGCTACCCAGATTCAGTTCATCATATGACTCATGGGAGCCACCAGGCACACCCTGTCCCTTCCCCTATCTGAGATTTGATGGGTCATCAGCTCACGAGCAAGAACTGTGCAGGTGCTTTAATCAGTCAGTGACCAAGAACGCTGACGCACCCAGACAGACACACACACACACACACACACACACACACACACACACACACAGGCGACAGTGATGACACTGCATCTACCTAACCTGATCATGTCGCAATCACCATCAGGGCAGACTGCAGCACCTAACTGCCGAGCCAGCACAAGGGGTCCCATCCATAAACAAGGTAATCCCACCCCCCCTCTATAATCAATGCCCTTGACCGCCAAGGCAAGTGTATGGAAAAAGCCACCTAAATAGCTGCAGTATTAATACACACACACATGCACTGGTCAGCTGCAGCGCGTTGGAGAGGCTCGGCTCCAGACTTGTGAAAGTAAGTGTGTTACGCAATGAGAGAGGGGCCCCTCATCTGATTTTATCAACCCGGTACAAACGTAATGACTGTGTGGGTCTGATGGTATGCCAGACATACGTATGTTTGAGATGTCTGAATCTGTTAGATGTCTGACTCGGTTAGAGGTTGGATCTTCATGACTGATTGGATCACTGTGCCTGCCTGCGTGTGTGCGTGTGTGCGTGCGTGCGTGATGAAAGAGGGAAAGAACCGGCTTACCTGTGTGTTTGTTCCGCCGCTGTGCGATGCGGGGCACTGGTGATGGTGAGGACCCATTTCCGCGTGGCAGGAAGAGGGCAGCACCTTTTACAGTCAGGAAGTTTTCACTGATGCTGAATGGACAGAAAAAGAGGACAAAGAGAAAAGACAGGAGGGTTAGCCAGCCACAGAGCGAGATCAGCAGACTTCCATGTTTATCAGCCTAATCTCTCCCTTAGCGCCCAAGCCTGTGTTAAAAGATCTCGAGTACACATTACCACACTCCCGTAGAGTGACACACACACACACACACAAAAATACACACTTGAACAGAACATGGTGTTCTGCTTTGCTGCAGCTGGAGGTGTGAGGCTGTTGTCTCAGGAGGCCAGACCACAAACCAGGGGGAGTTCAGAGTGTGTGTGTGTGTGTGTGAGCTAGGGTGGGGGGTGGAGTGGGTGATCAGAACATCAAGCTAATCTAATCTAAATCTAATTAGCCATCAGGCCAGCACTGAGATCATGAGACGCTGCGGCTGGGGAAGAGAGAACGCCTGCTTGCCCCCATTCTCCTGGCGACTGCAAAAACAACATGAAAAGAAAAAAGAAAAAAGAAAGAGACACACACTGTGTTCCATGTTTCTCAAGGATAGCTCAGCTCGGCTCTGCTCGCCAATCACATGAAAGGACACCAGCAGGCCTAACCCGGGAGCTGCTGTGTCCAGTGACATTTATGATAAAGGAAAACCATCTCCCAAGGCCACTGGCTCTCAAAATACACCCCACCAGCGCCTGAATAGTGCTGACTAGTGCACAGACACCAACTCTGGCTGCTTCACCTGAGCAGAAACCAGGCAGAGAGCGCATTTATAGAGCGCATATATAAATAAAGACATCTCTCCCTGGTTGGTTGTTCAAGCTAGCAGGCCCAATGTGCAGGAACAGCATGGGGGAAGAGGGAATTTTCAGACAGCACACCAGAGGAATATGGGAGCAAGGAGAGGATGAGGCAGAGCAAGCGAAGGCGTCGCCCCCGCAGTGAAAAACAAGAAGAACAAACAAAAAAACAGAAGAGTTAGGGGGCCGGCTTCTTTGAGCTCATTTCCCACAACTCGTTCATCCGTGACCCAGCTGTTTCCTCCCTCGCTCTCCCCTCTGTCGTGCCGGCCCTTGCCTCACTCTGATTCGCAGTCATTTCCTCTGTCTGTTTTGCGCTCATTCTTTCTTTCTCTTTCTTTCTCGCTCGCAGTTCAACAGCTGGCTCCAATGAGGCCGGTGTCGGCGTGTTCACCGAGGCACGAGAGTCAGCCAGCGCACCACACAGGAAGGGTGTGGAGTAAAGACAGGATGGAGAAAGAGAGGAGCAGAAAGAGGGGAAGAGAGATGGTAAGGAGAGCTAGAGAGAAAGAAAGAAAGAGAGAGAGTAAGAGAGAAGGACACGAAAGAGAGAGGAAGGATGTGAAAGTAGGATGTGAAGGTGATAAGCTGCATGTCTCCAGTCTGTATTTTCAACAGAATAAGGACAGCACTTAACGGCACTACCCACTGCTGAAATTTAAACAGGTCACCAAACTGGCACTGCCATCGCACTAAGAAGGGAACAAACTTCCCCAAATTGACATGCTCGGGCCAACTCGCTGCTTGTACCAGAACAGGGCTGACAGTCGGCGCTTTGTCAAGTGTGGAGTGCGTGCTTCTCGGCTCCCGCTGGACGAGGGGGGACCGTACAGTGACACCACAGTATGCCAACACAAAGCTGCTTTATGTTCAGCAGGCCGGCCACGAGCTGCGAGGGCGCTGAAGCCACGCTCAGACATTCCCACCCTCTGGCATTTTACTGTAGGCGACATGTAAGGACATACTCACTCACACTCACACTCACACTCACACTCACACTCACACTCACACTCACACACACACTCACACACACACTCACACACACACACACACACACACACACACACTCACACACTCACACACTCCCAATGACCGATTCATTGAAGACTCTGGTATCTCAGACCGCCTGAACTCCTCAACACGTCAGGCTAATAAGGAGGAGTGGGAGAGAGTGGGAGGAAGACACGGAGGGAGGGAGGGATAGGAGGAGAGAAAGATAGAGGCAGGGTCATCTTTTGGCATCCAGTGCCAGGCGGTACTTGTTAGGACACAGACACAATCATCACTATGTAAGGGGGTCCTTGGGATGGGTGCGAACCACAGAGAGGGCCCACTCACTCTCCAACCAGCAGCGAGGAGCCGTTTGACCCCCACCTGTCCCTGCCCATATTAGTCAGTCTCTGGTGGGGAGGAGAGATAAATATAGGCCCAGGCTGAGGGCCGGCAGAAGGCCTTATGAGTTCAGGAGCAGGCACAGGCACACACACAGGGCTCGGGGAGGGTGGTGGTGTTGAGCACTGCATTCTGTCACCTCCCGAGATACAGATTAGGGTGCACACACAGACAGACAGACACACACACACACACACACACACGCAGACACGCACGCACAAACGTGAATTAAGAGAGCTGTGGGTAAATATAGCACAGCGCTGTGGCTCGGGGACAGATTAAGAGAAGAGAAGCTGGGAGGTAACTTTAACAGTAAGTGACCAAGCAAATAAACCTGTTGTTTGATCACAGTATGTAGGACTGGATGAGGAAGCAAAGGACTCTTCATTTCAAATCAAGGGGCAGTTCTGTTGTGCAGTTGGCGGGGGACGGGGGGGCATCCATCCCTCCATCCTGACTATTCTTGGAAAAGGGGTGGGAATTTCCCATGAGTCCAACCGAAGCAGGAAGTCAGGATGCTGGATGCCTGGAAAGCTCAATGGGACTGCAGTCTGGAGGTCCTCACACAGCACGCGAATCACTTAACACATGGAAAACACCTCCGAGCGAGTTTGCCGTTGGTCTCAACCGCTGTCTCAACCGGTATTTCTTCAACTTTTGTAGGTTAAATGATGGGTGGAACTGAATCAGTGTTGCCGGTAGCCTCGATAAACCAGACCAGCAGCATCTCAGCTGAGCCAAGTCCCTTTCAATCAATCCTGAGTGGCTGTGTGTGTGTGTGTGTGTGTGTGTGTGTGTGTGTGTGCGTGTGTGTGTGTGTGTGTGTGTGTGTTATATATGTTGAATATGGCCGAGTGAACAGACATCCTCACACACACACACACACTCTCTCACACAAACACACACACACACAGAGTTACTCATTTCCCATGCTGCTCCATACAGCACTGACCTAAATCTCACTTCCTTATTTGGGGATGAAAGCACCGACACCACCCCCACTTTTTAAGCCTGCCACATTTTACGCTCTTATCGAGCCATGTTTTACTGGAATAACACCAGGCTGCACGTGTGTTTGTGTGTGTCAGTGTCGTTAAGGGTGGGTCCAGCCAGGTCTGGAGAACAATGGCAGCCTGGGCCGACTTACGGGCTTCCCAATCACACTTCCTTGTAGGAACCATAAAAACCTGCAATTATACCCCAGCTGTGGTTAGACATTACAGCCTGATGCACAAACATCCCGCTGGGCTATGTTTAGCCAGATTAAAACACATGCACACACATGCACACACACACACACAAAGTTTATCAGGGTAGGACGATAGTGTATCAGATGCTGGTCACATGCATTGTTAAATAAATACATGGGGATTTTATATTGTGCTTCCCCTATGAATCATTGTTTATGCTGTCTGACAGGTCTTGGAACCAAACCAAGTCTTGTAAGTTTATAGTGAGTAAAGTTTATAGCAAGTAAGCTAGGGAGAGAGAGAGCAAACAGTGCTTGTTGCATCTGGTGCTGGTTACAGTAATACACGTGCCTGTATGTTTTCCTTTTAATGGAGACAGTGTGGGTGGGTTATTTGTCTGGGCCTTTCAAATATAAAGGCACCATAATATCTCAATACAATGCCACTAGGCCAAACTACCTATCCAAATAAGATAACCCCAACATGTGTGGAAATAGCATCAACAAATAAATAAATAAATAAAAGAAACAAATAAAAATAAATTAATTAAAATCAGAAAATTGAAAAAAAAAAAAGGTGAACATTCAAGTTCTGTCAACTAAGGTGAAAGTGTGGCTGATAACTAGACAAACTCTGACATATCCTGAAAAGGCAAACAGGTGTCATGTTACTGCACTCCCGGCTCCTGGCAGGTGAGTGCCCTCACACACACACACCCTCATAGCTAAATTCCCATGATGGTGAAGCAGGACAAGGACACAGGAGGACACTCATTACAGCCTACCTAAGGCTTTTCTCCCCGCTAATTTCACCCACTCTCACACACTAGCACATACAGTACACACACTGCAGCAAAGCAATCCATTAAATAAATGCTGGATTGAATGGTACAGTTGGAGTGTATGCATCACTCCATTGACCACTGAGGCAAACTGCATCATGCAGAAGCAGCGGTTTCCCACAGAAGCTTCTCTTGACTCCTAATCACACAGAATCTGCTGATGAGGGCGAGGCACTTTCACACAGAACATCCAAAGATGCTGCTGTCAACCACTCTCTCCTCCCCCCTCTCTGTCAGGATTAGGTTAAAGAGCCCAGTTTACTCTTGATCCCAGTAGTCTTGGCTTGTATAATCTATCCCTCCATTGCTTCACACAGGGATCTGCTAGAGTACACTGGGGCATTCATTTAAGGCGATGACTGCTCATCATAACTGTGGGATGCAAGTGCTGCTGCAAGTACCCACACAGAGATAAACACACACGCACACTTCGGAATGCTGAATTCTATACACATTGTCCTAAAGCCATGTTTGAAAGAGAAAAAAAAATATATTGCCATGCCTCTGTAAAAAGCAATGTCTCAAATCACCCATTTCAGTTGGCCTTACTGGGATTAGATGATGGGATCTGGGGATACAATGCTTGTGCTCAATGATGAATGGCAATGATACAGAGCCAGCCAGGTTTCCCCACACAAAAGCCACATTGTTGCTAAAAACTGTACTTGAATTGGTATCAGGGAGAATGGCTTAACTAGACTATTTCAAACAATACAAAAACAAAAGTAGTTTGTAGAAGTCCACAAACTTCAACTCGAGTATCTCCTCGAAAGACGATATTAAAGGTTGGATTTAAATATTGCTTCCTCCGTTTACTTTATAAGGAAGAACATCATTGGGTATGACCATAGACAGTAACAGAAATGACCCATTGAGGGACTATGGACTCATCGGCAAAACAGGTGAGTGAATCAGAGCTGTAACTGTACATATTTCACAAGAGGAAGGAACTCTGATGCATCCTGTTGCATCACGTTAAGGAAATTGATGGAAGGCCGAGTAAAAAATTTCGCAATTTCAAATACTGTAAACTCATTTTTAAGGCCTACCCCTAATTGTTACATGTTACAATTGTGACAAAACAGTAACTGCCTCCATCAAGTTCTAAAAATGTAACCAAATGAGCAGTGGACCTGGCCAACATCCTAATCAGTACTACATAAATCTCACATCATATTATGTTCTGTTAATTAATAAACAGAAAGGTGTGGTTAACCACCGCAATTCTGGCTTAAATCGCTAAAGTAATAGCAAACGTATTTTAAAATCCTAAGGCAAGGCATGGCATACTCACAGTTGGTTAATCTGGTTCTGAGATACAACGGCGTTCTCCGAGAAGTATGGCACCATTTTTGCCCCACAACAGGAGCAGAAGCAGCCTGGTGCCGAGCTCCGAGTGGAGGCTACAGTCCCCAGGGTCATGGTTGTACGAGGCAGCCGGAGCGGGAGGGTTTCTGGACGGGGCGCAGGATATCCTTTGAGTCGAGGCTCTCTTTATGCTACTCCATGGGAATGCAACTGTTCTCACTAACTCCTTGAGTCGGAGCAGTTATCATGTAGTGATATCAAGACCTCCTTGTCGCGTCCACGTTTCCGACATTAATCAAAACGAGGTAAAACTAAAACCGGGATAACTTCAACAAACAGAAGCGACGATGGAAGCCTACTTGCGCTATCAAGAATTAGCCAACGCTAGCTCCAAACACTCACGTATTCTTGTTCTCCGTACTTCAAAAGTTAAAATAAAGAGTCGATCGAGGTAGCGGTGTAGTTAGTCAAATCAAGAGGATGTCAGCATGGCAGATGTACGGACTAATCTGACATGGTAGGCCTAATCGACATATGCTGATTATCGTCAAAAGAGACACCGGGTGCTGACACAGCCGGCTGTACCTTACGCGTTCGTTCCCATTCCGAATCAACCAGGAGCTCTTGCAAGCTAACAAACTTGGACTGCAGCGGTAAATCTGAAGAGGGAGGAGTTGCTGACATGTGCTTCGGGGTGGGGGGGTGGGAGGTGCGAGCAGCAGGGCCCCGAGACTGACGACACAAGGTTGGTCCTGAAGCAGCGACGGAGAGCGAGGCGGAACACCATCACTGCTCTCTAGACAATTTGAGAGTAATGGTACAGTTTGTTGTTTTTGTTTAGATGGCTCGCGGACATTGGGTCCAATGCTATAAATAGCTTTTTTAAAACGTCAAGTTTCAACACAACAAAAAAAGATAAATTCAGCCTCAACAAGCTGGCGCCACACGTGATGGGTTTCCTCGAAGGTACTCAGAAATCCTCTCTGCAAAGTTAAACTTACTGCTGCCTGGTTGGAAACAAGCTCAATCCAAAGTATGTTGGGTCTGAGTTGGTGAGATGCACTCCCTAATCTCCTGAACAGCAGGTTGTTGGTACAGGTAATCACATTAGAACGAAGCTGTTGGCAGGTAGACATGAGTGCTAGAGAATCATATTAGAATAGAAAACACAGGCTGTCCAAGTTAGCAGGCAAAATCAGTCCTCAAGTGGCCTTGGGTAATGTGAAGACAACACTTTGTTTGGTCATGCATTAGCGCAACATCCAGTAAAGTGATACAATTCTCTATACCTTTCCAATAACAACTTATGAATTTATGACTTCTAGCCTAGTAGTGATAAAACATCCCTGTTTACTTTGAAGTGCTCAAAGGAGATGATATTCACATGATAGGTGATAAACAGGGAGGTAAGCCTACACTCTTTAGCTGAGATTAGACTTGGCAATACATGTATATGAGAGGAACAATTCGACTTGCTTCATGTTGTAGTCAATAAAGTAATTCCAAGTAAAGGGGCATGTTTTTCCAACACAGCCTTTGCACCAGTCAACTTCTTCAAAACAGGTTTGGCTTCCTTGTGCTGTTTGGATTCTGGTTAATAAGTCTCGTCACTTCCCCTTGTATTCTGGTATCTCAAGCTGCACAGTTGCAAAATGGATGGTAGGATTTTGAAATTGAATATATATGTTGGCTAAGCCTTCATATAGCCTTCTGTGGCCTTTCATTCTCAGAATTCAGTCACTGTCTACTGGCCATTCAGGTACAGCCAAGCCATTGTTGTAAACACAGATTGTTTATAGTGCTCAGCTAGTTTTAGCCCTTGTTTGCAGACCAACTGTTTGTTGACACGGTTGCCGTCTGTCCCAGAGTCATCAGCCAGGACTAGTAAAGGTTGATGTAGGTATTAACAAAGGAGTGTCAGACCCACATTAGGCTGTGGGCTGGATTTGTTGGAATGAGATCTCATAGGGGTCATCATGGTCATAGTCATTCTCATGGTCATTATCATTTTTCTGCATGGGTATCAGATTGTTGTTTACTATCCCCTCTTCTGAGCAAACAAAGCATATAGGTTTATCTGGTACTGCTGATTAAGCTCCACTTCAACCCTCTCTAATTATTCCTTTTCTGCATCTTCCTTCCTGAGGATGGTTTGTAGGTTTACTTAACTGATCAAAACAGAGATATTGCTTACTACATATAGTTGATGACAACTGGTATGGTATATATATATATGTGTGTGTGTGTGTGTGTGTGTGTGATTTTTGACACCCTTATATTAGAGGCGTGAACTCCCGTGGGAGTCCCACGGGTTGCAATGGAAAAAAAGTGCAGCGCAGAACAAGTTTTGAAAGCTCTTTGCAGGTGCGGGCGGGATGAGAGGTGCGTTTATGGGTGCGGGAGAAACAGATGATTCACTGCACTCCCGCAAAATTAAATATGTGTGTAAAATAAAATATTAAAGTAGTGTAGGCTACATAAGTAGGCTACAGTTGAGCTGGATGTTCTGTTAGGCAGCATAAAAAAAAAACAGAGTTTAAAGGTAAACTATGCAGTATTGGCAATTTCCTTACTGTTCAGTTTTTGCTTATTTTTTGCTTGCTCTGTCATGACGAATGGCTGAGAAACTCCATCGCTACCTTTTTCTAGCTGGTGCCTGGCGTGTATGTGTATTTGAATGCAGTAAAGTAATTTGTTACACTCGTTACTTCCTGACACTGAGGCCGTCGGCCCGCCTGCCCACAGTTGCAAGGGTGGTTTTTCCGCTCACAGGCGCTAGGGGGAAGCGAGACGGACACCATTCAACCCGAAAAAAGTCATATAACCATTCCAATGACTCTGAAGCTGGTTAATGAAGGTAAACTAAGCTAAAAAAACTTGCATATGAAGCTAAAAAACCTGCATAGTGTGCCTTTAAGCAGCCTATAATGGATATTATTGTTTATGTGTTCAATCCGTTGTCGAAATTCGTTGTCGAAATCAAAAGCATGACAGAGGAAGAGGGCACCACAAGGCTACTTCAGTTGTTAGTGCTTTTCTAAAGAAAGCCTGCATATCTTGTGCAGGCTTTAGCAGGCAGGAGCGGGACATTAAATTACATCCCTGTAACGGGAACGTTACAGATGAGGGCAGGAGCAGGACTAAAGATTAGACATTACTGCGGGAGGAGGACAGAATATTGCGGGAGCGGGACTGGAAAATCTGTCCCGCGCAGACCTCTACCCTGTATTAACATGTTAAAGGTCAATAAAACCTGGACCCAAGTCCAGGATTCTTACATAGCAGGTCAGATAATTTGTGTTGCATCGCAAACATCTACCTCTACACTGGGTGAGGCACAAGGGCTCCAGAGATAAACAAAGCCTTGCATCTTTGTAAAAAAATGCCAGAGGAGAAGACTCTAGAACTGGCTTCCCAGTCAGCTATGGGTGGGATGCAAAAAAAATCAACACAATGATATTGGCATATTTCTGCTAGGTCTGCACAATATATTATTGGTATTGTGATACCAAAGTGTGATATATTTGTATGACTAAAGCAGACAATTATAAGCTACATTTATCTGCCTAACCATTTTGGTTATTCATCACGGTCCTCCAACTCCATGTCTAGGATTGACTCTTTGCACTTCGCATTGGCAAATTCTATGGCAGACAATTTAACGCTGTACACGCACACGCACACACACACACACACACACACCTTTTAGGGCTGTTTTGACAATTACTGCAGAATCGCTGCATCATGACACCACCGTTATCATAGCCTGTGATAATATCTTATTCTAAGTTTCTCTCTTGACTAATAGTGATACTAGAGACCTAGAGTTCAGACAAGACCACCCCTGCACACAGGTGATTACATCACAATAACAAGAGGTGTCAACACACCTGTCTCCTTTAGTTACGGCTCCGTCACATGCTGCTGTGTACTCAGTCACCATCTCCACACCGCGTAAATAAACACAGATCATCTTACAGGGACGTGAAAAAGAGAAACAGACACTACAACCACATGAGACAAGGGAACTGATGTGTCGGTATGTTGTGAGTGATGCTTATTTGTCTATCCCCGAGTAACCCTTCAGATCGTAGTGCTGTCATTTTTCCAGGTCAAGAAATAGGAGATCTACGCATGTGGCATGTTGGTCATGTTGTGTTTACAAATTCATTTTAACTGCAGTTGTGCAACGGGTGCCCTATTGCATGCAATTCTCTGGGAAAGGTCGCACGTTGGTGTCTGCCCAAGATTATGAGAACCCCTTCAGTTACCCCTACCCCTTCCAAGGCCATGGTGGAGAAGGAGGCCAGCTGTTCCCAATGCTTCTGAGCAGAGCTCCCAAGTGCTAAGAAGCTAAGGAGTACTTGTGACAGAACAGCAATGACAGAGTCAGCCACAATGACAGTGACTACCTGGCAAAACACACGGTCATTTCAAAAACAGGCCAAGTGAAAATGTTCATGTGCAGGTGAAGGTTTGGCTTGAAAAATTAGTTTTCAGTTCCAGGTGTGTGTATACCAAAACCTGTGAAACATGTCATAAGTTGGGTGAGACCAGTCAAACCAAGAAAGGAACTCATTAATAGATGTCATATACATTGCAAGAGGACAGGAGAAGGCAGCAAAGAGAATATAATCCTAGTTCGCACGCAGCCCGCAGGCTGGAGTAGCTTAGAAACTTACTGAAGGCAACATAATTGAAATTAGTTTGCCAGAGAAAGGGAGTGGTGGTGGTGGTACAGGACTCAGCCTGCTGGGTCCAGCCAGCCCTACCCTGCCCGGGGCTGTGTGCTGGAGCGATGTAGCCCACCCTCCACAGAGAAGTAAGCTTGAATAACCTGCTCTGCCACAGCAGCTGTTAACAGGCACAGTGCCAGCATCCACTATCCAGCCAATGTCTAGAAGGTCACATAAAAATATCCCCTGGAAGTCTTCGCTCCTACGGACATAAATACAGTAACCCGTGTTAATGAGCTCTATAGTATGCAGCGCTCTATTTTGATACTAATCTGCATGGAGCGCATGCTACCTGAGGTCTTCCCACCACAAGTGCAGGCTCGAACCTAACATTTTAAATCATCTGCACTGTGGGAATTTCAGACGTAAGATGAGAGCCTTGCGGGCCCTGCGTGCTGTGGCTCATCCCTACAGACCCAGGCTCTCTGAAAACTCAAGTGAGACACGCACGCACGCACGCACGCACGCACGCACACACACACACACCCCTCTTAAGACCCATAAGAGTGCCTTGCTTGCATGGGAACAATTAGAGATCAAGATTTACACTTGAAAAGCGCTGATCCCCTTCACCCCTGTCTGTGAGAGAAACCAAGCTGGGCTACAACTTTCAGCTGCTCTGTATGTTACGCTGCGGTGCTGAGGTGCAGGGCTGGGTTGGCTGCACCCTCCAGAAAGGGGCTCTCCAGAGCGATTTACCAGAGCACGTCAAGTTGCATGACGTTTTCCGAAGGCTTGTTTTCACTGTGCAGTTTTTACTTGAAACCATATGTGGAGCGTAACACAACTTAATACAGAGTTAATTATGGCCGAGCGTTATGTAATAGAGTCAAACAGGGTCAGGTAGTTATATGGGGTGGGGTACTGGCGTGGGCATGCCAAATGAGAATAAGGATGTGAATGTGCTCAGACAGCGTGGGGGTCAATGCAGCATGACACCATGCTCACCAGAGAATTACCTAATCTATAATTGAGCCCACATGTGTGGCAGGCATTGAAGGTTGGAGTTCTGAGGGGAAGCGTAATGGGACTTGGGGGTGGTTGATATGTAATGTGTCGCGCACTGCAAACACTCATGTCATGCAAGTCATTCTCAGGCCAGCCAAACTTATTTTGTAAAAGAGAGGGGAGGAGGGGTGGGGGGATGGGGGGGTTAAGCAGCGTTGCATAACTGTCAAGTGCTGAGTGAGCGAGCAAGTGAAGCAGTGTGTGTGTAAGCTTCTCTGCCATGAGCGAAACTCTCCTGAACAAAGCTTCTCTGACATGTACTAACAGACACACATCTTGATAACATACAGCAACAGGCTGCTGAAGCCAAGCACTTATGTTGACAAACTTTGTGGAGAGTACCCAGTGGTGTAGGGTACGTGATACAGAGGACTACGCAGTATACCCACTTAAAAAGCATCAACTCAGTATAACCACTTAAAATAGGCAAGGATAGGTATTAACATTTGGGATTGATCACAGTATACCCACTACAGCTAGCTAGACTATACCACTGAGAGTACCGTTCTGTAACAATGCTGTTCTGACACGCAGCGTACCGTGCAACTCTGGATGATTCTAATGAGATTCATATAAGATGCAAAAAAATCGAGGCCTCTGCCAAAACAGCTCGACAACAACAATAACGGCTAATGTTGCTGTGTGACGTGCACTCCTCTAAACAGACACACAAACAAGCTGTGCCACATCAGATACATCCACTATCAGGATCATCATGCAAATATCCCGTGGCGAACTACGCAAGCGAAGTCACGCAGACAGGGTCCTTTACAGTAGAACTGTGTGCCTCCTGTTCAGGTTGCAAATCAGATGCTTATCAAATTACTTACATAGAACTAATATTTGAAAATGGGGACAGAATTTGAATTTGTAATTTGAAAAAATACTCCAAAACCAAAAGCGATAGATTCCTTCATAGAGATAATTTAGTAATAACCAACTAGGACAGGCATGGCCCATTTTAAAAGTACACAGTACTATCTCTAGAGCCGTGGAAATCAATTGTAAGTTGTAAGCTGACTGAAAAAAAAAAACAAAGTAGTGAACTGATATACATTGATTGATAGAAAGCAATAGAGAAAGATTCATTATTCCAACACAGAAGCACGGACTGGCCTCTCTTCACTCATTAGTGGTAGACTAGAGTCCCCTTAGTGGTCACTGACTGCATAGCACTCTATCTACCATCACTGACTGACTCAAGTCAGTCGACGCCAAACAGACCTGTATTTGTCCCAGCCTCTGGCTAAAGTGATTGTCAGTGCATTTGCTCAGAACACTGGCTAATATGTGTGAAGGATATGAGAGGTGAAGTGGGGGTCACAGACACACAGTTACTTCCCAAGTGGGATGGGTAGCCAACTGGCCATTGGACCATAATTGTAACTGTTCTTTTAGCATGCTTTTAGACCGCTGTAGTGTTGGATCATAGATCTGGTTAGCTTACCTTCTGGGCTGAGCACGACGGTCATCGTCTCCGCTGTCTGCTTCCTGCACACAAGAGAGAAACAGACAGCCAATCAGACCCACCCAAGCAGAGGAATCTCTTTCTTTCACACACACACTCACACATACACACACACACAGGGCTGGAAACCATAACTACCAGTACTAGCACACAAGCACTGACACCACACACGTCATCATACAGAGCCGGGAAAGAACAGGAAATCATAATGTGCTGCTAGGGGGAAAAATAAACATTACACTGGATAGCTATGTGATGATGCACAGACACATCATGTCAAATACTTTTAAACAGACGTAGCCTAACTGAAATATCTTAGCAAACATGCAATAACTACACTGCAGTTAACAATCTCCCTGTCCCAATTTATTAGACTTTTGTGATGTTGCAAAAACCTTTTCTGATGGTGTACTACACAATGACTCACAGTCTACCACAAAATGTTGGACAGGTGTGTAGATTTTGATAGCATTTTTTTTTTACTTTACTCTCACTCATTCAATCTATCCAATTAAAAAAGAAACGTGAAGTTTACTTTCACCAACTATGTATGGCTGGAGTGCACCTATAATTGGGCATTTCAACAACATCCACTAGGCCTGAGGGGTATTTCACAAAGGCAGAATTAAGACATCCAAGATAAGTGATAAAGCGAGGTTTGACATAGCGTTGTCTGGTCATCCTAGCTCAACTCATTTCACAAATGCCAATCCAGGACGAGTAGGAGCGACTATGTCAAGCCAGGTGTAAGTAATTCAGGATGTGTGCGCGTTCTCGTTTCTGCTCCAAAGTGCCCACGGTTGGAATAAAAAAGGACGCGGAAAATAGCGTCACTCACACAAAGTGAACAACCGCTTTTGATATAGACTAACAATGAAGTAAAGTTATCCTTTTTGGAATGGGGAATCATGGCTATTTCTGTAAAACAGCAGAAGTAGGCGTGGTAGACCAACTGAATGCAAATTTTATGTATGCACCCACGTGTGAGTGCTTCCTTGTCTAGGCACGCAACATCATTAAGAAAGCGCTTGCCACTGCAAAGATGCACATATGATATACCTTAATATTATAGTTGAAAATACCTTCGAAAACTTGCCCCTCCACTTCCAATCAACTACAGTAGGCTATTCATCAAACGTCTGTCAATAAAATAAGCAAACAATGAGTACCTAGGCCTATGTTAATAATTATAAGGCTATCACAATTAAAATAATAACCATATGGTAGTAGGCAGACAATCTGTTTTGTTTTGCGAGCAAATACATTTAGCAAATAGTTTATAAATGGAATAAAGCTCCTTAAAATTAGCACGGAGGTCTGATGTGAATGACAGCTAGCTGAACCAATAAGACCACATAATTACCATTAGAATTAACTTAGCTTGGCTGTTAGCCTGGTCGGGACCAGGCTAGGTGCAGAGAATAAATCCCCATGGTAACTTATGTGCCATCTCTTTTGTGAAACCAAGTCAAGGCTAAATTCATCCAGGATAACCTAAAAATCCCAGCTTAATCCCTTATCTAGGTTTTGTGAAATACCCCTCTGTAGGCTAGCCTACATGATTCAGACAATAACACCACCAAATCCAGTTCATCTAGATGGATAACTGAACACTTTCAGCCATACCAGGCTCTGTCCAAAACCTTTAATCCCAAACAATTGTTACTGGACGGGTGAAAGCATCAGAGATGAAGACGACTGTGTTTTTGAGTATCTCTATTCCGCACCCCACACACCCACCCACTAACTCCAACAGTCCACAGCCCCCACCCAGAATAGAGAATAGACAGAGTTTAATCCTGGCCTGCTACTGCTAATCCCCAACATCGAGCACACTCTCCCTTCTCTCTCTCCCAGAGATCAGCCTGCTGGTCCAGCTGTGATGCCAAGCACTCACACTAAAGCAGCACCCCTCTGCACTGAACACTGAGTTGGGTTAACCACAGAATTCTAATTCTACAAGGTTAACCACAGAATTCTAATTCTACAAGGTTAACCATATTCATCATCTGCCCGTAGAATAAGAATCACTCATTTCTAATTCTATATATCGCTCAGTAGTCTCTCTCTCGCTCTCTCGCTCTCTATGCATCTTAGTCTACTGGGGCAAGAAATTATTAGGAAAAAATGACCAACACAGAGACGTACAACTGTCAAGCCAGTATCAATGGTGGTGTATAAACTCATTAGGCCTATATTTGCATAGATATCCAGTTGGCCTCCAGATACACTGACAGGACCATAGGACAGAGCCTCCGCACAGAGCCAGTGTGTGCTCACAATTAGATGATCAGATTCCTCTGCAAGGCTAATGCAATTTCAGAAACGCAGTTAGAGAAATGGTAAGAACATGAGTCACTCAGGACCCCCGTTTTTATGTTCAAAGCTTGCCAATTGCAAAAAAACATACATCACCACCCATCAAACCACAGTGAGGAGACTCCTCCCTTCTCATAACACTAAGTCAATGCCTGTCATACCTATGTGAACTGGGTTTCCATGGTTACCACCATACCATGACAGGGGAGGAGCTGGGGAGTGTCATATAGATTGCCTCCTGCACCAATGGGAGCAGAGGATTCACAGTGCTACCAGGCAGATTTCTCTGCTTGGTCTTGGTCAGGAGACACCAATCAGTAGGCCTACTGCCTCTTACATCAAAGCATCTGAATATTAGCCTACAGTCATTTAGCTTATTTAACCATTTTAAAGAGCAATAGGCTAAGGCTGGTTTGTGCAAAACGATTATTAAATTAATTTCAATAGAGTATTCACACAGAGATGTAGAGTCACCTTTTACACCTTTTGACAGCATCTGTCATGCCAGTCTACTGACAATGATGTGATGCCCACCGTCTCTCCCCCTCTCTTACTCACACTCTCACACACACACACACACACGCCGGCCCATCCCAAGACATACAGTCAGTGGGCCCATGGAGAGCATGCATGTTGAGGAGAAATCAGGCCAACAGGACTGGGGATGTTGTGTTTCTCAGGGAAAAAAAACTCCAGGCATCTCACAAGATGACTCACATGGGTGCCTCACCAGGGTCACATGATGGGCAGCTGGTATCATCGACACCACAGGGCCGAATCAGCCCATTACACGCGCAACCCGATTTCTATCCATGGCGCCACAGGGAATATTACAAGTAAAAGGCAGAAGACAAGACATGCTATTGTAAATTCACAGACAACATTACATAAACTGGGTCAGAGTCTACCAGACTTCAAAACTGGACCTTAAAGACCCCAAAATATAAATGTGAATTCCTGACATCCTAAAACGCTTGTCAATTACACTTGCTATAATGAAAAGTGCATGGCACAATTATGATGAGTAAAGATCATTCAATTTGGCATGTGGCCTAATTTGCACACTAACAGGCCACAGCTTCAAACTAATCCTTTTTGAAACCAAAACAGGTAATCTATTCTAATTCACACACTGCTGTACTACTGAAGTCATATCACAAATCTTGTCAAAGAACCTGATCAAAGATTTTGTGTTAAATTGCGTCTAAAACTTAAATGACCTACAACCAAAACATAGTACCAACACTATACAATGGTGATTAAACCAGACAACATTACAGGAACATGGTGTGTCACACTTCCGTTAATTCGGTTTAACTTCCCAATGCAATGAACTAACGTAAACTAACAGAATATCACAACAGACTCCACAGTCCACACGTTAAGGTTATAGCCTTAAACAAGACAGGTCAGATTTGCTTCACACTCATCGTAACTGGTTCTTGGATCAACTTATACAACATCGGCTCAGACTTGACGGTCGTAACGTTCACACTGACAACGCATCACAGACTGACACGACCATGGTTTGCTAACCACTTCATACGGTTGAGAAGAAATGCTTCCTCAGGCTTTTCAGCTAACTGGCTGGCGAGGTTCCTCAATGAAGAGATATATGGACGGACACAGAGCCTAAGACATGTAGTAACTTAAAGATGCAGATACATAAACAGTAAAAGGTACCCAGGTTAACTGATGTATTGTTGCTACACGCTACCAAACCCATGGGCTGGTGTACTTTCCTAACCAAAAGTAACAGTTATTCACCAAGATAGCTAACACTAATGTTAGCTAACGTTAGTGATGCAGCCAAGCTAGCTAGCAAGATATCACTCTACGGCATATACTCATACTCATATTAATTAAGCGAACCTTAGACAAAGCATACCTTATTTACGACACTGCTACCCGCTCCATCCGCCAAATACTTTTTTCTAACAACTGGTAACCCGCCACATGATGAAAGCAGCGTTACTGTTAGGCTAAGTGGTCAATAACTTAGTTAGCTTTCTATCGCTAACAGTACATGTTACCAGTGGAAACACTTTTTGCAAGCTCGCCATGCGTTCATACAAATGGTTGAATACATGCAAACAACTTGTGTTTACTAGATAGCTTAGAATCGTTAGTATGCTTCAAGACACAATAATGTTCAACTCAAAGAAACCATACAAATGACTAAATCCATGTTAGCCTTGACATTCCTGGCATGCGCATAAGCATACAGCACAAGCTAAGTTGGAATAAGCGGCTTCGAATTCGTCCAAGATAGCAACCAAGCTAACCAGCTACCTGGCTACAACTGCAGATACAACAGTCACACCGGCTAAATCAGCAGATAGGAAGAAATCTCACCGACACACAGGGGCTAGATGTAGTGCTGGGAGTTGGCGACCGCTGTACTGTGACCAGCGCCATTCAATGTCCAGGAACACGATACTTAAATATCAGAGAAAGCGAAGAGTAACATAATTTGAATGCAGAGATGTGCACTTGCTGGTTCGTCCGTTGCTGATGCTGTCTCTCCACTCCTTTCCTCACCACTAGTATGCTGCGCATGCGCCCGCACTTCCCGACTCCTGTCAGATAAAGCACTGGTTAGGGGAGGGGACCTGAAGTGTAGACTCAAACATAAGAAACTTTTTTTAAATAAATACTGTCAAACAAGCTCAACAGGGTTCAACAGAGACAGAGTGGTAACCTGGATTCTGTCCTCTGCATAGTCTGTCTGCCTCTTCACCCCCTCCATGTTTGGATACTGTCCACTAGCCACTTTTTACCATTGTCTTTCTGCCTCACTGTTTGCGTGCTATATTAGCACATTAGCACATATGCATAACCCCTCCCTCCATACCACAGCCGAACTGTGGCCACACTTATACCTTTTCTTAAAATAGTTAGATATATAGATATATAAATATATAGACTTGTTCTTGCACTGTTGCACTGTTGGACTCATTTGCACTATCACCATGACCACTATTACCATTGCACTATCACCGACACTTACTCACACAGAGCACCTTACCTACCTTACTAGAGAATCACAGGCTCAGTCCCTGCCTCAGTCATTGCAAGCGTGAAAAACCTCTTGATTAAGAGTTAGTTAGTATAATTTGTATTTTGGTATATTTAGTATATTCTTTATCTTCTACTGTCCTTATTGGTTAGTTGTGTTTTTATATTATATTATATACTTTTAATTACTTTTTCTGCTGTTAGTGAATGTGTGTGTGTTGACTATATGCTACTGAGACGTTGAATTTCCCCTGGGGATCAATAAAGTATCTATCTATCTATCTATCTATCTATCTATCTATCTATCACTAATAAAGTATCTATCTATCTATCTATCTATCTATCTATCTATCTATCTATCTATCTATCATTAGATCCCTATAGTTTCTTCTTTAGTGGAGCAAAATAGCAATCAGCTTTAGGCCTAGGCTACTTGAGCATCTGAATAAGTGAGTAAACATTTTTCTGCAGCATGTTGCCTACCATTGTGCAGTTATTGCATTCCCAGTGGCATCCACCACAGAAACCAGAGCTTAGCAACCCACAATAGCCTACACTCACATGAGCATATTTGAGGACCTGGTATATGGTGAAGAGATTGTTTGTACATCATTAGCTAGCTGACTTACCACTGGGAATTTCACGGAACTGGGTAGTCTACCTGACACATTCCTAATTAGAGTTTAAAAGCAGCCACACAACAATTCGAAATCAGAAAAACACACAATATGCCATGTCATTATTGGCTATATAGAACGGCATGAGTGAGTTCATTTCTTTTGCAAATAATAAACTATAGACCTAAAAATAAGAATTGAAACGGTAACAGAATGTCATAAAGCCTCAAACTGATGGGTTGGTAGCCTAATACTTCCTCTGTATATCATTTACACTGCCATCCCATCTGTAGTTCTGTTTGTGCAGCTGAGCAGGGGTAACAGAACAGTAATACGTTGGTGCCTCAGGCAGACAGTGCTCTAGTATGTGGGCTTGAGTTCAAGTGTGGTGTATGAATACCCTTAAGGGTGCTCACATTCACATAGTCTCTTCTTTAACCTACTAAACTGGGGGAAGCCTGAGTCTCCATGACTGTCTTAGTCATAGCAAACAATCCTTCCAATGTGGGTCATTCTGTACAGTGGTGCCACACATTGGCACAACCTTGTTCAAGCAAGCATTTGGACTCAGTCATGTGACTGAACTGAATGGCTCACTGCAGCTAATAGCCAATCGACCATGTGATGAGTTCCTGCACTAACTTGAATAAATAAGAGACAGGGAACAACAAGGATCATCTGAGCTGAATTATGTGGAGACTATGACCAGAGTTGAATCAGCTCCCAACCCTTCACCCCTTGGACTGAAAACAGTGCATCCACCTCCATGTGTTTTGTTTAACCTGTGGCAAATACCGTAGTGAAACTGAGTAAGGGTGTGACCAGGATGCGAGTCAGAGAAACTGAGAAGAGTGTGTGTGAGTGAAAGTGAAGACTGAGCATGAAAAGGAGGGAGGGATGAAGGGAGAGAGACTGTCAAGGCAGGAGAGGCAAGAGAGACAGAGAGGTGGTGACTTAAGGGGTCATTGAGATGATTGATGATCGCGCTCTCCAAGCTATTTTTTTCACCTTTTTTCCTCTCTATCCAACATTGAAATGGGAGAGGTTGGTACATGTTCGGTCACCCTTTATCATAAATGTGTTTTTTAGAAAGAAAAAAAAATGTGTTTGTTCGAACCCTGGCAACCTGAAAATGACTTCCAGTGTGTAAGTTGCGATTTCAATACTTCAGCAAACTAAAACCCCATAGCAGCTGGTTCTATCCATTCCCTGGGGTTCATTGATTGTCATGGGCCAAGGAGCAGCACTCTTCCATCTCTCCCTTGAGTAACGGCCCTCTTAGGTCCCTAGACAGCTCATTCCTCACCTTGATAAATATAAGGGCCCCTCCATGCATTTCATTATGCTGTGATCACAGGCCAAATCGAATGGCAAGGGCAGGGTGGATTCATGTCTAGATTGTCCTTTGATAACAAATATGCTCGGAGAACCCTCACACACATGCTTGGATATGCAAATCTTCAACGTGGTGACGCAAGGTTGACAAGCAACTGCACTTTATCATAGAAATCCTTGGTACAATAAATTATATAGTGTTTTTTGAGGGTTAGGGTGTGGGTGGGACTCCATCTTTTCACATACTGTGTAATGAACTCTGCAGATAACAGGGCCTTTGTGCTCTTATCAAGCTGTCCTCTATGTGGTCAGTCTGGGCAACGAGAACGAGATGCAGTAGTTGGAAAGAATGGCGAGATAACACTGGTGGCAAGCGAACATTTGACTAGATCACATGAACACAAAGAAGAGCCGGAACAATAATCAGGAAAGAGAACACACAATAAGGGATTATACCCCCCCCCCCCCCCCCCCCAAAAAAAAAAGAATTTCGGTTTGGTTATGAAATGCCTTCGTCGGATAGCCTTTTAGAGAATGAAGACTGTGTTTACTGTGTGGACACAGTCTGTTTGTGGTTGAGACGGTCTTCATTTACCAGAGGTCTCTGAACTGTGACTTTCACACCATTGTTCATAGTAAGACAATGTTGTACCGCCGCCTGCATCCATGTGCCCCTATCTCTGACACACAGAGTGTGGATTAGTGAAGAGAGCGCCGGCAGATGAGATTAGGATTACCATCAGGGATGGCAACAATCGGGGTTTAACATCAAGGCAGACAACACGAATGAGGCTTTTCAGGATTTTAATTAAAGCTGAGCTTCACACATTTGGATCTGTTGAAAAAAAAAGAGAGATGAACCCCACCTACACTAAGGTTGTGCAGTATGATGTTTAATTTTGAATATGACAAAACAGCAATGATCACATTGAAACACATTGGTCACAACAACTGACTTATTCATAATGACACATGTTCATGGTGACAAAACTTTCATTGCTCTCAATCAATATATAGTTACTTTCTGCCTTGCATTTACAGATTTAGTCATTAAAGTCTTCATGCACCAGAATAGGCCTATCTGACAAATCCTCGAGGAAAGTGAATGTTAAATTACTCTACAGTCATCCTTAGGACTGTGCTTCACTCAAGGGTCTTTGTAGACGAATGGGAAATTAGCCTACATTTGTTCATAACATGTTTGCTTTGAACACCATAGTGCTACAAAACTACATGCACCTTTCACCTGATAACTTCTGCAAAATTCGTTACATTCGTATTGTTGCAAGTGTTACATTCGTTACGTAGGCTATTGTTGCAAGTGGGCAGTGCAGTGACCAAAGCAACAATGGACACACAGCACATAGGCTACATACAGAAGTCTGATCCAAGGACTATCGTTTTGAGAATGGTGTTACTACCCTCTTCTGGTCACTCACGACAAATGCACATCAAATGCACACTGCAATATGATACGTTTACAGCAATTAGGCTACTTATAAGAACATACAAATATTGTTCATCCTCATGATTACCTCTTTGAATGATACAAAATCAACTTGTTGATAGGCAAGTCATTTTTGTTTTGATGTCAGTGAAGACATGCCAACAAATAGGCATAGGCGAGCCTTTATGCAATAATAGCCTACCCTAGAGATGTTAGGCTATGGCGATTAAAATATCACAGACCTTTCTAAGAAAATATGTTTGTTTCTTTTTAACAATATTAATCATACATGGAGATATTCGAAACTATGAAATCCTGTGAGCAGTGAGTGAGAGTAGTTCATCATCCCGGTTCCTCCTTTGGCAATGTCTTGGGGGCATGTAGACTACAGCAGCGAGAATGACAATCGCTACCAAGACACATACATAAACAGAGACAGTGAGACCTGTAAAGGGTGAGAAAAATGAACGATGAACAACGTATACTAAAACATCTGATATCTGCAAAGTTGCATAGCCTAGTAGAAATAGCCCGCGCATAATAAGAAAAACAGTTATATAGGCCTAGGCCTTAGACGTGCGGGAAAAGTTAAGAACAGCCTACCAAGTTGCTGATGTCTCAAGGCGTCTCCCTTATCCATGAACAACCCGTCCATGTTAAATTGCAGGCTTTAGTGAGGACAAACTTTTGTAAGCAGATGCGTTATCTAACCATATATTATGAAAAAACACGAATAGAATACTCACTGTTGCTATTCTCATAACGAATAAAATCACGACAGATTTTCAAGGACAACGCAACACTTCGCTTGCGTCGGTTGAGTTGTTGATTCAGGAAATCTGTGAATCTGTAAATACGTCTGAACTTTGGTCATTGCTTGCTTGCACACTCCCTGCATAGACTTATTGTTTCCTTTTAATTATCCCTCATATAATTTTCTTGGAGTGAAACGTAGGCTATTGTCGAGATGTCATTAAAACGATACAGTTTCTGCGATCAAATCGTTATCGGAGCTTTTACTCGCATTTCATCATTAAGAGCGACCGAGTGGATTGTAACAGACAGAGGGCAGTAGACTACATATATATTTGAGTAGGGCAGTGTTAGAAAATCTAATGTGCTATGATAGGCCTACACTTTATGATTTTTATTCTAGGCCCTCACTTCACCTTGCAGACGTCCTAAACATTGTAACCGATTTAGGCAGCAGGTTTTCACAAAACGTTTTCTTTGTATTTGGAATTTACAAATTAGATATAGCCTTTATGTTGTTACGGTCAAAATGGTCATCGGAAGCAGGGAGGCCCAGAGGCCAATGCACCCCCCCACCCCGCCCCATTAGCATCTCATAATGACCAACAACATGCTACATCAAATGAAGTGAGAAGTTAACCTTAAAGCAACACCAGAACTTTTCCTCTGTCGCACGCACTATATTTGTTTGCAGCACTGCTTTGGAAATAACGATGTCCACAGACAAAGTAGAATATGTTGCATGATTTTATGAAAGTACGATGTATTGCGACATCAGAAATTTGTAGTTTCTTATGTCTCATTCCATCGAACAGATCCGCTACCCGATCTGGCAAACTTACATAGTGCGGTTATAGCCGATAGAGGGCCGCGAAGCGAATGCAGAAGTGCCGTTCACCCTGTTACGAGATGATGAACCACTGAAACGATTTTGGAAACATTATTTTAAGGTACAAAAAACTCTTTGGTGTTGCTTTAACAACCCGCCGGATTTCTCCTTTAAGAACTCAAGGGAACGTTCTGGGGACGTTCCTTAAAGGAGAAATCTGGGTGGTTTTCACATAGATCTACGTTTCTCGAGGTCACAGAGTACTGTCAGTATGAAAAAAACCCTAAAACATTGGTTTTACCTAGCACGAGTTGCTACAGCCAGCAGCTAATCCAACCAGGCAGCTACAGCGCTACTGGAGGCATGTCCGTGAGTCCCCATGGACATGCCCACTGAGTGTAGCGTTGTAGCTGCCTGGCTGCATTAGCTGCTGGTTGTAGCAACTCGAGCTAGGTGGTTGTAATTAGCCTACCTTATGCCCACCTTGTGTTTTCCAGGCATGCAGCTGTTCCCATCGTTCTGGCCTCTTGGATGACTTGGATGAGGTATGGTGCTCCGTACTGTATACTGCAATGTCTGCTGCCTCTCCTGGTATTCGAGATAGCACATCTGCATTCCGATCAGCTGTTCCTGGTCGGTACTGGATCTCGTAGGAGTAGTTGGCTAGCTGTGCAACCCACCTCTGCTCTGTTTCGCCCAATTTGGCAGATTCCAGGTGGACCAAAGGAGTTGTTGTCAGTGAACACCGTCTTGGGCTCCCCACAGGTAATCCTTGAACTTTTCAGTCATAGCCCAGCAGCTCTAGCTTGAAGGAGCTATAGTTTTGATCACTGCGCTCTGGAGGATAGAGGCTACAACTGGCGTATGCAATAACCCTTTCCTTGCCATCTTGGACTTGGGCAAGGACCGCTCCAAGGCCATCAAGACTGGCATCTGTGTATAGCCTAAATGGGAGTTAGAAATCAGCATAGGCCAATATGGGGGCACTGAGGAGGGCTTGTTTGAGTAAGTAGAAGGCGTCCTGGCACTTGGTGGTCCACTGAATGGCAGAAGAGGGTCGGTGGGCATTGCCTTGCAGGAGCTGGTTGAGGGGGGCGGCTACCTTTGAGAAAGCAGGGATAAACCTCCGGCTTTATATTTTTTATATTTGTATAGGTGGGATAAACCTCCGGCTACAAATAGTTTTTGTCTACTTTTGAAATTACATGCAGGGCTGAAACCCTGGCAAATGTGTGTTTGGTCCTATTTGAACTTATTAGCGGTCTGTAGCCAGTGGCGCCTGCAGGTGTATGGCCGTACACACTGTGTGTACCATCAGGCTTCTCGGTTAGGAGTAGAGAAATAATCTCCCCTGTGTATTTTCACTCCAAGTTGGCTTACAATAACTTCCCAACTGTGCACTGTAGCCCATAAACTGCATGACAGTAGGCTATTTATATTTTTCTGTAAAATAACCACATGCATTTGTGCAAAATTAAGCACTAGGCTATTTAACGCACACATTTTGTTTGTGCAGGAGAGAGAATGACAGCACAAGCAATTGGGGGTGGGGGGTTCTTTATCTGGCCCCTGCACTCGTTCCGGCATGCCTGATCAGACCACTGTGTCTGTATGGTTTTATTTTCTTTTATTTCATTCATATGTTGTTCTTCTTATCCAAGGTGATACCCTCGTCTCTTCAGTCTGCAGTTGCCTGCAGTTGCATCCTCTCCCCTGTCTTTCAGCATCTATGTGCTTCACCTCCCAACACCTCCAAGCCTTTAATGAAAAAACAGATAGGGGAACTTCTCCGCATTCTGGAAACAATATTAACTAGACTAGGGATTGAGAAAGAAAAAAGGAGGCAGGGAAGGAGGTTGCGGTGTCTGTGGAGATAAGACAGTGTGCAAAATGAGTTCATTAGCAGAGAGCTGGCACTGAAAATCAAGCCAGTTCTGATAAAGGAGCTCACAGTTGAGGGAAAAAAGGTTTCATTTCCTGTCTTCACTGGGCCAACATATCAAAGAAAGATCTATAGGAGACAGGGCAGCTGCTGAAGATCAGAGAGAGAGAGAGAGAGAGAGAGAGAGATGGTAAGACAGAGAGAGAGAGAGAGAGAGAGAGAGACGGTGAGACAGAGAGATGGAGATAGAGGTGAGAGAGAGAGAAATGCCAGGATTTGAAAGGCATCAAAAATGTGAATCAAAACCAAATAAAGCTGTGTATAGTTGAAGAAGAGGGGTTGAAGAATGTTCAATGCAACCTAAACCAAACCAACACTGACCAAAAGGTTTAAAGAATTTGTAGTTGTTCATTTAGATTGTACATTTAGAAACAACTATTTGTCATATGACAAATATAGAAAAAGGCTCTTCTGTGTGACCCTTAAGTCTACTAACAGTTCATTACCAAAAAGAGTGAGGAGAGTGAAGTGTGAAAAAGGACCAAAAGTAAATAAAGAATAACAGAAAAATGATGGGCAAAGATGGGAGACAGATATGTGGGCATGCAGGAGATTCAAAGATGGAGGTGGCGGTGTGGTGTTTAATATAGATCTCCCCTGATACGGCAGACAGAAGAACAGGAAGTTTCCATCAGTCAGGAGAGGGGGGCCATAGGAAATTGCCACAATAAAGTACACAGAAAAGGACGGGAGGGGGATACTACGTGACAGCCATGGCGACTGTGCCTGTCACAGTGTTGCCATGGCGACTGTGCCTGTCACAGTGTTGCTTATTCTCACACTCATCCCCACAGTGTCACTTGATTCTCAGTTCAATTCTTCACAGAAGTATATTTCTCTTTTGTATTGTTTTCATAATAAAGTCCTCACTCAAATAAGCACTCTGTTTGTTGGGCCTCTGGTTTGCCATTTTAAATATTTGCTGCTTATCCAACAGGAGACAGATCTGCTTGAGTCTAGACCTCAAAATGAATAGGCGGATGTGTTTCTGAGGCCTACATGTTATCTGAGGCCGATAAGAGGGTCTTGTATGCAATGTTGTTTAGATGCTGAGAGAAAGGGGAGCTGAAACTCTACACTGTATGTGTTAGCCGTGTGCTTTGTGGACAGAGAACTTTGTGTACTCTGGTTCTGAGTTCAAGCATGGATACAGGATTAAGCCTTGATGACAAACCCAGCAACGCTTGTTACACAGTCCCCTGTATCATCACGTACACGCGCGCACACACACAGACACAGACAGACACACACACGCACGGGGAGAGAGAGAGAGAGACTTCTAATAGGATTATGTAACTTTAACAGGTGACAATGAGTTTATGATGCTGTGCTGTAATACTGAATGATCTTAGTGCAGTGGTAGAGGATTTATATGTCAAAATGTTTGTATATATATATGTATATAGACCCTTTCAACAATCAAAACAAAAACAATGCTTGAATGTTCTATTTGGGCCCCAATCTACTTCCTCTGCATTAAGATAACATATGGAATGTTAAAAAGGAAGTCTTGTGGGGCCAACTATGATGCTGATAATGGAACTCTCCTGAAAGGGTCCATATATATATATGTATATCTATATATTGAATATTGAAGTGTATGCTGCTGGTGTCCTAGAATGTTTTGACAGAGCCAGTGGTGAAGGAACACAGGTCTATGCCAAAGGCCAAGATGGCTAGAAGATACATTATGGAAATCAAATACTCTATCAAATACACCCTCATATAACAGAATGAATAATATTTGAATGTTGCACTAAATATATCATTAGGTAATAATTCGCTGTCATACAGAGGATAATGCTTATAAGTGTGGCGCTCTCATGTTCAAAGAATGTTATTCCAAGTCTAGGAAGTGGACTTAGTCATTTTTCATTGCGATTAAATACAAAAGCTCTGGTTATTAAATACTAATAAAACTCTCGAAACCCTGTCTGTTGTGGCTGTGTTGTGCGTCCGGATAACCATGGCCCCCAGCTGTCAGAAATAACGAGCCTGAGGTGTGGACATTTGCTCCGTAAACATTCGAGGAAGGCTGACTGCCGAAGTAAAGTGTGTGTGTGTGTGTGTGGGGGGGGGGGGGGGGGCTCTAATCTTCTCAGGGTCTGTAGTTTATTATGCTATGAGTGAGACTCAAACATCCTGTTCCTTAGAGAGATAGGGCAGCAAAATGTGAAACCCTATCCATCTATTTGTAATCTCTTTGCTATTATGATAGCAAAAGTGGAGCTGGGGGGGGGGGGGGGGGGGGAATAAATGGATGAACGGGAGATGGGTGAGGAGGGTCAAGGACTGGAGGAGGATTTCCCTGCCTGAAGGTTGGAGGAAATTCTCATAGATTCAAGCGCATCTCACAAAGACAGTCTTTTCTTTTTCGATTTTGTGTGCTATTTACTTTCAGATTGTGGTCATTATGATCATGTGTGTCATTGTTATTTTGAATTACAGTATTAAGGACTAAAGTAAATGATGTTTGGTGTATCTAGCAAAATAGTGAAGATTTTCTATATAGGCCTAGTTGTAAATCAAATGGCCACACTGAATATGCATTGTAACAGGCTGGGTTAATGCCAAACTTACAATCAGTACATTCTCAATAGAATTACAGTACAATCTCAATGAAAACAACACAAACACAGGCATATACTTATACTTCTCTTTTATTTGATATATATATATCTTTATTCTATAACTTTTTTTTATTCCAATACAATCTTACGGACATCAACCAACAACAGGTTTCAGAGGTACAAGAGAAGAATTGACTTTACTGTAGTAACAGTGAATCCCGCTGAACAAGACAGAATAGTGTCACAATGTCAAGGCACAAAAGAGAAGCACAGTATAACCACATCAGCGAGCATGCACACACTGACTACACACACTGTGGCTCCAGTCCTCCCAACCACCAAACGACACACAGCAGAAAGATTTAACAGTCTAACGAGGATTGTCACTCTCACCCTCGCTCCCTTTCTCTCTCTCTCTCTCTCTCTCTCACACACACACACACACACACACACACAGAGACACACACGCCAACACACACTCATGCACACTTAGAGAGACACAAACACACATTCTTCCTCTCTGTCAACTATCAGCACTCAGTAAAAGTTGAAAGGGGTTGACAGTTTTGATTACACAAAAATCTGCAAACTACAGTTGCACATTCCTTTACATACTATTTTCCAATCAAACACAACAAGACACAGGTGAAAAGTAAAAAAAAGTGGTGATAGCTCTGAGGTCACTAAGGCCTCAATGTTGATGTGTTTGACAGTTGTACTGGATAACATTTTCAGGGTCCACCAAATGTTAGGAATGTGTGGATGGTAACTGAATACGCTCAGAGAAAATAATATAGACATAATTGTCAGCATTACATGAGTATATCAACTATGCAACTCAAAATATCAGCTCTTGAAATAAATACACATCTTATATAGACAGACTGTACTTTAGTGTGAGATTATCACCATTATTGTTGCCCGACTTCTCTGGGCTGACTTTGAATGTTGATGCTCTCGTAAAGTAGGCTCAATAATGATACATGCCATGCTTGCATACACACACAGTCACACCTATCACTGATCGGTCTAAAACTCTTGCTTTGAGAAGCTCTTTGCTGTTCTCCTGACATTCTAGCTAGGAAAGAAATGTCCCAAACACAATCCTAAACCCTTACACGACTATGTCTATCCCGGCTTCCCTCATCAATAGCAGTCTGACCCTCATTGAAGTAACATTTGGATATACCTGTATTTATATCAACAAAAATATCTCAATATTTGGCTTCATATAGAAAAGTAAGAGTTACCTGATTTTTTTTCTTCGAATGAATAAACGATCAGAATTAGTTTCTCTGTGAGACAGAAATAGGCTGAATGGTAACTGTAATGGCCATGACACACTACATATGGATCAATGAAAGACTCAACTTCACCTAAGAAGATTCACCTGAAACTAAGATGAAACAAGTTGAGACTTGAAGTTTAAACATTAGGTTTACAAAATGTGCCACTCATGTCGAGACATCCAGAAGTGCAGATATGTACAAGATGTCTTGTGCTACGTCAGTTGTCAATATTCACTCACATTATACAGCTAGGAGGTGAAGTGAGTAATGCAACTCTATGGAAAAACACTGCAACAGGGGCTAGCGAATGGTCACAAGAAGAGGACGTAATGGGCAGCTGCAGTGTAATGGCCCCGAAATACCCCCCAGTCACCCACAGTGGAGTGCAGAGAGCTCCTCCCTGCCCCAAGCTGTGGGGAGTGGGGTCTGGAGAAGGACATGGGGCAGAGGGTGCAGACAGACATGGGAAGGGGCACTGGGAGAGGTCACCCTCCCCCTCCAACCCCGCAGTTGTGCTACATGTCCAGCAGGGGGCGATGTGGTCCCGCGCAATCACACAGCGTTGGTGATGATGACGTCTCTGTGGGGGCCTCCGTCCACTCCTCCGACCTCAGGCGTGATGCCCTTCAGGAGCCGCTGAGAACAACAGACAGGACAGTAAAAAAGACGGACACTGGGAATCAGAGAAAATGACAGAAGACAAAGTGCAGTATCTACGAAAATTCCAAACTGAGAAAAACAGGATTGTTGTTTGTCTTTCACACTGTATTTTAGCAGATACTGTAAAATGAAAATCCCTGTATCTTCAGGAAATGTTTCAGAAGATTAATGAGATTTTGATAGATTGATCGGAGGATATGGCATTTTATATTAGTGTAAAAAAGTGCATTTCTCAAAAAATGCAGTTACTGCACTTTGGCTTTGTAGGGCAGAATAATGAAAGTAATGACAGGATATAAAAATTAAGTTAGTAGTGAATTTCAATTAAAGCAGGGATTCTTTTCAGGGGAGATCAGGTAAACGTATGGTGTATATGATGTAAACACTGTACAAGCCCTCTCATTTTTATCGGTCTAACATTTCACCATGGCTGAGTTAGACAGCTGTGCTAAGCACAAGAGACCAGTGCCAATATTCTTATGGGGCCCCATGACCGCATTCAGCACTGTATGCCCACGCCCTCAGTGTCAGTTCATCACACGCACACACATAGACACGCGCACACACACACGTAGACACGCGCGCACACACACACACACACACACACACACACACACACACACACAAAATACACACACACGTGCTGACAGGTCCTCTCAGCATCCCTCACATCATTAGTGCAGGTACAAACAGCCGACCGCACCAGATGAAAACCCCCATCAAAGACACTTGTGGGAAATGGCAGGAGCATGATGGAGCTGGTGGAACCTTGTGGAACCGGATTGAAGCTTACGTTTCACTTTCTTTTCAAAACAAGGCATGTGTGTGTGTGTTGTTTTCCTAAACTCCCACTGATGAGTTGAGTCATGACAGTAGCCATGTGTTTACTGTAGTGGAGCTGTCTATGTTTGTGCAAGAGGCCACAGGCTTGTTGATCTTTCATCACCCCTACCTTGTCTCCTTCCCTAAGCCTGGTACACAGCATGCTCTGGTGACTGGCCAAAACACTGACTCGCATGTGTGTGTTTGTATCTGTGTGTGTGTGTGTGTGCGTGTGTGTTTGTGTCTGTCTGTGTGAGTCTGTCTGTCTGTGTGTGAGAGTGTGTTGCTGTATGCTCTCTTACCTGTTTGAAGGTCCCTTTGGTGGTAAGCATGTGGTAAACCATGTATGCGGGCACACAGATGAATGAGGAGACGCCAATGCAGTAGCCAAGCACCGTGGTCCAGAAGGGATAGTGATAGTGGAACAGCGTCACTTCAGGAGGGAAGGCCAGAAAACTACCAATGATGAACTAGACAAAAGAGGGAGAAAAAAAAAACACTATGACAGGTGTCATAGAACACCTACTTAACACTCAACAATCTATAAGGAGTCTAATTCTGCAGTATCCCCTTCTTCTCCTCTGTCTGTCTGTCTGTCTGTCTGTCTGTCCTTCTCTCTCTGTATCTCTGTCTTGAACCATACATGTGGGTGTAGGACAGACACGTTTTCTATATATAAGCACATCTCAAACACAAAGTAGTTTGCAGATAAAATGTAATAAAATAATAATAATAATAATAAAAACAAATACATGAAGTGTAGGTTGAGTGTGCTGCTTGACTCACCAGCAGGAAGCTGGGACAGATGGCCACCCAGCACAGCCTCCAAAACCGACCCGGGGCAAAGCCCAGCATCAGCTTCACATCACTGCAAAAACGAGTTGTTCCTACAAAAACACACACACACACACACACACACACACACACACACACACACACACACACACACACACAAACACACACACACACACAGTCGCACACACACACACACGCACACACACACACACACGCACACACACGCACACACACACACACAGTTTAAGCCGGTACATTTCCTGAAACGTATGCATAATGCTATTTAAAAACTAGGAGTCTCCATGTTTACCATAAAACCACGAAACAGCAATGACCTCCAGGAAGACCACAGTTATGACTGCTGGGCCAGTGGCATACTCCTCAAACAGCTTCACCACAAACGCCCCACCCTACAAACAAACAAGACAGATAAACACAGTACCCTCCACCTTCACTGCCAATGCACTCCAGCAACACCTCAACAGTCAATACACAGCCCAGCAGTTATCTATACCATGTTCCTTTTCTATTGTCTTTTTCTTTTATTGTCATTGGACAGTGAAGAGTGGACAGGAAAAGGGAAATGGGCAGTGGGTTTGGCAAATAACCTCATGTCGGACGCAAACCAGGGCCCCCAGGGCACTGAAAATGACGCAACCGCTGCACTTCAACTCCCTCCCACACCAGATTCCTTATCGCTATGCAATTACGTTTAACAGTTAGTGGTGTTTGCGCCATGGAATCACTCACATAGGTCAGTGTGGAGATCGCGCCCAGGTAGCAGACACACACCAGGCCCAGCACGAACCACTCTCTCCTCTTGGCCAGGAGATGCGGGAACTCATCCAGCATGGCAGTGATCACCCCCTCCAGTCCGGCAAACTACTCCGCACACACAAACGGAGAGAGGGACGGGTCAGGTAAGGACAAAGGTGGAGAGATGCATGCAAACATAAGAGCAGCGTTGAAGGAGGAAGAGGAGGGGGGAGAGGTCAGGAAAGGAGAGTGATGGAGAGATGCATTCAGATAAAGGAGCAGCCTTAAAGGAGGAGGAAGGGAGAGGGAACATATAAATGACCAGGCGCTCTCACACACACACACACACGCGCACACACACACACACACACACACACACACACACACACACACACACACACACACACAAAAGCTATTGGAAGACAAAAACACACACAACCACAACACCCAGCAAGACGCTATTGTTAGATAAGAGCTCTGTCATGGCCGGTGGAAACCATGGGAACACCATGAGGGAGAGATTAAGAGATTTCAAATGAAGGCCCAACAGTGATAGATATGGCAGTAGGGACTAATGACGAAGGACTAGCAGCGGGGCTCGTTTAATAGGGCCTTTTGACACAGCACAGCACCACATAGAGAGATGACAGGTAGAACACGCAGAACACTCGACACAGTCAACAGCTCAGCATCTGTGCAGGTTATTAGGTTGTGTGCGTTCATTAAAGTGTGAGTGGGTGCCTGTGTGTGTGTGTGTGTGTGTGTGTGTGTGTGTAGGCAGGAAAAGGGGGGAGAGTGTGTGAAGCAGAAGGAGAGAGAAAGGGAGAGATGAAAGGACACGAGAGACGGAGATAGAGGCTGACCGTGCTGTCCAAGCCCAGCATGATGATCATGAGGAAGAAGATAATTGCGAAGAAAGTGGCCGCCGGCATATTCGCAATGGCCTCAGCGTATATGATGAACAGTAGACTCGGGCCTGCAAACATCATTAGACTTCTTCAAGAACAGGTCAGGACTTCACAAACGAACAGGACACTCCTCAGAAGTGAGAGGCACCCTGTCCAGGTTAGCCACATTCAGTCAAAGAAGACAGAAAAGCCACTCAAAGTTAACCAGCTTAACCCGAAACCAAAAATGACCTTTTTAAAGTTTACAAGTAGAGCCAACTGGAACAGACATGCGGTTTTCCCACCTGCGTCCTTAGCAACGGTGTCCACGGCTTGGTGTCGCATCTCCGCCATGTAGCCCAGCACAGTGAAGATTACAAAGCCCGAGAGGAAACTGGTCAGACAGTTCACCGAGCTCGTCATCAGAGCATCTCTGTAGGAAACAGATACAGCGAGATACTGAACAAATCCAACAAACACATCCGCTTTGTCACTCTAGATATCACTTAACTATTGTGAAAATGAATTTGAAAGTTTGATATATGTACCATTACTGAAAATTACCATCTAACAATGCTTTTTCTAAGTCACAAAGCCAAATGAGGGAATAATAAATGCAATAATAAATGTCACTTTAAATATTCCTCACTTGTAACAGTTGTTGTGAAATGGGTTATAGCTGGCAAAGGCCAGAAGCACACCAAAACCAGGACCCAGGGAAAAGAAGATCTGCGCGGCAGCATCTATCCATATCTAACGGGCAGAAGACAATAGCACATGAACACAACTGTGAAACTGGAGAAGGTAAATCGATGAGCGCTGTGGCTGTTGGATGATTTGGTGTCTCACCGAGGCGCAGAAAAGTTTCTCCCAGTCAGGCGTCAGGTAAAAGACCACACCTCTCCAGGCACCAGGGAGAGTGGCTCCTCGAATCAGCAGGATGAACAGAACCAAGTAGGGGAAGGTAGCCGTCACCCACACCACCTGAGAGGGAGAGGAACATCAGTGAACAGTGTTCCAGTCTACACCTAAATTCACCTGGGATTCAGCGTTAAGGGCCGTTCACACCAAGAACGATAACTATAAAGATAACTATAAACAAATATCGTTCTTGTTAATATGAATGACAATGTTCACACATAAACTACAACGATAACAACATGAAGAACGATATCGTTGGGAATCACTTTCAGAGCGATTTTGAGAACGATAAAAATAATAGCTAGCTAAATAATAGCTAATAGCCAGTCAAAACCCATCACATTTTTTAACACAAGGAGAGTCTTTGCTTATCGTTGGTTAGTGTGGACGCTTTTATCGTTATGATTATAGTTATCGTTATAGTTATCGTTTTTGGTGTGAATGGCTCTTTAGAGTTTTTCTCATGCAGCACTTGAGCAGCAATTTTCCCTACTTTTTTTATTTTATGATGCTTTAGTTGATTTTCATTTGTGAATAACATTGTTGTTTTGCCACTTTGAGTTGAATTGAAATATTTTATTTTGTTTACTCAACTTTATTCATATTTTATCGGCCTTTAAATGGAATATTATTGGGATTCTCCTATTTTATACCTTGAACTGTTTTTATCTGATAATTATTAATTATTTACCTTTTTCTCTTGTTGCCTACTATTTTAGTTGTAAATCACTTCTCTAATTGTAAAGCACTTCGGTTCAACATCTGTTGTTTAAAATGTGCTATGTAAAAACAACCGAATAACCCCAGATGCAATATTCCAATTCTACATTGCAAATTAAATAAAAACCAGCTTTACAATTCCATTGATCCAGTAGACTAGGTTTGAGCCTTCGCATAGCTGCACACCTTGCCTGAGGTCTTGACGCCCTTCCAGATGCTGAAGTAGACAACGGTGAAGATGAGGAGCAGACAGAGGGCCAGTTGCCAACTCACAGAGCCCAGTTCATGCAGACCTGGAGAGCGGTGGACCTGCAGAACCTGCCTCCTGACGGAGGGAAAGAGAGAGAGAGAGGGGAGAGAGAGAGAGAGAGAGAGAGTGAGAGAGGAGGGGGAGAGAGAGAGAGATGGATGAAGGAAAGAATAGAGTGAAACATGTGAGTAAGTGAGAGCATGGTTGTAACTACTGAGAGAGGAGTCAGTGCAGTGATACAAAAACATGGGTTTCCATAGACAGCATGTGTCTGTAAGCCAGAAAGAAATAAGTGACACAAAGACATGTTTGGCTGGGTGGTGGTGGGTTTTGAGGCGTTCACACAGACAGCCATTTAACAGACGGCGGAATTTAGAAAAACAAGATTCCTGAGGAAAACAGGAAATTCGGCTGGCAGACAGACAAAGAGGGGCTCTTCAGTTAGTCCAGGGTCTTATACGCAGGATAAACTTGAGCAAAGCCCCCCAAATCCGTTGTAAAATCACTGATAGGAACAGACAGACAAGCAGACAAAACAGGACTAGGGGTTCTGCTCACATTCATCTTTACTGTCCACCCCATGTCTCGTACATAGCGGAGGTCCGGCATAGGCAGCAGAACGCCTAAAATAGTCTTATCTCTCTCCATTCCTCTACAAAGGATCTCCTTTTCCTCAGAACACTGTTCCGTCTTACACACACGCAGTGGTGCCTGGGCCTTCTAGACCTTTCTCTGACTGTTTCTCTTGCCTGTAACCTGACTTGGGCTAATTCACTTACATGCACTTACGTATAGAACTCCTCGGCGGGGGAGGTGGAGATGTTGGTCCAGGACACGTTCAGGTCGGTGGACAGGTAGTGGGTGCAGTTGACGGTGTTCCAGGGGTTCGTGCAGGTGGTCCAGGGCAGGGTGGCTCGGAAGGAGGAGAGGAGGTAGTACAGGGCCCAGGCCATCACGGTGTTGTAGTAGAAGGCGATGTACAGGGCAATGATGCAGATAGCAAAGCCTATGCCTGAGAGAGGGAGAGTAGAGAGAGAGATGGAGTAAGAGAGGGAGAGGGAGAGAGAAAGAGAGAGAGAAAGGGAAAGAGGGAGGCACAACAGAGAGGGAGTGTGAGTGATGGAAAATGGAAAAGTAACACCGAGGCATCACTCAAGGCCTTATTCCGTTTCAAGCTCATTCAAGTTGGAAAATAAAGTGGATGGATGACATTTAAAAACTCGGATTTCTTCACATGAAAAGACAAGTTTTTACGAGAGCCTGGCATTTTAATGGTAAATGTGATGATTTCCATAACAGAGAGATGCTCCACATTACGGGCTATCAACAAAGAAGTGCCATTCTATAGGGCACACAGGCGGGTCAGGAGGGCCACTCTATCAGTTTGTCTCCCTTTAACTCAAGTCCCTGGAAAAGCCCTTCACTTGCCCCTGGCATGCCACTCACATGTCAGTCAGTCAGTCTGGAGCTGTCTGTCCATCTGTCAGTCAGTCTGGAGCGGTCTGTCTGTCTGACTGTCAGCCAGTCAGTAAGACAGCCAGTCTGGAGCTGTCTGTCTGTCAATGAATCTGGAGATGTCTGTCTGTCTGTCTCTCTCTCTCTGATGCAGGGTCTGTGTATCTCACCCTTAAAGATGGGGCATATGTGTTTCCAGATGGAGATGCAGCCACTGCGGTGGAACTGACCCAGGGCCAGCTCCATGTAGAAGAGCGGCACGCCCCCAAACACCGCCATCAGCAGGTAGGGCAGGAGGAACGCACCTGAGGATGAGGACAAGGATTAAGGTTTAGAGGTGAACCAGCATTTCAAATCTGTTGAAGGCATTATTGAAGGCATCTGTTGAAGGCAAAGTTAAAAACTTCTAAAATATTCAGAGTGGAGCTGATAATCAGTATCTATCTAACCATTTCTTTTGAAGTCACATAACTTTTTTTCAGTTTGACTGATTATTATTATTAAAAAATGATTATATAATAATAATAATAATAATATGTATTAAAATATATCATATGTATATATACTATAATATATAATATAATAATATTTATTAAAAGTTAAAATTAAAGTTGACTGATATTTAGCAGAGACTTTTTCCCCCAAAGCAACATAGACTAACAACAGTGGGTTCTGGAATTAGGCAGTGACGTTACCACTGCCCCACCATGCCCACACTTTTTATTTAAAACTTGCATACAGATGCATGCTTCAAATGAAAGGTAAATGGCCATGGAAAAGGCAGCTGTACTTCAGACAACACTGTATGTAAATGTGAATCTACTTTTGCACTTTTGACATGAAAGCAAAGATAACAGTTGATTGAGCACCTAAGAGACAGGTTATTAAAGCCTAAGAAAGAAATTGCAGTCAGACTCATGAAACCCACAATTAACAGTGCTGGTAGTATCAACTTTGTTTGTGTGTGAATGTGTGTGTGTGTGTGAATGTGTGTGTGTGGTGTGTGCGTGTGTGTTTTGCCTTTCATCCCTCTCTGTTCGTGGGGTGAGACAGGAAATTGAAAAGGTTTTATTATTGCAAATTCAATAAAAGAAATCCATACGGCCATCGGTATCAGTTCCAGAGATTGTGCGTTAACAAGAGGCAGAACACGGCAAAATCCCTCTGTAAACACTGTTTGTTTGCACTGTGTCTTTGCAACATTTTTACCACCCATTAAAAACACAAACTCTGTGCTTAATTTGGTGCTTAATGATGGTGGTGTTAGTGTTGGCAAAATATGAACTGTCATCTTATCTGTGCTTTATACAATTTTGCGTAGTGGGAGCCAATAGTAAATGTTTACATAATGTGAAATGTGTACGTACGAAATGTATAATCAAAATGCATGATAAAGGCATATAAAGTGTGTGAGTGAGTCATGTAAACTATATTCCTCATGCACTGAGAGAATATACTGTGAAACACAGAGTGCCTGTTGTGACAAACGCCCCTAAAGCCTCACCTCCTCCATTCTGGTAACAGATGTATGGAAACCGCCAGACGTTGCCCAGATCGACGGCATATCCAATCACAGACAGCAGAAAATCCATCTTCTTGCTCCATGTCTCACGGGGCGGGTCCAGACTGGTCTGTTGGACCACTAGGGTTCGGAGAGGCCCAGGGCCGGGGACCCAGTTCCCCTCGGCCGTGTGTCCCTCCCTCGGGCTCTGGGGCGAGGTGCTTGGGTACCCGTTGGAGACCTGCGCTGGGCCCGAGTTGACCTTCTGACCTTTCTCAGCGGCATTGTCTCCCATAAGGAGTCCGTTCTCCTGTGATCCCTCGGGTTTGTCCTTTTCTCCCTCGTTTTCCATGCTCATCATGGACTGCTTCATCTCCATGGCGACGGCGGCTGTTAGGGTGTGGGTGACGGCGACGCTGGTGGACCTCTGGAACTCTGGGATGTGGCGCCCATCAGGGGAAGAGGAGTATGGGGAAGAAAACTCGGTGCGAATGGAGCAGGACTGCACTGGGTTTTATAGATAGAAGCACTGGAGGAGCTGGCTCCGACTCCCAACTTAACAAGCTCAGGTGGAAAAACAGCTTGTGCTTGGCTGCAGAACAAGGATCAAAAATCCTGAGGTCACCCTCAAATTCATTTAATTGTATTTGCAAGTTTTACCAAACTCATAGACATGGTAACCCTTGTTGAGTTTCACAATTGTTCTTTTCTGAGATGTGCAGATTAAGATGTGCATACAGTATACAGGTCACTGACTGTATTCTTTTTGTATGATACAAATGCTGTATGATACGACCTGATCGGTTCCCTGTAAAGGGTTAACATCATAAAACTGTAAGTGAAATATATTCAGGCCCCAGCAAAATTACACCTGGGGGAAATGCCAGAGAGTATTTATTTAATTTATTTTAACCAACAATGTAGCTGTTGCTGAGACTGTAAGACATTTTTTAAAATCCCCTAAACAAATACATCAGAGGCAATACCTACCCTTGGCCCCAAAATCAAGTCCTAACATGGTTTGATAGAAAAGCGTGAAGAGGTTTCAATTGCAAAACTGTTCTTTTCTCAATGATGCGTATGTTGGCAATAACTTCAGTATACCGAATACATCTGTTTATGTTAAGTTTATACACGTTTTTTTTATATAAGTTGATATACATATTCACTTACAGAGTTAAAAACGGAGTTTTCCTATATTAAATTATATCCAGACGCAATGAACCACATAAAATGAGTAATTATTAACATTAGTGGAGTAATCATTGGTATATGCTTATACGTTTCCTACTTGTCTCAAATAGGCCAAGAATTTTTTTTTTAATAGAAAGTAGGCTATAGTTAAGTTTCCATCTGATCATTACGAAGCACCTTACTCATTCTGCGGAGCTGTTATTAATTATGTGCTGGAAAACGGCAAATGGCGCTCATAAAAATGTAAATTCACTGAGGAGGGCGCACCAATTCTTGAATTTTTCATAGATTAGGTTAACTCTCCAAATAGGCGAGCATGACGGGCGAGTGAGCGCAGGTATGCCAAATTATTTGCTCCGACATATTTATCAAATTTGAGCTTGGATAACTGCCTGCTTTTAACTTGCTTCAATGGGGAACACCTAATTAAATCCAACAATTATTCCAACAGTGATGTTGCATTCGCGTCACTGCGCACATTTTGCACGTCTCTAAAAAGTATGCCACCTGGTTAAGGATGATAAAACAAACAATAAAATAAGTCGTCTGACCTTTTCTTCAGTTAGTTTTTAAATCGCTTTCTTTTGTGAAGCATACACGTTGCCCTCAAATAGTTATTCGTAATATTAAAAAAATAAATCCCGCATAAAAAGCGCGATTTTCGAGAGTAAGACCTCTCGAACGCCTCCATGTCCTTGTTATTATTAATGTTTTACAGAGACTAATTAACACGGAAACTGCTGTAAATATGCGGGGAATGTAATTATCTTTATTAAGTAATTATTGGGGATTGCCTCTCATTTCACAGAGCAATTTCAACCGCGCGTTTTGCATAATGGTTCACCTTAATAATGCTCTCAAGAGCAGAACAGTCAAAGTCAGAGCACCTTTTCTATTATCAGAACCAATAATAGCCATGTAAATGGACGCAGGGTATCAACAATCACCACTGAAATAACAAACTTAAAGCTGGAAATAACTTCAGAAAATGAACAGTTATTAGTATTTTCTCGTCCTGTAACTAAGCGATTCTAACGCCTTCAAAGAGAAACAGGTGGCATAACTTACGTCTTGCAAACATCGGAGCATCAGATACAAACGTGTAGCCCGACTTTCTGCTGAAGAAAAGGCATGTTGCCTGCCTGGAATCTGCCTGGCAAAGGAGTCACTTTTTACGGTTTTCTTCCGAGCCAAACCTATTTCTTCAACAAGTAACTGCTCAGCTAAAGAGAGGTGAAGTGTTTTGGACAAGCAAATCCACTTCTCCTGAGGGAACCATAACATCTGAACTTCAGGGTAAATTTTACACTATTCTGCAACACAACTGATAAGTGCACACAAGAGCATGGCTTTGACCAAATGCTAAAGGTCATCAAACTAAATAAATACTCTCTTTTTCTCACACGATACACAAGTTGAGCATATTGAGTGAAAACACAAGGCAACATAAGAAAGAGAGAGAACCATCACCCATGCATGCATAGACCTGCTAATTTGGAAAAAAGAGACATACACTCACCACCCCCTGTGCAACCCTACTACCATGCAGGCATTCAGAAACGGTGTGGGGTCTGTGACAAGGTGGTACCACTGTCGCTCACTGCCTAGAAGCAGACACTCCCCCCTACACCCAGACAGGCACTAGCTTCAGTCTCCCTATCCCTCCTCATATTTACATAACAGCCTCTATACATTGTCTTGTGGTCTCCAGTTGTATGCTTTTTTTTCATGTGCATGGGACTCCAGGTTCTGAGTCCACATGGACAACAGAATTTTGATTGTTTTGTTTTGTTTTCATAACAGTCAGAGCCTCTGTGTTTTATAGTGAATATGACCACAGTATTTTACTGCTCAAATAAAATCAGGACAGACTGGGCAAATTCTTAATAAAATTATTTATGAAACTAAATTCTTCATAAAAGTAATTTACATTAAATGAGCTGAACTTTTCATTACTTGCCATATCAAAGACATTATTATACAGTTTATAAAGACTCACTGCCTTTTTAGCCATCTGAGTCTGTCCTAAAACGGACATGTCAGAATATTTAAACACACTGAGACAGGTTATTATTATCATTAAAAGGGTATGGCTGTTTTTTGTATCAAGAGAAAAGTACCTCTATCTCTCATTAACAGTATTCTTTAAACTGATGTGCAAACTGTCACCATTCCATATGGTCCATCTGCAATAAAGACGATACATTTTGATTATCACAAATCAGATTATTACACCTTCTAGCAAATCGATCAGGAGGCTGCAGTCACCACCAAACAGCTCGTTAGTTATGAATTTCCATATAAGGAAATACAATTTCAACTCGTACAGTATGTCGAACATTTACATGTTTTCTAATCTCTTGATTTCCATCACAAAAAATAACAAAGTCACAGTGGAGGCAAATTTATTTCTCACAGACGTAGGAAAAGACTTTATCCCTAAGGGAAGTTGACACCCTTTTCACACAAATTTCAAGACAAAACAACCAATTGATCATGTGTTTTAAGCAAGTCATATTCACTGCCAGCATTGCCAATTTCTGACATAATTGCAGGTACCGTACTTGTTCTAAAAGCCAAATCTTTCAGGCCTAGACTATGAACTTTTGACAATCTAGAGACTATGAAATTACATCTGAAGAATAAATCTGACAATTGCCCATATTTCCACCATGAACTGGCAGATTCCTGGATGGGTAGCACAGACTATAAATCCATGTTCTGTCAATCTCAATAGACTAACACTCAACATTCAGAAGTTAGCTATAGACAGCCTGAAAAGTACCCACACTTGAGTAGTACAGTTATTTGATCAGAAAATGAATCTATAAGCATCCCACTTAAGTAAAGTCTTAAAGTATCTATTATTTACAGTACTTTTAAGTTACTTAAAGTGTACTTAAAAGTATGGCAAGTAGCCCATTATAAAACATACTGAAGTACTGAAAGTAGAAGTACTAGTAGGCCTAAGCTTTCAAGGCCAATAGGGTGACCACCTTCACTATGATTTTAAAGAAAAAGCAGTCAGAACTTTAGATAAGCTAAGTTCATACAGCACCTTAAAATGTGGTGCCTACAATTCATACACAATATCTTCGAAGGCTGAACAAAGGTATGGCTGCCATTCATTTTTCACTGCTGCTTCCTTTTATAGGCCCATAATGAAGTTTATCCAACATGTTTAGAAAGGCAGCTACATCACACTCCATAAACACACTTTAAAAGCCTAAACAAAAGTGCTATTAAAGGAGAATTCCGGTGTGATATTGTCCTAAAGTGTATTGAAACATGATACCGAGTGTTAACGTATGTCTCATAGCCCATCTCGGCTTGTCCCCTGCACTCCAAAATCTGGCGCTAGTTAGCCGATGCTACCAACAGCTTTTTCAATAGTGGTGCTTCGGCATCGGGCTAGCCATGCAAATAAATCACTGTTTTACACCCATTTACGAGGCTCAATGTATCTCCACACTTCATTGGTAGACTTCCGAGGGCCCTGACATTTAAAACGAGACATTGAGAACTTTGAAAAAGCAATGGTAGTTTACTTACAAGACGATTTATACAGACAGTATCTTCACGAAGTCACGAAGCATTTGCAGCCATCTTGAATTTAGTCACGATAAGTTGAGCAACGAGTAAGAATGAACAGGTATGATAAGGGATCAGATTCCAAAAATAATTCAGGATTATAATTCAGCATGGATTCCAGTTGAAGAAACTGGAATCCATGCATTTCCACTGAATTATTTTTGGAATCTGATCCCTTATCATACCTGTTCATTCTTACTCGTTGCTCGACTTATCGTGACTAAATTCAAGATGGCTGCAAACGCTAAACTTTGTGAAGATACTGTCTGTATAAATCGTCTTGTAAGTAAACTACCAGTGCTTTTTCAAAGTTCTCAATGTCTCGTTTTAAATGTCAGGGCCCTCGGAAGTCTACCAATGAAGTGTGGAGATACATTGAGCCTCGTAAATGGGTGTAAAACAGTGATTTATTTGCATGGCTAGCCCGATGCCGAAGCACCACTATTGAAAAAGCTGTTGGTAGCATCGGCTAACTAGCGCCAGATTTTGGAGTGCAGGGGACAAGCCGAGATGGGCTATGAGACATACATTCACACTCGGTATCATGTTTCAATACACTTTAGGTCAATATCACACCGGAATTCTCCTTTAATGCAAGCAAGCAGTTAGAATTGTAATTGAATTCAGCTCCTTACAACAGCCTACATAGGCCTTGGTGTGCTATGTCTTAGCTATATTTGCTAGGCCTAATCTCTGTCACTATGTCTTCATTCATTGCTGTGTCCCGTAGTGACATAAGGTCAGCAAATAGCCAACATGCTGAATGGGAACTGTGGTTTTGTTTTCATTAGCACATTATTTTAGCCTACTTTGTACTTAATGCTGCTAATGAAAATGTATTGGTGTAAAAGTATACTGTACATTTCATTTAAAAAATGCAGTAAAGTAAAAGTAAAAATAAAAAAACTCAAATAAAGTACAGATGATCCCCATTCAGTTACTTTAGATTTCTGAGAGTAGGTTTTGAAGAGCAAAGAAATAGGGTGTAGGGAATGTTCCTCAAAGTAAGTACTTCCACAAAGTAACCTCCACTTTCCAGCGGTCAGTTATTCCCACAGTACATTTGGTTTCATATGTACAGATGGTCAATAAGTGCAACTAAGCGCCCTCTGGCAGTCCAGAGGTGAACTGCAGTCGTTTGGTCATCAAGCAAGGACTGTGCTGGGATTAAGTGAGCGACCCCAAAACAGAACAAATGGTCAAAGAAGCAGAACAAAAAGTTCAGGGCAAAAAGTGCAGCACTACATACACAACCCTGACACTGCTTCTAATGATCTGTTCCCTGCTTGTGTCGAAGAATGTGGATTATTTATCTCACATCCCTGCTTTCCTGCCTCAATTTCTGGCCATGTCTGTGTTAAAAAAGCACAATTCTGCCAACACGTCACCTCATCAAAGTCGGAGATACTGTGACTGGAAGTCTTTAAGAACAGAAATGGACGCCTTACCTTGGAGTTGCACGGACCAATTCCACAGCAATAAAGTCAGTCAGATTACCAAAGCCATACAAAGGCCGAGTGAGGAAGCTGGGCCCCAAGTAGACAGGCACCCCCAACAGGGACAAGCTCATTCTGAGTGTCCCTCACCCTCCCTGGTCCTATATCCAAGCACACACACAAACATCCAAAGCATTTGCAGACGCCAAGTTCCATTGCTTCTTATTCCAAACTCCTATTTTCAGCAAGCCTGATTATCAGGACTGTTTTCCAAGTCCCATGCGACTAACCACGTGTATTGCTGCTGCTAATAACCAACCTGTCATATTGTTGGCTGTTTTGGTGGCTGGTTGCGTGCATCTCCTAACAGGATGGTGACGTTTAGAATCTTTATGAATTCCCTCGCATACAGATAAACTGACCCCAGCCAACAGACAAAATTATTTTCATTGTCTTTGGACTTTGGTCTCTAACTTGCAGTCGCACACCCTTGTAAACACACTTTCACATACACAGACACATGCAGTTACTCACAATAGCCCTTTCTCTTGCACAAGCAGAACAGCAGGCTCTTACACTTACATCAGGGAGCCCTGACTCGCTCCAATCTGTCTCAGCTAGGCAGGCTAATCCCCAACAAGCACCAAGGAGGTGAGCCGAAGGAGGGGAGGAGAGAGGTAAGTCTAAAAGAGAAAGACCATTCATTCATTTTGGAAAAAGAGGTCAGACTCAAGAAAAATAACTGAAGGTGAAACATTCCATAAACAAACAAACAAACAAACAAAATAAATCATAGTTTCTTTCTGGTATTCAAGACAAAAGTCTTGAGGTTGAGTTGGGGAAAGTGGGCAACCAACTGTCAAATTACAGAACCTTCTGAAGATTCTCAGATAGAAAGGTGTCGAGGTCAGTCCTGACCTGACCCTACCAGAGAAAGCACCAAACACCAAAGTGTTTTAGCCGTCCTCTCTGATACTTACCACTTCCTGTTTCTCAGGGCTGCTGCCAAAAAGGTCCAGTATCCCTAAGCCCCCTTGAAACATCGGGATCCCAGGGCTTAAGCCCACTCCCCCTCTCCAAGCCTAGATGCTACAGCTGTAGCACAACCATGTCACACTACATTATTCACTATTCAAGTGAATATCCCACTCCCAGATTTGAGTGGAGTAGAGTCTGAAGTGCAGATGCAATCACATCCCATGGTGACTCAATTTCCCACTTGCTTTTCATTTGCACTGATCATGCAATGCTTCAGTTGGTGTTGCTCATGCATAGAGGGAGATAGCGGGTGCGTGCCTCATCGTCCGACTTCTTAAGGATCCCTGACAAATCATTCAAGGAATAAGGAGGGCCTCATTCTGTAGGGGTCAGTGGGAGGTATATTAGTAATGCACTCATATGTGACAGGGACTGTCATTTATAAACAGTGTAGCTGGAGAGGCTCCAGACGCACAAATCAAATTACCAAGATCAACACAACGCACGACTTTCGCCGGGAAAACAAATGAAGTGCGGGCGGGGATCCAACGTGGGTTCCGTCTGCCCATATTCAATCAACACAAGCTTGGATTTCTCAAACATGGAAGTGGGGGTGTGTGAGCTGAGCATACTGTAGCAGATGAAACAACTCGCAGTGGACCACAAATAGAAACAATAGAAAAAGGAGCGAGACACCCCCTCCGCCTTGCTCCGTTGTACACATTGCTGCCTGACCGCAAAACACCTTTAAAGGAGTAATGTTGAGAAATGAACGTTCTAAAGATTATCTGGGTTCATTGAATTCAACATAGAATTTTAGAACCTTCAATTGTTGCGGAACTTAGAACGTTCAAAAACCTACACCTTTAAGGGTTAAACCCTTTATCCTGGTATGGCTATGGTTTGTAAGTTGAGTGATCTGGGGGAAGTGTAAAGATTTAAAGGTAGAGGGGCCGAGGTGGAGAATGCATCCCACCGCCTCACTCTCCCCTCTGGACACAGTTTCCCCATTCTGCCTGTCTGGACTCATCAGGCAAGGAAATAAGAGGTGGAAGAGGCCAGACTGGGAGAGAACGAAGAGAGAGAGAGAGAGAGAGAGAGAGAGAGTGAAGTAGAGTGAAAACCAGTGGGGGGGGGAAAGAAAGAGTGAGTGAGAGCGAGCCTGGGACATTAAATCATTAGAAGAGGTTTTTCATTTGCACTCCGGCCTCTAGTAATTCTCCTCCATGCCAGCGCTATCACACGTACCTCCTGTTTCGCACTCTGGGGGCCGAACCCTGCCATAAACTCAGAGTGAACTCATCTAAAACACGACTACAGGCCCTCCTGGATGCTGAACAAGCACACCCCCCCTTCTTCCCTCTGGAAGAGGCCACTGTCAGAGCGCCATAACTCTACCCCAGGACCAGTCCGGGGGGTCATCAGGCCAGGAATGGTGCGATGCTCCCTGGACTTCTCCGTGAATTTCTCCCTGCCTCTCTGTGTTGATCTAGGGAAACCAGGCAAGGGCAGATATGTCATGATTTGCGCGGATAAACAATGGCTAACAGTGGCTCTTGGACCAGGCCAGGTCAGCGTGTATTTCACGATATGACATCGTATCGGTGCCCTGGGAGGGAGAAGACAGCATAAGAGAAATGATGAAGACATGGAAGACTCGCAGTCCAGTAAAAAAAAGAAAAACAAAAACTTTATTATTTTTTTGTCTAGAGCAGGCTGTTTTGGGAGTCAGTTGGTTGGGTAAAAACCAGAGAGGTGGGGCGGAGTCAATCAGACCAGGCTGAGATTTCATTGGCTGGCACGCTCGGATTCCACGGTTATGCCAACGCTCCCATTGGATCCCAAGCCGGAAGTACAACTGGGTCCTGCTGCATGACGGCCAGGACTTCTTCGTCGAGGTACTTTTTGTCCACCACAACCTCGTAGACGTACTCAGAGAACCACTCGTCGGTCATGATCAGGTAGCCTGAAGAGGCAGAGAGAAGGAGAGGCAAGAGAGACCAATGAATCTGGACTTGAGTGTCACAATTCAAATGCCACACTCACCAGTGCACTAGCATTCATTTCATTTAAATACACAACTTAATAACCCACAAGGACAGATTGTAAGAGCTTAAAGTTTGTTTTCAGAGCTCCACAGCATTTCTCTGGGGCCTGACCCTCATGCAACCCTCACTACTTCCCACTGGCCACAGCCCTTCTGCAGGTTTATTGTTACATTGATGTAAAAACAAAGACATTTCATCATGTACTTAGTAGTGGAAAATGTACACCCTTGGTCACCTCCTCTGCCTCCATCAACACTTCTGCTGAAACATTTCTACCCTGCAAGGAAACTAGCCAGCCCCATCCCACACACACACACACACACAAGCAGTGACCTCTTTGACTGCACACCCATACAATCAATGACATCTCTACTTTACCTCCCCCTAAGGGTGTGACTGTATACATTGCATACAAGTTCAAACACCAGTCAAATGCACATAGTCAATGCCTGTTTTTCCCCTTATACACACACAGTAGAAAAGAGTTAGAGCCTTAAATAGCTTGCCCAAGGTTCATCTTACTCTTACGAAAAACGGAAGGAACTTGGTGTATCAGCCAAAAGGCCAAAGTGAACTTTAGGGTGATAAGACGCTTTTAGTGAAAATGCTCCCATTTATCATAAGGCGTTCACCCCCTTTACTTGGCTGTCAAGGTTAATCAAGCCATCCCCTCTCCTTCACCCTTCAGCCCCTGCGAAGGAAAGTGCTTAATAACGACAAACATGGCACAGTGTGTACATGGAGAATGTTTAGAAGAGGGGCGAGGATCTGGTGGAGAGGGTGGGCCTGGGACCCGCTATCTGGACATTGTTTGTTTTTCTGCGCTCCGGCTGAAAGCTTGAGTTATCAATAGATGTTGCCAGGAACTCGTGAAAACGTGTGGAACCTCGGAACAATGGCCACACTCTGTGTGTCTTTGTGTGTGTGTGTGTGTGTGTGTGTGTGTGTGGACATTTGTCTGATCCGTTCCACAGTTCCAGTAGATGAGGTGGGTCTGCGGTTTGGATGCGTCTTCACTATTTGTCTTTTTGTGCAACACTACATGACTTGCCCGGCACCATCCAGAGATGGTCTTGAGAAAAGTCCGTCCTGTCCTGGGATCAGGGGCCACAGCTTGGAATACTATGTTCACGTTCAGCTCTTTGGGGCGGGCACTCCAGTCTTCTTAGGGCTTGTTTTCATGCCTACAAGTATCTAGATATTTGTATAAACGCATACTTTTGTATGCGTTTGGCCCTTTTGTTTACACGTAAACAGAGTTTTAGCTTCCTCAAACGCAAACTTTTTATAAACGCACTACAAAGTGAAGATTTCTTAGAACGATTTTTTAGAAAGAATTGTGTCGTGTGTCAATTCGATTTCATTACATGCAGCAAAGATTCTAGAGCGGAGCTTTTGACATGCAGTGCCTGCCTGAACATTTAGTGCACAGACTGTACACACCAGTCTGATATGCGATTATTTTTCATATTTAATAGTATTTAATACTATTTCGTGCTCACCTCACGCAGGTTCACACTGCGACTGTCTGTTAACTTCTGAGTTATAACTATGTCTACTTATGTCTTAAGACATCCTGGTAGACAAGCTACTGGTTGAAATGTGGTTGAAATGCACTTGAGGATATTCAAAAACAACAATTATAATAATCTAAAAAAGAAATAAAAAAAGTTGATTAACTCATTTTCACATGGCCTTACAGTTTATCATTTGCAATGGTTGCAATTAAGCTGTCAACTTTTCTTTAAAAAATGGACACACTATTGAACCATCAACAGGACCTGATACCTCATGACAAGAAAAACTTCCTTTTCGATTCATATCACCTTCACAACATAACCTTCTGGACAAGAATATAAATCTAAAATGAAAATCTTTCAAGGGCAGCAAGATGGATCTTTTTATAAACTTTATAACACTTTTCCCTAACACAGGCTAAGTACTTAGACAGCGGAATAATCAATCTTATGAGAAACCAGCGTTTTCAGTGAAATAGATCAACACACCCTCAGAAGGGAGCTTAATATTTTGACCCCAGGCTGAATGCAGTTAACCTATTGAACTTTGTACAGTCTCTCCCTTGAAACCAATGGCTGTAAAATAAGCATGACTCACTGATTAAGAAGTAGGTGATTTCCTGCTAATAGCACCGTCTTAGTTTGGGTAGGCTTTGGAGGGTGATATTTGTTTATTTATTTTTTTATCTGCCGATGAGAAGCTCTCAGTGGATTAGATGGGTTTCCTCTTTTTTGGGCTCTTTTTTTCTTAAAGTGCTCCAACAATAATGTGATTTGTATGGAAGGTGAACAATACCACTGAGCCAAAAAAAAACCCTTTATAATCCTGGCTGGAATGCAAGGGTTGAGAGTAGGAGAGAGAGAGAGAGAGAGAGAGAGAGAGACGATGAGAGGAGGAAGGGAGTGCATTTGAGGGAGAAAAACGGAGAGCGAGCGAGCACGTGTATCTGCTTACGTAAGCATGTGTGTGTGAGTGCGTGTGTGAGTGCGTGTGTGGCGTCAAGATCTAGAAGGCGATGAAAATCTTTCAACAGTATATGGAAGTATGGAAGCAGATCTGTTTGGAGAGCACCAACGAGAGAGCGAGAGAGAGAGAAAGAGAGAACTTGAGGACAGAAAAGGAAATACAGAAAGAAAGAATTAACAAGAAACAGCTTTTCCAGCATGGCACAGAAGAAAGTCAATTATAAACTCATAACTGTGCAAGGCAGGGGAGCATCAATAAGTAATCCTGTTCTAAATTGAATTGAGCACACAGGAAAGCCAACTGTCTCCACTACGGAGAACGGCCAGCCTTGGAACCAGATATTTGAATGCAGGCAGCAGCCATGACCGAGAGACAGATTCAAGAAAGAGGAGACAGAGGAGAGAGGCCTCAGAAAGAGGAGAGAGCGGCCTCAGCTCACGGCTCGAGCTGCTGCAACTAGATGGTCTCACCTTTATTCCCACGGTCGTCACCCCACGAGTTCTCCACTCGCCACTTCTCATAACTTCCATCCTTTCCATCCTGAAAAGAGAGACGGAGAGAGTGAGAGGAAAAAGAGATAAAGGAGGAGAAAGGGATGAAGAGAGCATTAAGGAAAGGAAGTGAAGAACACACACACACCGTACAGTGTGAACAGGGATGAAAGTCTCTTGAGCAGGCAACTACAGCTACCCATTCATGATAATTACATTTTACCTCAGAGTTCTCCAAGGGCCAGTCACCCATCTCATTAAAAGGAAGAGGATAATTTGGAGTCGCAAGCTATTCTAGTAGTTCTAGGAACGCCTTCAATGTCAATGCTTTATCACCGCGCGGAAATACACGCTCTAACAGGTACTGTAGTCAGCGGCAAACAGTGTCTCATCAATTTACTCATCTCAAGATGTCACGCGTCAAAAAAAAAGATCCATGATATATCAAACCCTTTCCACCATGTTCAGTTATTTGCGAAAATACCTATTGCTTGGCCCGGTTGGTGTACACTGTTGTGTAGAAAATATGCACAGTGGAGTATTGAGGATTACAACAACTCTAACGTGACCTGCAGAATCCTCCACCACTTAGCATTACTGTTTTGTAATCCCACACACCAGCAGCACCACACGATGGACCCTGATGGTCTGATGGGGTGAGGGAAGCTGGGTTTCATGGTGAGAGTGTGTGTGGTCAGTTAGAGTGTGTGTGTGGTGTGGGGTGGGGTGTGTTGTGGTGCTGGTGGACAGGCCATTCAGCATCTGTGCCACATGACTAGGGCAGAAAACGCTTTCCAGCTGGCTGGTTGGTGAGAGAGAGAGAGAGAGAGAGAGAGAGAGAGAGAGACAGAGAGAGACAGAGAAAGAGAGAGAGAGAGAGAGAGAGAGAGAGAGAGAGAGAGAGAGAGAGAGAGAGAAAGAAAGAAAGAAAAAAACTCTGGAGACAGCTGCGCCCACTTACAGAGGGGAAATTGACAGCAATTTGAAAAACTACTGGCGATTAAAACCAATGTACACACGTCCAAGCACGCATATACATGCATGCACGCAAGCAAGCAAGCGCACCTCCACACACAACCACCACACACCCACCACACACACACACACCCACACGTGTTACAGGTCTGCGGGGACTGTCAAAGGCGTTGCAGTGACGTTAACAGGAGACCTGTCTGACTGTGGCGCCCCCCCCCCAGATTTGTCCGTAAAAGCTGTGGCTGGCGCTATTGCACAGGAGGTTGTGTAACCCCTCCATCCCTTATCTCCGCCGCGTCCCAAGTGTCTGCCTCTCCACCAGCGTGCTTTGGGCGTTGGAGAGGGAGAGAGGAAGAGGACGTGTGTGTGTGTGTGTGTGTGTGTGTGTGTGTGTGTGTGTGTGTGTGTGTGTGTGTGTGTGTGTGTGCGCACCATGTTTCTGCTGCTTCTAGTGGCTGCCCTGACAGGGCCCATCAATCATCGCGGGCTGGATCTGTGATTAACTCCACACAGGAGGCTTATGGGCTTTACGTGTCCATCTTATGAGATTGCATCAGGCTGGCCCTCAAAACGGATTTTCACACAGGCCAGCTCCGGGCTCTCCCTTTGGGAATGTTGCTGCAGAACGCCATTATGTGGTAGACTAAATAACAGTTATCGCTTACAAATATAACCTGCTACAAAGTGTGAAAATTGCATTTTGTTGAGATAAATGCTTGAATGTGTGTGTGTGTGTGTCTGTGTACCTTGTCAGTGACTGCAGTGAGGATCATGGCGTGAGTCATCAGGGAATCTCCATAGATCAGCCGCTCCGCCTTCGACAGGTTCTTCACTGAGATCCCAAACACCAGCTCATGATTAAACCTGGACACACAGACACAGACACACACACACTCTTACTATACATGCCTATGAGTTAAATTGCCAATACAGTCTGACTCAACAAGCCAAGATAACAGCACGATAACTGCACCAACGTCAACGGTATTAACGGTTGAGAATTTAACTTTGCATGGCACCCATTAAGGACACCAACTCCCATTTTCTATTCTAAAAACCCTATGGCATGTGATTGCATGATGAAAATGCAATCACATCAGCAGTGATGAAAACACTCTAGGGAAGAACCAACACATGCAATGGCACTGTGTCATCCCTGGTGGTAGCCCCCAGAGGTGGCGTTTGTCCAGGGGTTACGTTATCGGACATGCTCTGTGGACGGGGACCTGGACAGGGCAAACCAGTTGAACCACTTCTACAACAGGTTTGACTGCCCTGCTCCAGCTCCAATGGCGGTGGTCTGTCCACCACCCCCGGCTGATTCAGACACTGCTCTTGTTTGCGTGCCTGCCCTACCCCCACCTCCCAGTCTCTCCAGCTCTGCATCCCGATGACACCCAACGACCTAAACCATCACCACCTCACGCCCTGCCCCCGTCTGACGCCTCCTTGCCTGAGCCTGTTGAGGTGTCCACGACTCTGGCAGGGACATCAAGGAGGTGGTCATCCCCCAGCCCCCACACCCCCTCAATACCATTGCAACACTCACCTCCATAATCACAGGCTATCGTACCTCCACCATCACTGGATATTGCACCCCTCCCCCACATGGCGATCACGAACAATGAGGTGACAACGACCTCAGTCAACAGCCATCAGACACACAGATCCCAGATGCACCCCTCCCCCTCCCCTCCCCTTACACCCCCCATCATCACAACAGATCAAGTGAGAGCCCAACTAAAGAAACTGCACACCAATAAGGCAGCGGGGCCTGACAGACTGTGTCCAAGGCTACTCAAGGCCTGTGCTGCTGATTTTGGGGGAGCCACTGAAGCACATCTTCAGTTTGAGTCTACGCCTTGGACAAGTTCCAACACTGTGGAAGACATCATGTCTCACCCCTGTCCCTAAGAAGCCACACCCTAGTGAGCTTAATGACTACAGACCTGTCGCTCTAACATCACATGTGATGAAGACAATGGAGCGATTGGTCTTAGGTATGCTCAGACCTTAGGTACGCCATGCACTAGACCCGTTACAGTTTGCATACCAGGAGAAAGTGGGCGTGGACGATGCTGTGAGAAACATGTTCTTTAATTTCTCAAGTGCTTTTAACACCATCCAACCCCTCAGACTGGGAGACAAGCTCTTGCAGATGGGTGTGGACGCTCACCTGGTAACCTGGATTACAGATTTCCTGACCGAGCGACCACAGTTCGTCAGACTGAAGAACTATTTCTCTGACACTGTGATCAGCAGCACCGGAGCGCCACAGGGAACTGTGCTCTCTCCAGTCCTGTTCACTCTGTACACATCTGACTTCTGCTACAACACCGAGTCATGCCACATGCAGAAGTTTTCTGACGATACTGCAATTGTGGGGTGTATCAGGAACGGGCAGGAGGAGGAGTACAGGAGCCTGGTGGAGGACTTTGTGCAATGGTGCAAACTCAATCATCTTCAACTCAACACTTTTAAGCCCACTCTACTACCAGTCCCCATTGATGGGGTCAATGTGGAGGTGGTAAGCACCTACAAGTATCTGGGTCTGCACCTGGACAATAAACTGGACTGGTCAGCCAACACTGACGCACTACAAGAAAGGGCAGAGCAGGCTGTACTTCCTGAGGAGGCTGCGGTCCTTCAATGTGTGCAGCAAGCTCCTCAGGATGTTCTACCAGTCTGTTGTTGCCAGCGTCCTCTTCTATGCAGTGGTATGCTGGGGAGGAAGCACAAAGAAGAAGGATGCGGGGCGAATTGACAGGCTGGTAAGGAAAGCTGGCTCTGTAGTGGGAGCTGAACTGGAGTGCATCACTTCAATATCTGACAAAAGGACCCTGAACAACATCTTGGACAATGAGTGTCACCCACTCCACAGCACTATTGTTAAGCAGAAGAGCCTGATCAGCTGGAGACTCCGCTCACTGCCTTGCACAACAGACAGACTGAGGAAGTCATTTGTCCTCAGGGCCATGAACTGTTCAATGCTTCACTTAAGGGAAGAGGAGAGATAGACTTCTCTGCATAGTCGGTCTGCCTCTTCACCCCCTCCATGTTTGGATACTGCCTGTCCACTAGCCACTTTTTACCACTGTCTTTCTGCCTCACTGTTTGCGTGCTATATTAGCACATATGCATAACCCCTCTCTCCATGCCACAGCCGAACTGTGGCCACACTTATACCTTTTCCTAATATAGTTATATATATAGATATATAGACTTTATTCTTGCACTGTTGGACTTACTCATTTGCACTATCACCATGACATTCACTCACACAGAGCACCTTACCTTACTATGCACAGAGAATCACAGGCTCAGTCCCTGCCTCAGTCATTGCAAGCGCCTCTTGATTGATTAATCACCCACTATGTGGATACTGTTTTTAGAATTGATTTAGATTAAGTGTTAAGTTAGTATAATTTGTATTTTAGTATATTCTTTATCTTCTATTCTCCTTATTGCTTAGTTGTGTTTTTTATATTATATACTTTTAATTACTTTTTCTGCCGTTAGTGAATGTGTGTGTGTTGTCTGTATGCTACTGAGACCTTGAATTCCCCCTGGGGATCAATAAAGTATCTATTAGTACCACCAATCACCGTCAGTGCCACTAATGTTGTGTCCATGGCTAATGTTTGCTGTGTCACACTCTACATACACACACCACACCACAAACACACACACACACACGCACACACGCACACACACACACAATTCGCTGTGAGCTTGTGTCCCTATCTGCATCCAGAAACTGAATGAGTCCCCTCACTCTCTCCCTCTCCACTTCGGCGTGCACTCCAGTGGTCTGAGTGTTTGCTCCAACTCACACGTTCATGTCGTTGATGCCCAGCTTGCCATGGAAGTGCTTGCCTACGTCACAGCCAAACCACACTGCCTGGAAAGAGCAAAGAGAGCAGATTTCCATTAAGAACCACACCAGAACATCGGTCCTAAAAACAGCCTTAAGGTAAACAAGGTCTGTGGCTTAAAGTCCAATGTGATTACAGTTCCACCTCTGCACTAGAACAGATGATTTCCAATGGCACTTTGCTTACACCTCATAGTTTCACCGCCCCCCCCCCCACCCCACCCCTGCCAAAAAAAACCTCTCCACACCCCCCCCCCCCCAAACTCACCTCTCCATCCTTGATGGAGCCGGCAGCGGCCTGCTTCAGCAGGTGGATGGGCTGGTTGTTGTAGAGGGTACTGCGTCCTCCCACCATGTTGCCCAGGAACTCCACGCTGTATAACTTCCCGTAGGGGTTCTGAGGTCGAGGGTCGTTGACAAGGCAGACCTGGAGATGAGAGGGAGGGGGATTAAATGGAGCACCGACATGAGTCAAATGTGTTCAAATGTCAATCTGCAATGCACTGCTAATCAATAAGCATAACGTACATAAATTGCACAATGTGATTGTGAATGACCAAGGAATTGCTTAATTGTGGATATTTAAATATAACTTTCACAGAATCTATGTAGAAAGAATAAAAAGAAATGTAAAGGTCCTGCTACTCGACAGGTATGGCTACACACTTCAGCAACCATGGCTCCCAACCCAGCGTACTGACTGACACGAATAATCTGATTGCATTTCAAAATCACACAGGTGAAATGTGTGCTCCTGTGGAAAATAAAGTATGTGAGTGGAGAACTAGTGGGCGTGCCTTGTCTTGGATGTTGTAGAGGGGCTTGACGTGCTCCCGGTAGAACTCCAGGGGTGTGAGGGGACCCATCCGGTGGAAAGCCTTGTCCTTGTCCCTGTACTCCCAGCAGATGGTCTCCGGGGGGCTGCCCAAACACACACTGGCCACTCGGAACACCTGGACAAGGAGAAACACACAGACACGCATGCGCACACACACACTTTTAGAAATACGCAAATGTGAACAGAGGTGAGATGGCACTATACATTTTGAGATGTCTATATAATACTACAAGGATATCCCATCTCAAATGTACTAACACAATGAGAGGAAGTTTGGCCTGAGTAACATTCTAATCTCTCTTGATGACATTACTTCCTTTAACACTTGGGCACACATACAGACAGACATTAACACACACACACACAGAGACAGACAGTAACACACAGTGTAATATGCAGTAATACTGTTGTAATGTGAAGGCCAGGGGCCAGGGCAGGGTTGTGGTTTGAGACAGGACTTTGGGATTGTGACTGATTTCATGTGGTATGTCTGTGTGTGTATGTGTGTGTGTGTGTCTGTGTGTGTGTGTCTGTAATGCTAGCTCCTCAGCGCCACTGGTTCTCAGAATAGCACTTCCAAAAACGCTGATACACCATTCTGTGGAATGTCCTTCCTCTTCCACGACTCTTTAAGCACGTACATATCGTGTACTGCATTTTATCACACGTCCCCAACCAATCATTGATACGCATTCACACAATCACAAACAAGAAGCACACACACTCGGTGAGAAGACCAAGCACCAAGCCACAGACAAACCACTGCAGTCCTGTCCAGTCTCAGGAAACACTCCGAAACATAGACCCGACCTGGCTGTATTTATGAGGACTTCCCACTGACTTCCACTATTTTCTGTTGACACTCTGCACGGTCCAGACGAATAAAAGTCGTCAGAGAGTGAAAATAGCCCTATGAAATTATTTCTGGCACAACGGGTTATATTTAAAGTAACAGTCACGATGGGGTGCCACTGCGGTTAGCATTAACGCTCAGGTCTCGTCGGCTAGTAACATTCCTGAGGAATGCATGATGGGAAGGGTCAGGTCCACGTCTCTGGCCTGATCATTGTCTTCTCTGTGGCCCCATCTCCGCCCCTGAACACAGCCTGGCCTCGACTGGCCCTGATGACCCCCCCCCCCCCCAACAAACACTTTCTAAATAGCAAATGGCAGCCGTGCCCAAGCTTGCCCACTATTTGCTCAACATTGGACCACGTTGCTGGAGCGCGTAAGCAGGCCTAGTGCCCTCGCCTCGGCTCTGCCCTTGGCCCACATTCCTGCCCATTCTCCTCCTCATGGGCAGGTTAACTCACAAGAGGATTCAACCAAGCACGATGCACTGGGATAGGCAATTCATACACACACATGCATATACACGCACACCCACACGCGCACACACACACGCGCGCACACACACACGCGCGCGCACACACTCACACAATCACGCTCACACAAACAAACACACACACACAATCGTCCACGCTCACACACACACACACACACAATCATGCTCACATACACACACAATCTTACGCGCGCGCGCGCGCACACACACACACACACACACAATCGCCAGTGGCACACACACGCACACACGCACACACACACACATCCCTGGCCGGCGCTTTCCAAAACAACAATGAGGCCGCGGCCCTCTCTGACGTCAGCAGAGGCCTGAGCGAGTCAATATTGAAACACCTGCCCTCCGTCCGGCAGAGCATTCAGGGCCAACGCTGCTGAGGGCCCTGAGCAGGAAGGACAGAGGCCCATCCAGGGAGGGGCCCACTTTGGCTCGGGAGCTGTGGAGATGAGCGAGAGAGGCGTCGTTGGCGTAAATCTCTGCCCTTAGAATAAACACGCCACCGATTCCAAACAGGGCCTTAAATCTTTCTCTCTGTTGGCCATGTGTCTGTCGATCACTCACACGCCGCGCTGATTATTTTCCCTTCCCAGGCGCTTTTCTTTCTGCTTGCGCTCCACCTATTTGCAGAAGCTGGTCTTCGTACGCCACTCGCTCCTCGCACGTGGACCGCTTGGCTCTGGACTGTCCATCTGTCTATCCGAGGTCTCATTTCTCAGAGAAGACAGGGGTATGGAACAGTGTGGAGAAAAAAAGAGACTAAACTAATTCAGAGGTGTGTGTGTGTGTGTGTGTGTGTGTGTGTGTGTGTGTGTGTGTGTGTGTGTGTGTCTGAGCAAATGCATCTGGAAGACCAGACCAACCATTCTGGCTCTTGGACACAAGACCCAAAGATTTATGGCGCTTGAGCTGGCCTAGAGGACTGTTTGACTAGTGTGTTTAGTAAGAGTTTAGGTCATTTTGAGGCCCATTTTGTCCCACTACTTTCTGAAACACATGGTGAGGGCATGTATTTGTGTGGGTGTGTGGGGGGGGTGCAGAGTCCCCTGGGCCCAAACTGAGGATGGCGTGTGGTGCGTTCGGCACGCTGTCAGGCCCAGTCAAGGCCACACAAGTTTCTGCTTTCCTCTGCACCAGGTTTGAATTACTGACTTATCTGAGATCATAGCTCTGTATTGACGGAAGGAGGAAGCGTGACTAAAAAATTTGTTTGTGAGGAGGGGAGAAACCAAATCTCTGCAGAAACACACAGCGTGCCACACACTCCGCTTCCTGCCACATGAGTCTGGGGTGTCTGTGCGCGTGTATCAGGTGCCCAATGATGATGGCTTCTGTCTGTTCTCCATTGAGAGCCATCTCCATGCTGCTGCAGTCTGGGATTGCAAAGAAAGACTGCGTGGCTCTCATCGCTGTCAATCCTCCAACCGCGTCCAGGTGTGAGTAAACAAAGCGTGTAATTGGCTCATGCCCCAAGGGGAAGGAGGTGGTCAGACAGCGTCTCTCTTCCTGCCCGCGCTCACGGCAACTTTTATTGTGTAGGACACCGGCACGCCGTGCTCGTAAACACCACTACACCTGCCCCGAGCTGCCCGTCTCAATCTCTCTGGCAACCGTCGTCCTGCATGCACACTTGTTTGTTTGTTTGTTTGTTCGCCCCCCGTTGCCCAAACACTTCTCGCTCGGGTGAAGGTAAACAAAACAACAACACGCAAAAACACACCACAACATTGCAACATTCTCGGCCCCCCCGTACCCATTCCTGGTCGGGAACATTTCAAGTTCTGGCTTTCTGACGGGGCGTGAGAGGTGATGTCAACATGCTAATTGCGACCTAATCAAATGATACATGGGAGCCGTCGGGCCGCACCAGGGTGAGAAATGGAGGCGGCCGATTGAAGCCCTGCACGCTGTAAACAGAAAACACATGCGGGCCTGTGCAGATGCTAACAAATGCCTGCACGAGGCAGGCAGGCAGGCATGGCGAGCCATACAGTATGGATGTCGCTTTTCTCGGCACTGGAGTAAACGCATATGCGTATTTACACAAGACCCACCCGCGTTGACCTGGCCCTGGCCAACAAAATGACACGGCCCCCTAAAAATGGTATACGCTGACGCTGGGTACTCTGATTTGCTGATTTTCGGGAAAGAGAAGTGGGGGGGGGGGGGGGGGGGAGAAAAAAGGAGCGACAATGAAAGATGGAAAACAGCCATTGAGTCGATCACTCTGGTTTCCTGGTAACCAATGTATGCTTTTACAACTGACTTCATGCAGTAGGTGTGTGGAGGCCCAGCATCGCGTTGAGGAGTCCCAGTTGGGAAGACGTGTGTACCTGCACAGATGTAAAAGAGGAAGCCAAGTGTGTGTGTGTGTGTGTGTGTGTGTGTGTGTGTGTGTGCAATGCACATGAAAGCGCTGTGGTTAAATATAAGCGCTGCAAAGATGGTATGAAGGCAGGGGTCTGTGGCTTTGATGTGTGTGGTGATTCTGGTCGCTTTGTCTCTCCCTCTCTTAGGCCTGTCATTGGAAGGCTAAACGTTGAATAGTGATCCTCTCCAGCCCCCACCCCCACGTAACCAGCCCCCAGCCCCTCAAGGGCGTCGTGCGCAGCATCAACCTCCGCCCTCCAAACCAGCCCTGACGTCCTCCAGCTTAATGAGGTCACCGCCACGCCACTTTGATCTACGGACAACTACTTCAGTAAAGCCCTGTCTAAGAAAAATGAGTCCGCACACACGCACGCACACACACACACACACACACACACACATACACACACAGCAGGCAAGCTTATGTGCATGTGCGGCCACACACCCATACTTTCCAACCAAGGCACGCATGCTCACACTACCACACAAACAGACTCCTACAGATCAAAGTGCATGGTCAAGAGGCTTTGGTATGGAGGATGTGTTGGGTCAAAAGAAGATGGTCTTCATGCGAATAGCCACTCTAGCTGAGTGGCCTACACATCTACTCCTAAAGGGTTGACAAGACAAGAGAGACTTCATATAACAAGAGCAAAACCAGAGAGAGGGTGAACTCATGAAGGAAAACAAGACATTGAAAAAAACAAACCGTCCAAGAGGGAAATGTGAGAGAGCAAGAGCGAGAGAGCGAGCGTGAGCACATATCAAAAAGCAAATATCGGAGATACGATTCTCCCAAGGGTCTTCCAGCAATGTGAGAAGCAGCACGTCAGGCCGGGGGTGGTGTTGGGGGAGGTGCTCATTTCCCCCCCCCCCATTCTCTCTATTCTGGAGCAGAACAGAACAAAACAGTCCCGATGCTCCCCTCACTCGCTCACTCACGCACTCGCTCGCTCACTCACGCACTCACTCGCTCGCTCGCTCGCTTGCCGCCTGCCAAATGAGTGTTACAGAAAACAAACCAGCACCAGGTGGACAAACAAACATGTTCGCAAAGTCTTGAATACATAAAGCTTGACGAGGGGGAAGGGAGGGCCGGGTGGCCCAGGGACCGTTACACAAGCGGACAGGCGGAAGCGCAAGCCCTGGCTGTGTGTGCTGTTGCAGTGGGTCTGAGCACACTGCATTGCCTTGCCTCTCCCTCCCTCATGCACGCTTGGGCTTGGTTGGTGTGTGTGTGTGTGTGTGTGTGTGTGTGTGTGTGTGTGTGTGTGTGTGTGGGGGGGGGGGGGGGGGGGGGGGGGGGGGGGTTGTGGTCGTTCATCTTCCTTTTCCTCATGGGCGATATTTCACTCATACTGGCCCAAGCTTTCATCTCCTCTTGCGTTTCTGATGGTGATATTACAATACTGTTTCAAACTATATTGCTTTGCCATTCAAAGTCAGACCAGGGGCTGATAAGAATCTTTTGTTTGCAGAACATTCTGTCGTTGACTTGGAGAGGATGGTGCACACACGCACACACACACACACACGAGGGACGGAGACACACACACACACGCACACGCACACACACACACCCCTTTGGGCTTTGTGCGACGGCACAGCATGTCAGCAGCTCATTGTTGCGCCCAAGTGCAGTTGAATGCATCCTGTATGGCTTTACAGCGCAACTCTCTCAAGAACAGGTGTGGACCGGGTCAGTAATGAGGAACTGCAGGGGGAAGAGAAACCGCCATGATGCAGCACTTCTTACCAGACGCGCCGGAACGAGTTTCAAAGTGCAGGGGCCAGATAATGATAGCCTAGTGCGTAATTTTGCATCATAATGTTGAACAAATGCATGTGGTTATTTTACAGAAAAAATATAAATAGCCTACTGTCATGCAGTTTATGGGCTACAGTGCACAGTTGGGAAGTTATGGTAGGCCAACTTGGAGTGAATATACACACAGGGGAGATTCTTTCTCTACTCGTAGGTGAGCAGAGTTGAGTGTAACGTGTCAATAATCACACTACAGCTCCTAACCGTGTGTGAGCAAAGATTACCATATTCTCCTATTTGAGCCTAGGCCTACTAAGAAAAAAGAAATCCTCCTCAAGCCCTGGAGACGCATGTTGCAGTGGTGTGCTTTACCCCATCATGAGCAGGGTGCGTGGAATCAGGGTGCCTCCTACAGCACTGCCTTCTGTGATCAAAGTGATCAAAGATCAAAGTGTGGTCCTGGGACCACTGGTGGTCAGCAAGCTTTCCCAAGTGGTCCACGTGGTAAAATATATAGATGAGTTGTTTGCAATATTGAACTAACTTGTATGTAAATCCCAATAGTTCTGCAACACTGCTTATGTAAACTACGCCAGTTTGAACTATATGAATCCTCTGACAATAAGCAAGGTGCAAAGACGCATAGCGGTACAAAATATGACCGCCGCTCAGTCCTGTACACCCGTTCCACGAAAAGAAATCACACTTCAATTTGTCTCCATATTTTACTCCATCCCCCACTCTTGAAACTTTTGTGTAGGCCTATGCTTGTTTGGCATGCCTGAGTGTGTGTGTGTGCGGCTGCACAGAAAGTAGCCTACTGGTGCTGAAAAGGTGAATAGATTGTAGAATAGCCAAAGAAGTTGTAGCATTGTTATAAAACCTTTAAAATCTCTAAACAATCACAAGTAGGGCAGTTCATCACAGTTCATCCATTGCAACTGGATTGATGAAAGGTCACTTACACCTGTAGGCTACATTGTATTTGGAAAAAGCAAAAGGTATCAGCATAATGTTATTTATTTATTTATTTAATTATTAACTAACAAACAAAAACATCTCTGTCAGTTCCATGCCGTTTTCAACAGCTATCAAAAACAAAGGTCCTATAAGGTAGGCCTATTTACAACATAAATTGTCAATAGCCTATGCTGGCGACACAAATAAAATCTCCTTTGGAAACCAATGGCTCACGCCTTACAGTATCAAGCGGACTTAAACTGCTATATCGTGGCGAAAAGTTGTAATAAAATTCACGCAGCTCCATGAGTCAAGGAAAGCGTGAATGAAGTAGCCACTTCTAAATGGGACCCACTACACAGTAGCTTAAGGTGTGTTGCTAAAGCAGCCATAATGAAATTAAGGTGTCATTGTTTGGATACTTCACACACACGTGCTTTTTAATTTCACAAACTACAACTACCAAGCTGGAATCAAAGCACATCGATTCCCCTCTCACACCCTGCACGCACTTAAAACAAATAAACAGGCGTCTCAGTCTCACGCATGTATAGGCAAAACTGTATCAGACCGGTGTAACGTTGGTAAATCTTCCATTGCACAGAATGATTTTTGTAGCACGTGCAACAAATGACAGTTGAAAGATACAATTACAGTGCTGCTATCAATTTGCTCGGTATAACCACATTTATAGTTTTCTTCAAATGCAATCAATCAAATTGGCCTTCATCACTCAACCAACGCTAACGGTAACATTACCTAGGTCCTTATTGATATTATAAGATCAACGTACCTGCAGTAAAAACCAAGCATGTCCGATAAACATCCTCAGATTTATTTCGGCTTCAAGAAGAAATGGGAATTACATTTCATGTGAACATCGTCCTATCCTTATTAGACGTTCCCCCGGGGACGAAACAAAATTTTTCCGTAAAAGTCTAGTGGGGCTACATACCCACCAAATTTCATGTGCCCCGGTGGTTCGGTGTCCCGGGTATCGTTGACCAAAAATTCAGAAAGTAGATGACGGGGAAAAAAAAAAAACTTTGACAATCCCTATATGAAAATAAGCAAGGTGGTTCAGTGAGTAGGCCTATTATGTAATGTACTGTTGAAGTAGGTCTACTGTTTTTTTTAGCTAGGTGGTCCGTGATTTTTTTTTTTTATTATTGGTTAAGTGGTCCCTGAAAAAGTTTGAGAAACATTGCTTTAGATGATACTTCTTTGCGTGGATGATCGTGGATGATTTTGTTTGTTAAAAGATATTTTTAAGCCAAAAGTGGGGGAGCCATTGGCTTCTGGTGCCCATGCTTCTTACAGCAATTATTATGCATTTTAAAAAAAACATTTTGGGCTTTTTGCCTTTATGCAGATAGGACAGTGAAGAGTGGCAAGAAGCAGGTGGGGGAGAGAGAGATGGGGCGTGGGCGGGAAATGGCGATGGGTCGTATTTTAACCCAGGACACCGTGAGCACTTGGACCCAAACATGGTATGGACGCGCAGTAGCGTGTGCCACAGATACCCCAGGGCACTGTTCTATCACACTGTGTCATGCCTCTATAGACCCTTTCAACAATAAAAACAAAAACAATGCTTGAACGTTCTATTTGGGCCCCAATCTACTTCCTCTGCATTAAGATAACATATGGAATGTTAAAACGGAAGTCTTGTGGGGCTAACTATGATGCTGATAATGGAACTCTCTTGAAAGGGTCCATTAATCATGTTTACTTTCGCCAAGAGGAGAAACAAACTGATTATTTTTACTAATCCAAAAAGCTGCAAATTTGGACTTCAATTTTCACTTCTACTCATGCCCCATCATACAAAGCAAAGTTTTAAAGAAATGTGAGAGAGATGTGGTGTTCAGAGATATGTGGTGTCATATGACAGAGATGGATTATTTCTGGATATATGCTACGACCATAGAATGGGGGGGGAAGTGAAAAGAATGTCAGGACATTATTCTGTGTAGAGCTTTCTACTTTACTGGGAACCTTGCTGATATTCATCAATATGGGCACTAAACCGTACGTCAGTACGTCTTGCCAAAAAATTATTCAACAGTCAATATCCAACCACTGCATGACTGGCCCAGTCAGTTAATTTATGTCCATTCTACTGCTTCTAAATCTACGTCTACGACCTGCCACTTTCCCTTATTATTCTAATGAAACGAACCACCCACCAGTACAGAGCCCTGAGCCCCAAGTTGTGTGGTTTATATGTGGACACATAGCACACCCACCTGGCAACAAAGGGAATTGCACCTGCATGACGCCTTCCTTTGCAGTGCATTAGTGCAGGACCCAAGGGAGTGCAGAGCACTTACCTCCTCAATCATGGTGTCCATGGCCTCAGACAGCTCGTCTTTGGTGGAGCCACTCGCCACCATGTTTCTCAGTCTTAGGCAGTATTCTCTCAGCTGCAACACAAACATCAGAAGAGACCTGAATATAGCAAAGGATGCAACACCACAGCATTTTTTTTTATGGGTGAAACTAATATGAAACTAATATTATAAGATGATGTAGCAACGACAGGATATTGCGAGTGGTGGTGCTTCAAAAACATCAGGGACCCTCACACACCGTGTTAGTGAGGATACTTGATATCTCCCCACCCCCCAGTTTTCTGTGTGAGTACACAGTGTACAAATGTATTGCTGTTACAACAGACATGATTGTATAGTACAGAGGCCCCTTAGGTCTAGGAAGGGGGGCCTCTCGGCCCTGGGAGCCCTGTCCCTATGATTGTGAGACTGGCGGCAATACTATGATAACACAGTTCTCTGTTGCCCATAAAAGGCTGTGACACATTAGCCACAAATTATACCTTGTGATTGAGGATGTCGTTCATTCTTCGAGAGGCCTCTGAGCTGTGGGACTCTGGGAAGCACTTCTTTGGGATGACTCCATATTTCTCTGCAAAAGACAGGCCATAGACATATCAGCACGGAATGGTACAGTATATGCTTAGAAAGGAGACAAGGCTAAGAAGTGTGTGTGTGAGGGACTAGACCGTCCTGGGGCATTTTGGGAGTGGACTAACCAATGAGGTTGACCAACATGTCCCACTGTCCACCATCATTGGTGGGATTGGATAGCAGGAACTGGACCAATCGGCCGTCAACGGCCTCCTTCCTCAGAGCGGTCTCCACGCAGGCCTGCAAGAAGTAATAACAGCGTTCCACCTACAGAGAGAGAGAAAGGGAGAGAGAGAGGGTGATAAAAAGAGAGAGAGAGAGCGATAGAAGATGATGGAGAGAATAAAAGAGAAATGGATGGAGAGGGATAAAGAGATGGAGCGGGAAGAGAGAGAGAGATGGATGGAGAGAGGAGAGGGAGAAGGGAGGGGAGCATACGAGGAACAATTGTTACGCAAAACTGGAACAGAACATCCCACACAAAAGGGGTTTTAGGCCAACAATGAATGACACAGTAGTAGGTAGACAGAATGAGGGAGAGAGAGAGGGAGAGAGAGAGAGACTGCCGCCACCGCCGCACTGTCAAACACAACAACATGCGGTGGGGCGGACCCACATCTCAGACGGGACAGACCCACCCACTGGGATCTCTGAAAAGAGGTGGAACTGGGACACACAAACTAGACTCCAAGAGTCCAAAGAGTGCTACACATGTCATGTGAGGATCAAGTCATTTTCTTTCATTTCCTTAATCTGCAAGGATATTTTACAATGTCTTCTCAGTAGACTCTGTTCATTTTCAAGTTCTGTGCTTTAATGCACAATTTAATGCTGTCCTTTCTGAACAGCCTAGCTGTTAATTATGTCTGCTTCCACCAATCTGAAACTGCAAGATGTATGCATGCAATGGGAGCAAAGCTGAGGCACACTATCGATTGGAGCCCTGCACACTGCATATTTCAGTCTTCCTGTCAGCCTGCACTGAGAGAGAAAAAGTATTTTTCCTCTCTCCCTTCCCACAGTAGTGTTTGTGCTGGCATTTCATGTTTGACAGCTGTTCAATGCACCTGTCTGCAGAATGAAGCAGGGAACCAGATCTAGAGGCTCACGCTGGCTAAAAGAGTCTACCATATCAAATAGAAGCGGAGAGAAGTGGAGTGGAGAGAAGTGGAACCCCTTACCTTGTCCCAGAAAAAGAGATACGACTGACTGAACTCAAACTCTTCGATGTTGAACTTCTTCATGAAAGGAAGTCGCATCACATTGAGGCACGAGAAAATCCAACACCTCCCTAGAAATGGGGAAATGGTAGAAAAAAAGTGAGATTCGGTCAACTGTGTAGGTGTACCTTCAGTATTCAACTCATGCCCAGTCTTGAGTGGGCCTTTCAAGTCTTTTAAGGGTCATGATTCACTCATGTTCAGGTCAGCAATGTTATTAGAGTGTGGGGTTTTAAGCAATTATTTACAAGTATAAGGCTATAATGGAGTTATGGGGTATGTGCATCCCTGTCCATTCAAATCAAAACCCCCATGTCAAATTTCTCTATGAAGAGACATTAAAGGCTCATCTTATCTTATCTCATGTCTTCATGCAGCTGCATCCACTCTCACAGGCTGTTGGGGGTGCTTACCTGAGTTCTTCTGATTGGTGACCGGCTTGCCCTCTGTGGGTATGGAATGCTGGAAGATGTGCACTGTGTCCTGCACTGTCTGCCTGTGGAGACACACCTCCAGCGGATCGATGCAGGTGGACACATTCTGAGCCAGCAGGTACCGAGGCTCCGAACGGAAACGCTTCACAAAGGAAGATACCTTATCCTGACTGAGGCCTGAGTGGAGGAGAGGTGTAAGAGAGAATGATGATCAGGTGGTTAAATTTGGAGGTAAAAAAAAATATTTGCATATAGCTCGTTCTTTTTGTTCTGAGGGTGAGGTGAATTAAACATGTGCATGTCACATGGACGAGGTGTCATTCCGTTTTTGACATTCAAAACAAAGGGCAGAGTGGAATGCCCACTGCAAGAACAGATTTGTTTGTTGTAGGAGTGCAGCAGGGTGAGACTGGCATCTATGAAAACAGCATCTATGGTTTAGCCCACTACATGTTATGGTGCACAGCTATTAAAAACTTCAATAGAACATTGCTTAATCATGCATGCACACACAATCCCGAATTTGGCACTGGCTGTTTGTCTGATGTCAGTAAGATGTAACTGTGATTTCCATGTGATTTCTAGATGGTGCTCAGCGAGGTGGTTTGTCTATTTGTTTCAATGGAATGCTTCCGATGATACAAGATAACTCTAAGCCTAAGGAATAATTTTTAACAATAACTCCCCATCGTGGAGGAATGTCATTGGGGAAGGCTACTTTCTGTTGTTCTGCGTTACGCTGTTCTTCCCAATGAATGCCAAAGCATGAATGGGGTTGTCTGTCATGTTGGTTTGGCATGGAAAGGGGCCAAGCGAGGGTTGATGGAATGACTTGCATCATTACATAATGGCAACGAGAACCGACATGTGATATCGCTCTTTTCCTATCAGACTTAACAATAAGCATACATCAACTGTCTCTGGTTGTTATTAATATTTACACGACAAACAACAACATCAAGTTAACCCGCTAGGAAGCTACATAGAGGTTCCTCCGGTGTTGGCAGCGTTCATTTAAGAGTTCTGTTAAAGCATGAACGTAACGTTAAATTGAAAGCTTGTTGCTCCAGGCCGTGTAGCTAATCTGAGTTTACTACAATGTGTACTTAACAATCACTGCGTCTCACTCCCCCCCGCTACACACAGAACCTCGCTATGCTAGTCCGCCAGCATTGACGTTAGCGAGATGACCAGTCACAAGAACGAAAGTGATAAAACTTGCATAACGATTCTCGCAAGTTCAGAAGGAAATAACCTACACTTTTCCAGAATTTGGGAAAGCCATGTTCCTCTGAGAAACTGGACAGTTACATGACGGACACAACTTTATTTATGAATGTGACAAACTAACCAACATTTCACTTGCCATCAACCTTGAAGAAGGCTAACTACATTTTAGCTTAGCAAATTGACGAGTTCATCTAGCGTGTAATGCTAACGGACCTGGACAAGAAAGGTTAGCTTGCACAGCGTAGCGCAAACTAAGCTGTCCAGGGACTGTACAGGATCACCTGAATGAAAACAGATAAAACAGTACACTACGTACCCGCGTCCATGTTTCCAGAGAGGGTTGCTGTATAATTATAAAATTCTCAAAAGTCACTGAGTCTTTAATGCCTTTGTTTATCTCATTCGCCGACAGTCAGTCAGTTCGTTCGGAATTCCGGAAACAGGAAATGGTATGAAACACGCTTTTGCGAAAAGTCAGATTGCAAAGTCTTAGGGTATGCTACGCCCCCTACCGAATTGAGTCCAGTAGGCTAACGTTACAGCTTTTTGACCAAGGCTGTTCTCTACAACTCATTCACCGAAACTAGACCACGTTACAAACCTGCCTCAAGGTCCGTATATTGGCTACTTAAAAATATATGATATCAACCAGTAGAGTAGACGCAACCTGATATATCCAAGAAAAGGCCATAGGGCTAAACGTGTTACAAGATCAAACAAGGAAAAGTATTAAATTGTTAAATAGGCAAAGGCAAAGGCATAGCCCCAAGCAAAGCCTATTATGTAAATTGCAAATTAACAGTCAACTGAAAATATGACTTTAAGTGTTTTTGAGAATTAGTCCGACAGCAAGGTGCTTCACAGTTTTTGCCCATTGCTTGAACACTAGACCAACGTAACAAAACGTGAAGCTTTTGATATAGCCTACTATACATTAAACACAGTTTAACCATAGGCCTACTTTAAACAAAAGCGCTGATTTGCACTTTAGTTGCAATTCTGCAACACACTTGCTCCTTTCTGCAATAGGCTACTTGCTCCTGCACACTACACACTATTTCATACATAAGACACTTCAAATGTAAATCTCATGGGTATTGGGACAACACATCTATTCAAAATACAAAACACATTGGGTGATTGAAAACACTTCTTAGACACACCTGAAAATACTACTTACAAAACTGAACACCAATCAGCCAGCCACGAATAGGCCTCAGTTGAACCATTTTGAGAACTTTGCAAACATGGAGGCAGGGAGAGCAAGAGGAATAGGAAGAGGAGGATAAGAGAGAGAGAGAGAGAGGAGCAGGGGGTGGTCGAAGAGGCTTAGCAGTATGCACGGAACAATATTTCATGATGATATTAGAGAAACTTTGGTGGATCATGTAATAAATGGCCTGACAATGAGGTAGGCTGGGCAGAGAGTCCACTACATCTAAGCCTGTTTTACAGTAGTGTATTTTTGGTTTTATTTTTGTTTTATTTTTGCATTACTGCATTACTGTACTGTAGGCCTACTGTAAAGTATAAAAGTATAGTACTGTGATGTACAGTATTGAGTTGATGTCATTTGTAACCTTTCAGTACTTTCATTTTTGTTTTTTTTTGTCAAAACCTTTGTTGGAAAAAAAACATAACAAAAACTGTATGTGTTGCATTGAGCTTCACAGAATGCTAACTGATAAACTGAATAAAAGCAGTGCAAATGACTGCAGTGTTTTATATAAAGTACACTGTGTTGCTGCTAATCTGAAAGTGTATTTATATGATGGAAGTGTGTATTGTCATCAGAGTGATATTTTGACAAAGGATTGTTAGGTTTTGATAAAAGAGTTTAAATTCGACGTAGATGTGAATGGTTTATTTCCCAGTGTTGTGTCTTGTGTGTAAAGTTTTGACACAATGAGCTGAAGTTTTGCTGCAAAAAGTGTTCAAGCAATGGGCAAAAACTGTAATGTAAGCAAATTGCACTGATGATGAACCTGTGGTTTTACATGACTTTCTAGTGGCTCAGAGGTGATGATTCCGGGGCCTGAGGACCCACAGATAATGCTGAGACACTGTGTGCAAGCCAGCACACAGCACTTGGTCTGATCAGCCACAGATAATTTCAGTTCCTATTGTTTTTAGGCAGGATACGACTTCTTCCTTACACGTAGGGAAATGAAAGTGTGTGTGTGCGTGTGTCTCTGTGTATGTGTGTGTGTGTGTGTGTGAGAGAGAGAGAGAGAGAGAGAGAGAGAGCCAGAGTGAGAACTTCCTTCCTTCCACATATTTTTTCAGTGCTTAAATCCAATGTGTTTAGTTATGAGTTTACCAGATGAGAAAGAAAGTGAAACTACTCGTATCTTATCTGAGTTTATGTGGTACAATGTTCAGTGCCACTTCACTATATGCAAGACACGGAGATACGATTGCACCAAGAAGAGATTTATTAGAACTGGCTTTTAACAAATGAGGAATGCATTCCCTGCAGTTGAATCAAACCATTCTTATTTCTGACACAAGATAATGGGACCATTCCTTGGCTGCTACCTAATACTAACCTTGATGTACAATAATTGGGGTAAGTTGTCCATTAGTCTCTATCCATTTTTAGAGAAGTGCTGCAATTCTAAAAAAAGGAACTTTTCCAGACATTGCATCAGTGCTTTGCACCCAGGCTATGACTAAAATTGTTGAAACATGTCTTCTTTAAAGGCTGTTGTGCAGAGGAATGCCATACTGTGAAGGCACGTCGAGACAATAAAGTCGTGTCTGAGGGCAGAAGCTTGTTACTCTCATGTGATGTTCAGCACTGTGGCGTGAGCGGTTGGACTGGAGGATGGGGAGTCCACAAGGAAGTCACTTTCAGCTTCTTACAAGCCTCAGCCAGGATTCACATTTACAACGAAAACTTGTCTAACAATAGTACCCGCCTTAACATCAACTTTATTAGCACTAACAAATCAGACAGTGGGGCATATCAGTGTCTCATCAACTGGAGAGAAAACGGCAGCAGCAATGGACATGTAACAATTGTTAATGTCACCGATGGTAGGTTAACTGTATCACATGCATGTTATTTTATTTTATATTTTTAATATTTTATTTATAAAATATATAAATGAAAAAATCAAATGACAAACTAATTACTGTTTATCTTAGGGAGCAAAGTATTTTTTCACTGATGCTTATCTGAATATGACCAAAACATTTTGCAACTCAAAGTAGCCTATGAGGCTCTGCATTGGCAGTATGTGGTGTGTGAGTTCTTCTTTGATTGAGCAGATGGCAAATAAAAGATCAATTTTTGTCTTTTTATCCAATTGATATATGAAATAATTCAACCCTTCAAATTTAGTTTTGCTCTCTGCTCCAACTTACGTCATTAGACATTGTAGTGTTCACACTCGGGCGCTTATGTATATCAGTGTTTCTCACTGTGTTTTTTTAATATTATTCATTTGCATGATGCCAACATAACTCTGTTATCATCCACAGCCCACCCTAATCTAGAGGAACAATCTGAGAGGAGGATTGTGTCTCTGAGAGTATTTCTGTTAATCTGCGCCTGCATCTCGTTTCCTCTTGCCGTGGCACTGGTTCGTTGTCTGCAACGCCCAGTTTCTCCTGTGGTCCCACCTCGCTCATACTTTGCCAGTGAGAACACCACACTTTGCACAAACATGTTAGAGACACCATGTTGGGGCGGTGGTAGTGTAGTGGTTATGGAGCTGGGCTAGCGTGCTAGCGTGCGTGCAGTAGCCTGAAAGTTGTCGGTTCAATTCCGGGCTTCCACCCTTGTGCCCTTGAGCAAGGCACTTAACCCCAAGTTGCTCCGGGGACAATGTGATCCCTTGTAATATAGCTGACATACTGTATGTAAGTCACTTTGGTCAAGAAGTGTCTGCTAAATGTAATGTAATCTACAACGCCCTACATTCTTTTTGCTAAACTCAGATTGAAATCCAGACGCAGGACATATTTTAAGTGTAATACACAGAGATCGCACTAGCCCAGCTTTTTAAAACAATTGTTGTGTGTCATCTAATTGAGCTTTTTGAGGTCTAGAGTATTTTCTGAATCTGTCCTGTTTTATGTCCTTTCTTTAGATGGACAGATGGACAGGCCACGTGAGGTGAGTCTCTAATTAAACATTGGTGTCCGATACGCATGCAGCATATTTGGGATCTGATCCGTATGTGCTCATATATCCATGTCTGTCTTCTTCTCTCATAGCCAATGTATGCAGTGCTGGGCCTGGAGAACGTGAGGCACCAAAGGCCTCAGCAGCAAATACAAGGATCACCTGTCATGTACTCTTCCATACGCCTGTAGCAGCCTGTTCGAGTGCAGGGAAAAATCCATATCCAAAGCGAGCTACAAAAACATTTCTACAGTGGGTTAGGAGATCCAGTGAGAGCAAGCTCTACAAGCAAATTGTTGTCAACCTGACAAGTACTGACATCTGGGAAGAGATGGGTCTTCAAAAGCGTTTTGAAGATGGATAAGGTTGCCTCTGACAGCATTTAGTATAGCTTGTTCCACCATAGAGGGACCATGAATGAGAAAAAGGCCGAACTCTGTCCTGAGTGAAGGTGCCGTGATGCAGGCATCATTCTTTGGAGGAGCACAGTCTATGAAATGGCAGAAAAAACCCATAAACACCACCTTTTTGGTTGATCAGAAACCAGACACGTTGACAAATATTAGCATGTGACGCAACATGTCGTAACTTGCACCAGAACCAGTGGCAAACTGATTAAACATACTTTCACTTTCAGGACATACGAGCAGTACTTGAATTTCCCCTGGGGATCAATAAAGTATCTATCTATCTATCAGTAACTAAAAGAACGTAATACATGACACAAAATACAACATTTTTATTTCATAATAAATTCTTAATGGTACATTACATAACCAAATATACATATACATATGTATTCCTTTTAAATAATTATTTCCCTTAATTCACTCTTAAGATGTACTTTGCAATTATATTTTACATGACAACACAAATGTGAAAATCAATAAATTATATCTTCATGAACAATATGATTCTGAGGGTGTTGTATGTATAACACCCTTTACATTAAAACAAATGGACATAATTCTCTGTGGAAAGCTGAAATATTGACACACGCTTTTGCTCAGTCCTACAATAGAAATCGGGTGCAGCAATGGACACCGTTCTCCCCCACAAACCTTGGGCACACAGGAAATGACCACGCCTCTCTGTCTCCACTGTTCAACATGTGCACAATATGGCGAAGACTTCCCTGTCTCTTTGAGGGATGCATTCATCACAACATCAGTGTATACAACAAAAACAGTCAGAAAGCTATATCTACAATGCAGAATGTGGGCTTTTATTCCATATTTGCGCAAAGGCTTTTCAGTCAAACTTCTCTCAGACATTTGGATTCCTCTGCTCACATGTACAAGTTTATCAGGTCCCCTTAACCTGATGCTAGACCAGATCATTACTTTGCATAGCATTCTCCTGATGTGCTTGGTGAAATATCATGATTTTCAATTACATCAAATCCCTATCTCCCGCTGATTTGAATGTTTACTACAATTCTTTTACACCATGGCATTTACACATTGAGCTCTGTGTTTTCAGTAAGAATCAATTATATCCTTTTTTTCTTCTTGAAAATGAGGCTACTGAGTTGCTAATAAAGGACGGGGGTTTGTCAGCTATTCAGACTGTTTTAGGTTTCGTCCTGATTCTCTCACACAAAAATGCACAAGTGCAATATTTTACCAAACTGCTGTGATATACACAGAGCTTTAAATCCCTGTTCAAAAACAAGAGTTCCAATATACTCACAATGTCCCAAAGGATTACAAATCCATGTTACATGTAAGCATCTATGTAGAACTCCCCAGGTCAACTTCTCACATAGTGAGAGTATAGCGCAAATGAACTCAGGGGTATTTTTAACCTGCGCCTCAGAATATGAGAGAAGACCTTCACTTTGGCTGAGTAAGACAAGCACAAGCAACATTAAAGGCCAAACATGGTACGGAATCAGACTCAACACATATTCATTAGGCTATACGCGCCACTGTGGAACACAAAGCACTGAGGGGGAAAAAAACATTTAAAAATAGTGGTCCACAATACAATCGTTAAACATTTACAGCACTGTGCGCCATGTAATCTGTTGTGTCCTCTACACAGTTAAGCTGCAGAGTAAGTAGCGTATATTTTTTTCTAACATTTTCACTTAAGCAAAGAGCAATAAAGACATATTCATCAGCTTATGTTTTTCTCTCTTTCGTGTGCTTTTCTTTTTAGCTTATCGTCCTGATTAGCTGCTGACGGGTTGTAATGGATATAATCGGCACGGAGCCCCTGTGCACACAAGGGCCTTACAAAGAGGAGGGAAGGATTTCAGGTCTCAGCTGCAGCTCACCTCTAGGAGGCGCTCTACTGCTCTAAGTGCCGAATGGAGATCAGAATCCAAAGACAATATTTTACAGGAAAAGAAGTCTGTTGTCACACATCACATTATAATCATTGTTTGTGAAAACACAGAAGACACAAACACACACGCACAGAAAAAAATGAAATAGCAAAACATTTTGTGTGTGTGTGTGTGTGTGTGTGTGTGTGTGTGTGTGTGAGTTCACCTTGTCGTGGCACGGAGCAGAGAGTGCACCTGGAGAGTGTTCTATTGATCTAAGGCTTGTAGAAAAGACTCCAAAGAAAGAAGCTAATGGGCTTTATGAGACACAGACTGAGGCACAGTTTCGTAAAAGCAATATTAGCTGTGACAGACACTTTTCTTCAAAAAGATGCAGCACATTTAGTTAAAAAAAAAAAAAAGATCAGACCATTAAGACTGCAAGCGTTTGCTCTCTCTTTTCCCCAGTCAGTCAGTGTGTAGCTGCAGGATCGTGCAGGGAAGGAATGCTCTGGGAGTCGCTGCCTTGTGAGAATGTGAAATAGACTCTGTGAAGAACGCTCAGTAGAGTACACTCTGAGAGGAGGCATTCTCACTGGGATGGCAAATCCAGACGCCAAGATTCCTCCTCCATCTATAGACACTGGCTCTGACAGTACCGGTTTCACGCAACCTAAACGGACCAAAAAAACACCAAGTCATGCATGCACTCTTACACTCTTGCTGGGGGCGAGTAATGACGCACCAACATTTATCTGGAGGTCTGTGATAGAGATCAAACTTACCTTCAATCCATGCAGCACAGTACTAATGACCCTGGAGAAGAAACAGAACCTGGTTAGTTACAATAGATAGATAGATAGATAGATAGATAGATAGATAGATACTTTATTGATCCCCAAGGGGAAATTCAAGATATAACGGGAGACCGTGTGACAACGGCATCAAGCCGGATTACAAGTCCTGTATGACACCAGAGAACATGAAAGAGGTCGCACACATATGATGACGTGGTGGTTGTGGCACAGTAAGGGAGCTTTTACCGTTGTAGAGTGACTCAGCTTGTCAAAGCGGAACTTCAAGTTTGACCTGGGCGATGTTTTACTCTTCCCATCTAGAGATTTAAGATGAAATGCATCAGCTATGACCATTATCATTGATACATATAACACAATGCAATAGAATACCTGGAGATCTTTTGTTCTCACTGCTTCTCTGAGTTTGTGTTTAATTTTATTTTATACTGTTTTTCACTTTTCACCCTTTCTTTGTGCTTCTCTATCCAAGTAGTACCTCTCCACAAAGTGAATCTAAAACCCTCCAAAATCTCCTGATTCCACCAGAAATGTATCATTGGGAAACACTTTCTTATATTCTTGTACAGTTGTTGGCCTTGTCTTATAATAAATCCTTCAGGGTTGACTGACTGGCCATATGACATTTTGTTCAAATGGAACTGATGGTGACCTGACAGCATTCTAATGAAATATCTTGGGCTTTGCGTCAGACAAAACAATCATCTCACAGATATTGTCCACTGTGACATTGAGTACGTCTGCCATAGGGCAGGACAGGATTGCTTCTGCCATTGTGTCTTTTAGTAGCCTACGGCTTGGCATTGGGATGCACGTTGCCTGGTGTCAGTAGCCTGAGGTTATGCCTGTGGATATGAGTGCCATTTAGACCACCAGACCTGTTAAGGGATAGCTGGCTGTACATCTGCAGCAGGTGTCAGTAGCCTGAGGCTAGACCTGTTGATATGCTTGCTGAGAAGGAATACATAAAGGTCATGCGAGTGTGGTGTGTGTGTGTGTGTGTGTGTGTGTGTGTGTGTGTGTGTGTGTGTGTGTGTGTGTGTGTGTGTGTGTGTGTGTGTGCGTGTGTGAGTGTGTGTGAGTGTGTGTGTTTGTGTGTGTGTGTGAAAGAGGGGGAGAGAGTGTGTGTTTGTGTGAGTGTGAGTGTACCTGCTGTGGGGCTACGGCACATGATGAGAGGGGTGCTTGACGTCTGGCTGTCCACACTCAGGGATGGGCTGAAGACTGAGGAGGCTGTGGATGGATGACTGCTCTGAGGGATGACGATAAAGACAGAGAGAGGAAGAGAGAGTGAGTGAGTGAGTGAGTGAGTGAGTGAGGGGGGGGGGCAGAGAGGGGGAAAGAGAGAAAAGGCAGAGAGAGGGAGAGATACGAGAGACATGAAAGCAAGAGATGGAGATGGACAGATAGAGGGAGGGGTGGGATCGAAGAGTGAGATAGAGTGAGCGACATGAAAGAGAGAGAGAGAGAGAGCGAGAAGCCTGTCAAACCTGCTTCCGTAACCCACACTACCTCTTATTACATCTAATTATCATTAGCGACATCATTACCCATAGATGTTTCTTTCTTTATTAACGTTGTCAGCTGACACTTAACATAATTACCGCTGAATAAATGGCCTCAATAGCAGCCGCTCCAGCTGGACATGCAACTGGTCGTGCTCTTAGCTGGAGCACCGCTGTCAGTCTAATTAATTCCACATCATTAACGCCAATTCTGTGCAAATGCAAATGAGTGGGACTCATACTGCTCTTTTAAAAAAAGCTTACAGTACCACGAAAGCACCCCCTCTCCCCCATTCTTAAGCTTCCTGGTGTGCTAGGGATGTCTGGGATGCCCCAGTGCTCATCCTGGAGTTCTATCCATTCCAAAAACTGCTTATGACTTAGTGCTAATATGCCTGATAACGCAAAAGAAGCATTTGAGAATTAGGCCTCGGTTTGACTTTAAGATCCGGGACAGTAAATCTGCAGAAAGAAGATTTAATGCTCACTGTGGAGCGAAGTCTTTGCAATGCCAATAAATCTGACTTTAAAAATTATGATATAATAGGTCAGCCACCACCATCGTAAATACTATTAAATACTAATTGTGTCTCTATAGCAGCATTGTGTCTATAAATCCTACTTAAAAGCAGCTTCCCTGCAGCTTAGCACAGGTGGCTCTCCCTGCAGTCCCAGTGTCCTTCTAAAGCACACTAACATATTTTTCTTATGGACCCTTTCAAGAGAGTTCCATTATCAGCATCATAGTTGGCCCCACAAGGCTTCCGTTTTAACATTCTATATGTTATCTTAATGCAGAGGAAGTAGATTGGGAACCAAATAGAACGTTCAAGCATTGTTTTTGTTTTTATTGTTGAAAGGGTCCATAGGAGAAGATAGATGGAAGGGGTATTAAAGTTGGTAAGAAATAAAAACGTTTAAATCTGTCAAAATCTGTCTTGAATCTGTCTGTGATTTGGGCTAGGGTCAATGACTTGTAAGTGTTGACTACTAAATGGACATCGCTGTCAGTTCCATAATATTGGGTGATTGGGCAGTTCTTCCTCCAGCTGATCTGAACTGCACTCCATGGTGGGGGATGCACACTAGGCCCTTTGGGTCTCTCCATGACATACACATCTCAGAGATTGATTCTGTTCTACTACGTATCTACTAATACGGATACTACTGATCTTTGCTATTGGCAGACTGGTAACTCATTGTCAAACTATTTAATTTATGCCATTTAAGAACGATTAAATCAACCTAGCTACTCCACTTTACACCGACTTTGACAGCATTGTCCAAAAGCATTGTTTATCCACCACCACTGTGGCAACCATGCAAAGGGAGAGCCCTCAACATCATGCCCTCTCTATCTAGCACCTCTGAAAATGAGCAACTGTAAAAAACTGGTGGTAATAGTGGTGTGTGTGTTTGTATGTATGTGTGTTTGTGTTTGTGTGTGTGTGTGTGTGTGTGTGTGTGTTTTTGTATGTGTGTGTGTGTGTGTGTGTGAGAGTGTGTGTGTGTATGTGTATACAGTATGTGTGTGTGTATGTGTGTGTGAGTGTGTGTATGTGTATATGTGTGTGTGTGTGAGTGTGTGTGTGTGTGCGTGTGTGCGTGTGTGTGTGTGCATGGGGGGTGGAGGCCTCACCGCGTCCAGCTCCTCCAGGGCCTCGCCCTCCCCGGTGGTGCTGCTGAAGCTGCTGGTGCTGGAGGAGGAGCGTGAGATGTTGGCCCTGCTGCTGCCCTCCTTCAGCTTCATGAAGGGCCTGGTGGGGGAGCACCACACACACACACACACGCATTACAACACCACACACACCACACGCATAACAACACCACAAACACCACATGCATTACAACACCACACACACCACACGCATTACAACACCACACACATTACAACACCGCACTACAACACCCAACGTTTCATAGATATAAAAATCAAAATATAATATTGGCCTACTGATCAACGACACACTAACCCTTGATCAATATTGAGCTTTCTTTGTTAAATATTATGCATTCAGTGTGTGTTCACTATGTATACTAGTGTATTTCATTCTATGTGTGCATATTATATTTTATGACATTTATTGCATATCACATCTAACTCCCTATACACAACACCATGTACTGTACAAGCCAGGCAATAACACACATGCCTAATAATGAGTTATATAAGAGCCTGGTTGAGAGGACAATGCAATATTTTCATGCACCTTATTTATCAATTGATCAATAGCATGTAAATCAAGAGGATTAAAGGGAAACTTGGCAGGATTTCCCCCTCTGCTGGAGAAATTGTGCATTATGCTATTTCAAACTAGCCTGGCTAGCGCCACCACTTCTCAATGAGACGTGGTCTGGGAACCAAACGTTCATTTTCTTGTATTTGAAAAAAATGCCCAGATCCGTTTATTGGGTGCCACGGATGTCTATCAAATGTGTCTGTGCATAGCTCATCATCGTCTTGCTTTCCCCCCTGTTCTGTGATTGGTTCCCTATCTCAGGCGAAAATTTGCTCCATGGTCTCCAGGCTGCCTTAGCAGAGTGAATCAAATCGCGCTCAAGGCAGCATGGGAACACCCAGGCTAATTTCAAACTGTGGGAAAAGGTAACGATAAAGCACATGGATTTGTTTACAAGCTAGCGAACGGTTAGCATAAGTTTGGCAGAACTATGTGGATGTTACAAGGTAAGAAACACGATTTAAAACGAGTTTCTTGTTTCTCACTTCTCTTTCCAGGACGGTAAGTCTCAATGTTGCAAGGTTGGTTTTCCGCCTGGGGACGCTAGGCGCAGCGGGGAAAGTCACCATTTTCACCGGAACAGGTCATTTAACCATCCGAATGATTTGTAAACGGGTTTATTACGTTTAAATAGTTGCCAAGTTCCCCTTTAAGAGGATAATGAGGTAATTAACACTTGCAAATGTGGAGCTGCGAGATGGCAGGCCATTACCTCTCCTTGTTTGGACAGATCTCTGGGGAGCTCGGATTGGACGATGTCTCTGACCTCCCCTCTTGTGTGTGTGAGCACACCTCTGACATCTTTGGGTCACTGTGGACAACACAAGTCACTGTCAGCAACACTATGATGTGCATCGCCTGAAAAAGTCCCCATTTGTATGTGCATGTTACTACACAATAGACACACAACCCTGGTGCAACCCTGGTTTGCAAGTAGCACTGCTAGGCAACCTTGTGCACTGAAACAGCATGCCTGATTTTATGCCATATTTGGCCTGATGTTGAACTGTGAAAAAATATCTTACCTTCTCATACATCTTGACTGTATGAGCTATTGCCTGGATTAAAAGGGGTTTCAAAGCTTTTCAGGCTTTGTCAGGGTTAAAGCTATCCCTCAAAGCTAAGCTTCCATTAAACACAAGCTTCATTTTTCACTTTCTGTAGTCTTGTCTGACTAGTCTGCATGAACAAATGACATCTATACTAAGCAAACATCACAGCAATATTTCTTCTGAAGGAGCCTCCCTGATGGTTTATTAGTGTGACCACACAACAACCTCAAAGTCTAAATTAAAACCATGCGATGGAGTGGCCTGCTACGGTATATGGACGTATACTGTACATTTGCACACCTTGAACAAGAGTATGGCATGGAATGATGATGGAATTAAAAATGGATGAGTGTAAGCAGTGGTGTTTTGCGGGCGTCTCCAGTGTGAGTGGTCAGGACAGGGCAGACCTGCGGAAGTGGCTGGCCGGGCTGTCGGTGCTGGAGTGGAGCCGGGGGAAGAGACCCGAGCGGCGCTTCACCGGGCTTTTCAGGGGAGACTTGGCTGAGAGGACAGGGGGCTAAAATACACACACATGCATGCATTTGCAGACACAGACACAGACACAGACACACACACACACAGACACACACACACACACACACACAGAGGAAATGGAACACAGGAAGAGTGGCTTGTTACAGGGGGGGCAGCCCATTAATATCACTCATCTTCCCTACATATCCTGTTCGAGATATGACCCTCCTGCATGTGGACTTCTCAATGACTCATTTCAGTTCAATAAGCAGGAAAAGGGTGGCCTGGATATATCAATATGTCACCATGTTGGGAACATAAAGTGAACTGGAGTTAGAGTTGCATACATTTATACATACGATAAGTGTGTTATCAAAAAAATATTGAGGGAAATGAATAAGACAAAAGTTCCTGTTATTACAAAGAGCAGTCCATACAGGCCACAGCTACTTCTAGTTCAAAACGAACTCTAACTCTGACTCTAACACACACACACACACAAACACTCTCCCTCTCTCTCTCTCTCTCTCTCTCACCGTGAAGGTGCTCTTGGTGCACTCTGTGTTGCTCTGTGGGAGTCCACCTCCACTGAGGCTGGCTGGGACGCCCCCTCCGACCCCCGGGCTCCTGTGCCGATGGGCCCCCACCATCGTCTCCATGGAGTGACTGCGCACACGCATGGCCCTCTGACAGGAGAGAGGGAACGGCAGGAGAGAGGGAACGGCAGGACGGATGGGTGGGAAAAGGAGACAGAGGAAAGGGGGAGTAGAGGGAAAAAAAGTAATGGAATTATTTGTAAATTGAGACTGAAATTAAAACAGAAGATTAAAACAGAAGACTCCGATGCCCGAAGGGGAAGCCTGCCAGTGGTGCATGAAATCACTACTGTGAGGCAATCATGGCTGAAATGACACAGGATAAATGCTAGTTTCCCTTGTGTGTGACTGATTGTGGAAACACCTTGGATGTCAAAAGCCCTTTATTATCAGCTGTGATGAATTATTGCATTCACTAAGATATTATTCCATTAGTAAAGACTGAGAGCGTGAAGCATACAATGCCACTTGCAATTTCCACTCATAGCCAACAGAGGGCACCATGGGCCTTGTTTTAATGCTTCCGCGTTAGACATTCAGATTGTACAAGATCATTTCGTCTCACATGTTCATGAGGAGAAGAATTGACAGTGACAATAATGCTCATATTATGATTTATTGTGGGGCATTTTGTCACCAATAGGTTATCCAAATCAAATACACTTTTATTCTCTACAAACTGACAAAATAGTAAAAAAAAATAGTAAAAAAAAAATACACTCGTAATGCACAATCCCATCAGCTCTTGTACAAAAATATTAGAGGAACGGAAATAAAACCCAACAAAACAAACACATAAACAAACTTAAGAAATGAAGTGCAAGAGTCTAATCTTCCAAAAGACAAAAGTGTTATTTAAGCAATGCGTGTTGTCATAGCAGTTGGGATAAGTAGTAGACAGTCATGGCAGTAGCACAGATCAGCACAGCGCAACCAGTCGACGTAACGGCGACGCTGACAACACTGCTCCACACTGCCTGTAAAAACAAAAATTGTCAGAAGAGGTTTGTGTGTCTGTATGTGTCTGTCTCTATATCTGTGTGTGTGTGTCTGTCTATCTGTGTGTGTGTGTGTGTGTGTGTGTGTATGTGTTTGTATGTGTGTGTGTTTTTCTGAGGGTGGAGATAGACATCATGGAGGGAGTCATGTTGGATCAGCATTAGCTCAGGGAAACCTTGTGTGTGTGTGTGTGTGTGTGTGTGTGTGTGTGTGTGTGTGTGTGTGTGTGTGTGTGTGTGTGTGTATGTGCGTGTGTATATGTGTGACAGAGTGGTTAAGACTGCAGGCATCAGGAGGCTGCTGTTGTGACTGCTGTCTATCTGAGTGACTGAGGCGAAGCTCTGAGACAGGGGACTGGAGGAGGCCTGGGCAGGAGGCAGGAGGCAGGTGGCAGGTGGGGGTCTCACCTTAAAGGACTCCAGCAGGCCGCCGTGGCCTCCGTTCTCCAGCTTGTCCTCATCTCCAGCCGAGCCCAGTCCCAGCGTGGCCTGGGTCTGCCTGTGCAGCTCGTCGTGGAGGTTGTCCAAGAGTGCTGCCCGTGTGCGACCCTGCCATTTACACAAGCACACACACACATGCACGCACGCACACACACACACACACACACACACACACACACACACACACGCGCACACACACACGCACACACACACACACACACACACGCGCGCGCACACACACACGCACACACACGCACACACACACACACACACACACACATGTATAAGTAAAGAGATTAACATAAACCACACACACAAACACACACACCAAAAAAAACACACCTTTTAAGTTTGTTTTTCAACAGAGATCAGAGGTTCTCATTCTCACCTCCAGCTTGGCAAACTTGTCAGATTTATAGCAGGCGTTCTCCGCATTCATCAGTTTAGTCAGCAGGAAGTCGCGAAACTCAGGCCCCTGGAGGTGACAATTCCCACAGCGTCAGACATAAAGTCAGACAGAAAATCTCCTGAAAAACCTCTGCGCCATTCGCTCGCTCAATAACACAGCGCAGCCCAGCCCATCAGGGGAGCCTCACCTTTTTGAACACGGCAGGGTTGGGGAGAGGGGGGCCAAACGCGGGCACGTCCTCCCTCGCCGTGACTGACACCTGCGAGGGGAGAAAGGGGTTGGGTTGGCAGGCGGGACTGCTGAGCGACTAAGGAGATGCTTCTATTCTGTGCCAGTGGCTGGATGAACCCGTTGTAATCCTATTGCATAACAATACAAAGCTCTTAACTTCCTCTCCATAGGTTTGGAGTGGGCCCAGGGGAAGCTTATCATAAATAGAGGCATGTGTTTATGTGTGAGTGTGTATGTGTGTGTGAGTGTGTGTGTGCAGCAATAGCAATATGTGTAGGTGGGTGCATGTTTTATGTATTGCGGCTAGTGCTCTGCATGGTTGTGGTTTATCTGTGCATGTTTGTCTGAGTATCCAAATAGTACTGGTTGTTGTTGTTGTTGTTGTTGTGCATGCATGCGTGTGAATGAGTGATCCTATCAGAGTGCCATCGTTACCTTGTAGGTGGTGTGATCAGTGCAGGGGTTTTCCACTTGGACCAGTACATAGGCATGGAGGAAGTTGGAGGCAATCATATCGGGGACAAAGGGAGTAGCATCCTCCTGGAAGACCGTCGCCACGATGTCATTCCCAATATGCCTCTTCCTCTGGAGCTGCACAGAGAGAGAGAGAGTGAGAGAGAGAGAGAGAGTGAGAGAGAGAGAGAAAGAAAGAAAGAAAGAAAGAAAGAAAGAAAGAAAGAGAGAGAGAGCAGTGTGAGAGATGGCCAGAATACTGACACTATGAGTAAGCAGACTGGCAAAGAGAGGAGAGGATGAACTGTAGGTGTTCAGCGAAGTCCTTGATGGCCGTGTTGGACATAATCACATTATGAGGAGGCACTGTGTGTGTGGACAAGAGAGAAGGGTTATGCCAGGCCATGTTCCAGCACGCTGCTGAAGCATGTTAAGGGAGGCATCTGAAGAGCCAATAGAGATATAAGGAGAGTGTACAGGTTCAGAACAGGGCATACTGTCTGGCAGCTCTGAAATGCTTCACTGATAACGAGAAACACTTTTACAGACAGTTTATTTCTCAGCAGCATTGTGTGTGTGTGTGTGTGTGTGTGTGTGTGTGTGTGTGTGTGTGTGTGTGTGTGTGTGCATAGGCGTGCATACATAGACACTTGGTGCTAAAGCACTAGGAAGTTTGCCCTTTATCAACGAAAATGCCCTTTTGAAACTTGTTTTTTTTATTATTAATATTATTAAGATTTTTACTGAGGTCGGTTTTGAAATGATCTTTTGAAAACCTGAGCCATTAAAAACGACTGAAACAATGCCCCGAAATGAGCCACCTCCTTGCGCACACCCGACCAGCCTATCTCTCTTCCTTTGTCACGTGAGCTCGTGCGGTCGCGCGCAGGGCACGCCAGATGCGCAGCACCATAGCAGTTCAGTAAGCATCTTCAAATTGCAAATTTATGTGTTAAGAAGAACGTTTTCTGTTGTATATGTTTTGTTAGGCAACATGTATTAACACATTCAATTGTGACAGAAGAAACGGGAAGTTCCCCATTACCTGTGAAAAATGCCCATCTGCATTCATGTAATGACAACAGTCAGTAGCCCACTATAACTCCTTCTCGTACTGTTTGGTCTCTTTATTGTCTCTTTATTTTATTAAGTAAAATCGTACAGTTTGCCCTCTAAGCCCAACGTGTAATCATTTTGTTGTGCAGTAAAATGTCTCATACAGCATCAAACAACTAAGCATTTTTAGCCGACTGGTCACCTGATAAAGTTTTACGCTGTAGCCCAAGTCAATGACAGATAACGTGAGGACGACCACATAGGCTACAAATAATTTCGGTAGAGTTTGCAATTGCAAATCTATGTGTTAAGATGAACGTTTTCTGTTGTATAGGTTTTGTTAGGCAACATAAATTAACACATTTTGGTCTCTTTATTGTCTTAATTGTATATTGATTTACTAATTGCAGCACAAGTCAAATTTCATTCAACATGTGCGTGTAATTTTTCTTTATAATTAAGTGTTCCACGTGCGCTAAAAAGTGCCCCCCCCCCCCCCCCCCCCCTGAGCACCTGCCCCCCAAAATGTCTGTGCACGCCACTGTGTGTGTGTGTGTGTGTGTCTTTGTGTCTGTGTCTTTGTGTGTGTGTTTGTGTGCGCACGTGTGTGTGTGTGTGTGTGTGTGTGTGTGTGTGTGTGTGTGTGTGTTCTCTTTCCTGTTCCAGTACCTGTTGGACATCTCCCTCTGTGAAGGGCAGCTTTGTGGAGACGTGGAACATGATTTCCCTCTGGCGAAAGGTTGTGTACACTGACTGCGTTCCTGTCTGACCGTGAGACACATCCAGCCCACCACGGAACCTGTGAAAAGACAGAGAGCATGATGTTTCATTTCATATACAATACTAGCCTGTTTTTTTTCAAATTTGCTAACAGGTTAGTTAAAAATACACCATATATAGATGAATAAATGTAAATAAATTAAATCATTGGGCTTTTATTTGTCATCTGACAAGCACTTAAGCAATAAAACAGCATTATAACTCCTGCACATCATTTTAGTTAGTCAGTAGTTTACTTAGTCTTCTCCCTTGAACTAACAGTGGTTTTTAAGGCATTTGAATCTAACCCTTTGAAATCCTGGAGCTCGATGGTGTCTCCCATGATGCCAAGGAACTCGGTGAAGGCCGGCGTCTCCTCGTTGTTGCCAAACAGCTCTTCCTCTGAAGTCTGGGGCAGAAAAACAGTGAAGGGTTGGGAGTGGGGAGGAATGAAACACTGTGTTAGTGGACGATAAGCCTCTTCCTCATTCTCTGTAGCAGAGCAAACACGCTCAGCCATGCTGCTGGTGATATCGCTGCTGCGCTCACATTTAGCTTTTATGATATTTGACTACACGGCAAACTGGCGTTTAGTGTTTGCTAGATCAGTTTCCACAGTGCACACGACGAGGATGCACACGACGGCCCATTCCCCATTAAGACACACCCACACTCACCTGGCCGAACTTCTGGTAGATGACACCGAACTTGAAGGTGTTGTTGACCTCGTGTTCGTCGTAGCTTACAATCAGCTGCGACCCCTGGAGGATGCCAAAACAAGATGGAGGGGAGGGGATGAGAAAGAAGGACAGGATTGAAAACACGCTCATGAAAAAAGATGGGCAGAGGAGTAGCATATGTGCCTCAGCAGCGCTCCATAATTCAGAGGGCCCTTCTCCCGTTCCTCCACGGATCAGAGAGCAGCATGGCCCGGGGAGAGAGAGAGAGAGATGGGGCCCATTTGGAAAGAAGCTGAGACTACCAGCTGAGAGAGGGAGAGAGAAAGAGAGAGAGAGAGGGAGGGAGAGAGAGGAGAGAAAGGGAGGGAGAGAAAGAAAGAAAGAGAGGGAGAGAGAGAGATGATAGGGAGAGAGAGAGAAAGAGAGAGAGGAGAGAAAGGAAGAGAGGAGAGAAAGGGGGAGAGAGAAAGAAAGAGAGGGAAAGAGAAGGAAGGAGAAAAAGGGAGAAAGCGAAAGAAAGAAAGAGAGAAAGAGAGAGAGAGCACCATAGCAGATGGGCTTGAGCAACATCCCCCAGAGCGAACACACAAACCTGACCCCGTAATCCAAATGGACTCCGAGGGGATCTGAGGTGACTGGAAATAGAGCAGTAAAAGCAGCCATGGAGGACAAGAACCAGACAGTGTTATACCAGCAGCAGGTCTAGCCACAGCACATCAGCTATTCATACTGGTCTTTGTGATGGAGGGAGTGAGGGAGAGAGAGAAAGAGAGAGTAATAGACTCACCCTGGGGTAGAGGACTGGATTGAACTTCAGGCCGGTGACATCCTCACAGAGCAGCTGAAACACACAGGCACAGGTCAGATGAAGTCACACCTTAATGCTCTAAATAGAACTCCCTCAGTTTGGTTGTCAGTGGTGTGTCAGGGTGAATTGATCTGGCATGCTGGAGGGGCAGACCTTGGCTATCTGTGGCACACTAGGTAGTTGTGTTAGCCCAGCAAGGGAGATCCTGTCGTGGAGCGTCTTCGTCTTTGACCTGTAAGGACAACACACACACACACACACACACACACACACTTAATGCACTTGGGGATGGAGTTCCACACACCTTTATGGGTCCGAGCACTCAACATGCAGACTATGTGCAGCGAGACCCTGAAGGCCCTTGGCCTCGGGATGGAGGGCTAATGGAGTTGGGGGATCTGGAGGTGATCATGAGCCCAGTCCTACCTCAGAATGATGCGCAGGAACTCCTGACCCTCAGCCTCCTCGTGTTTCAGGGACATTATGAGGTTGCCAACACTGCTAGCTGTGCAGTAGTAGTTTAGGTGCTCCTACAGGAAGGAGGGATGAAGGGAGAGAGCAAGAGAGAGAGAGAGAGCAAAATTAAAAGAAAAATGGACAGGCAGGAGGAGAAGAATGAGTCATATCCTATTTTAGTTTCTTCTCTAGCTAATAGTCTAGGGCTCTGTACAGCAGGGGAAGCCTGACGTTCCATCACAGTGATCATGACAGTGGAGGAGTCATGTACTGCTCACTGTGAGTGTGCACCACCCTTTTAGTCACCCTCTCCGCCTGGGCATTGGAACAGCTGGCCAAGGACGGCTCAGGAAGTCTGGCTGAAGTGAATACACCACGGCCAGCAACACAGACAGACTTTTAATGACGGGAGCAACAGAATCCCCTGAATGTTTACCCATTAAAAAAAGGAGAAAATGGGGATATTTATTTAAGAGTGGGCATTTTTATGGGGGGAAAAAACAACCCCTCAAATGTCTTGTGTTTTCAAGCATGTTGGAAATGAGACTGACAAAAGCCTAATTGGTGACTCCAGTGCATCGTGACTGTATCCTCAGCTCTCATTATTCCTGACTGAGGGACTGAGACGGACACCTCAGCTCACAGTGGCTCACCCTGCCCAGGAAGTGCTTGCGGTAGGCCCGCGCCATGCTGTTGCACTCCAGCCGGTAGCCGAAGCCGCCACCGGGGCTCATGCCCTCCCAGTCGTCCTCCTCGCAGAAGCTGCTGTCCGACGAGGTGGGGGTGCCCACGGGGGCCTCGGCGTCCTCGATCCAGTAGCCCCCAAACTGGGGGAGGATGACCTGCGGGTAGGGGCCGCCCTTCTCCAGAACCTGTGGATGGGACAGATGGATGGGTGGATGGATGGATGAGTGGGTGTTGGAGAGGTTAAGGGGTCCTGTGTTGAATGTGGATGAGGTGGCATACGTTTCTAAATGTGAGCAGTGTCAGTGTCAATCAGCAGAGCAAACAGGTCGAACAAATAAAACCACTCGTGAAAAGGGCAGCATTGTGTAGTTACTGCAAATAAACCTTGAACTTGTTATTGGGTCCTTGCGACAGCTGATGCATTTACTGTGTGACCAACTGTGTATGTATGTGTGTGTGTGTGTGTGCACGTGACTCACATCTTCTATCCGGGGGTAGGGGATGTAGTCATCCTGTTGAGAGAGAAAGCGAGAGATGATGCTGAATACTGATGTGTGAACAGACAACTAATACATCAATGAGCTCAGCCAAAACTACCGCCATGACAGGAATGAATGGCATAAATCAGTAGGTGGTCACGGTACAAATCACGAACAAGGATGACGACACCAAGCGCACCAAGTCTGAACAAACAGGGTATGAAATCTTGCCAACCCCTAGTCCGACCCATAAAAAGCGCTTCTTTATTTTCGGAAAGATAATACTTCCATCTGCAGTTTAGCGAGACCTCGAGGCGGGTTTCATGAGCCTACGCTGGGTATTATGCTATAGAGAGTAAAATCAAATCTCCATCTCATAAAAAAAGCGCTTCACGGGGAGTGAGCCAGAGGTTAGCAGAGGTGAACAATCACGGTAATTTGTCATGGAAGGAAGCAGGACGGGGAAAAAAAAAATAGGAGGGTGGATAGACAGGGGGGGGGGGGGGGGCATTCAGCGGCACAACCAAAGGGGAACAGCTACACTGAAACAGGGAAAAGGGACACAGCAGTTGCGCGAACTAGCCTTCAGCCACTGCTGTGAGGAACGTGACTGGACATAGCATTCCGCACCTTATGCCTCTGGGTCGGTTTAGTCTCCTCGGCCATGGGGATCTGGTCCCAGCGGACAGCGTGTCAAAGAAGAAGAAGAGGAGGAGGTGGTGGAGGAGGAGGAGGAGGAGGTCAGTGTTAAATAAAATATTCCCGCAGGAGAAAACTGATGCAAAGATGACTCGTGTGAGCGACTCGGACCTGCTCACATGGTAACAAGCTCTATTTGTATGCTCATGGGAGTATGGATTTTCTGTTGACACATCCTGAATTGCACAATAAGTGGTGCCAGGCTGGACTGAAGTGTTTGTGGAAGAAAAACCCTTTAGTACACATTAGATAAAATTGGGATGGGTGGTTTAAAAATAAATATGGGTGTAGTAGCCTAGTGCTTGGCTACCTACTGTACTGTATAGCTCACAAAGCTCTAATGTTATAGCCAATTATATGAACCCACCAATCATACAAGTAGGACTGAGGACAAGAAGGACTCCTAACTCTTGTAGACAGTTGGAGTAAGTGTGAGTCAGTATGTCTGAATAAGTCGGTTATTAGTTAGGAGCATCTTGGAGCAGAGTGTCTGTGTGCTGCTGCGTCTCTAGGGTACTTAAGTGCCACCGCCTGATCCCAGCAGGCCCTCCACTCGATACACCCCCAAGACACTTAGCTCTCTGATCATCCATTTGAAAACAGTGCAAGAGTCTTTCAAGCGTGTGTCTTCCATTGATAGAGGGAGGGAGACAGAGAGAGAAAGAGAGAGAGACAGAAAGATGTGCTGGTCAATGTGAGCGTCGTAAAGAACATAGGATGAGACAGCCGCCACCACAGTGTCCTTGCACAGACTAAAGCAGCCATTGGCACATATTGATCCGTTTCCACGGTTCCTCCTAATGTTTCCCACTAAACCCATGTGGAGCATTAGGCAGAGTGACAGTCAGTGCCCCTCCCCTCCCTTATATCGCCTACTCACAGAGACCTGCTGGAGCTCGACACGCACAGAAATCTATGCACTCCAAATGGAGCGTTCTTTCAACCCTACTGGGCAATTATTCAATCAAGGCCACAGATTGAAGCCTGTGGTCCCAGGTTTCAGAGAGAGAGAGAGAGAGAGAGAGAGAGAGAGAGAGAGAGAGAGAGAGAGAGAGAGAGAAAGAGAGAGAAAGAAAGAAAGAGAGAGAGAGAGAGAAACATTTCAGGGACGCGAAACTGAAGGACAAAATAATTATTCCCTCTGCGGGTTTCAGAAGGGCGCTTGATTAAAAAATGTGCAGAAATAGCCAAAACACAGAGTATGAAGCTAAGACATATGGCCAAGGTCTGCAGGGCAAACACACCACTGGGAGAACAGTCAGCCTTACCTGCATCCTCTCCAGCATGTCGAAGAACTCTGCCGACTGAAACAGAAAGAGAGAGAGAGATGATGAGTTTAACAGTCGAATACAACACCTCATAAGGTCAGGATATTTTGTATTATGAAAAAACTGCAATCATTAGTTATAATGAAGGGAAATGCCAAATAATGTTTAAACATTGTAAATGTAATGTGAAGGATGGGACACCTGATTCGATACTTGCAATTATAAACAAAGCAAATCAATCTCGAAAACATTTTTTTTAATTTAGGCAAGGTTATTGCTGTGGTTTAAAAAAAAAAAGATGATTAAAGATGTTTTATGGTTTTATGAAAGGCCAAACAATAATATCCTGTTGCTGCTCAATGTTTATCAATGTTCAATATTGCTCAAATAAATTGCCCAAAGTCTTGTGTGTAATTAGCCAATAG
>NC_055971.1:22879494-22894494 GCF_018492685.1 Alosa sapidissima | reverse complement strand
CAAGGTGACATCTGACCACTCTCTTTTCTCTGCAGCGCCCTCTCTTTAACTCTATCAGGCCCAGAGGTGGCATTTTAAAAATAGCCGCAGCACTTGTTTGCACAGACACTGGTTGGAGTGGTCATGCAGGTAAAAACAGTAAAGTGGAGGAACCTGATGATGGTGTGGGTTTGGGTCAGGCCCTTGCCTGCCTCGCTTCAAAGTCAGCAGTGCAATCAGAGTGTAACCTCGCTCTCGGAGAGAGTAAGTCTCAAATTATGAGGAGACAGGTGGGGAGTTCTTACAGACATGATTGTAGGATGTGTGTGTGTGTGTGTGTGTGTGTGTGTGTGTGTGTGTGTGTGTGTGTGTGTGTGTGTGTGTGTGTGTGTGTGTGTGTGTGTGTGAGTGTGTGTGAGTGTGCATGTGTGTGTGTGTGAGTGTGCATGTGTATGTGTGTGTGTGTGTGTGTGTGTGTGTGTGATAAGACCTACCTTCATGGTGGGTGGTGCCGTGCGGGGGGGAGATGGTGGGCATTCTCCCAGGGGAGTATTTGAGATGTTCAGCAGTTCTTGCTTCCTGTAGAGTAAAGACACACACACACACACACACACACTGAATAAGGCATGGCAACACAACTTCATTAGTTAAACAGAGTGGTGTGGTAGACTTTCCACAGTAAAAGACTAGTGCACTTCAACACAGACTACTGCAGTACCCTTGACAACGAGAGAGAGAGAGAGAGAGAGAGAGAGAGAGAGCAGCACAGTACAGTAGGGTCATTAATCATGCCAAAAATCCAATCTGAGTTTCCTAGTCATGTATGAGAAGCATGATTACATTCCTGAGAAGCATCACTGACCCCACCACAGTGAGCATAATACTGACCACACCACAGTGAGCCGGCAGTCCATGAACAGAAAGAGAGATGAGTCAGATGGAGAGATATAGAGAGGGAGAGAAAGAGAAAATAATCTTCTCTGGGTTCTAATAAGAAGCTCTCCACAGAACAGGATCATGTGGTAAAAGGACTGCAGCGCACCGGAGACAAATAGCCTGCACCTCCAGCTAGCTGCCGCGGGGCTAATAGGAGGCAGCCAGACACATTTCCTCCCGTGATATTCAATGAGCCTAATGGCACCCGCCGCCCACAGACCGGCTCAGTCTTTCCTCTTCTCTATCTGTCTTTTCCCCTCTCTCGTTTCTCCCTCTCGATGGCAGCACAGACTCTGAAAATAGTCAAGGAGTAGAGAAAGAAAGAGAGAGAGAGAGAGAAAGAGAGAGAGAGACCATAGGTCATAGGAGCTGCTTTTTTAAAGCACCAATGGATTAATGTCAGGTTAAAAGTACAAAATTACTGGCCGACCACAGTGTAACTCAAGCTAATGCAAACAATGCCCACCCGTCACACTGGAAAGAAAGTGGAAAAAGGATCATCAACTGGTGCCGGAGGTGTACGGCAGGCAGCGACATGGCAACCTTTCCATGAACTAATCCACTGACTCACACCGGTTGACACCATTCCCATACAACGCCACAGAGAGGAGGAAATGAGAGGCTTCTTTGAATGCCTATGGTTACTAAACTTTCCATTCTGTTTCATCCACCGATGAGAATAAATATGAGTTGGCTGAGGGGGGAGGCCGATAAACACAGTGAGTGAGTAAGAGTGCTAGGGACGGAGAGGATAGATGAAAAAGAGTGAAAGAGAAAGAGAGAGAGAGATAGAGAGTGAGAGAGGGAGAAGACAGCAGGCAGTTTTCAGCTCTTCAACACACCCCAGCTAGGCCCATGGATTGAGGCAGCGGGCCTCTGGAAACTAGCAGTCATGGCCCAGATCCTCCTCCTCCTCCTCCTCCTCCTCCTCCATTTAAAACAAAGTCATTCTCCCCTGTCTCCCTTTTTCCACTGGGTCAGCCGCAGCACAATGCAGCCCTGTCTCCTCTGCCAGCCGCTGCACACACGGACACGGGTACAACTGCGGCTCTCGCAGTCCATAAACAGCAGGGGGCGGCGGAGAGGGGCTGAGCCAAATCATGGGTCAAGACGCCGTGCTGTGCCAAAACACAATTAAACACACCTCCTCAAGTATAAACATGTGCAAGGCTGAAACAAGGTTAATGATAAAGAATTATCAACTGTTTGGATTGCAGTGCGCCTAATGCGGAGGACGAATTCACTGTTGCTGTTGTGAGCTCCTGTGGTCCTATTTAAGGTACCTAAGCTTAAATGATCTATCAGGTAGATAAGAATAAGACTGCAAAGTAACAAAACAGTATGTAGACTGTAGACGGCATCTCTGATTCACAGTTTTGTCCTGGTCCAACAAGCAGGACACAGAGAGTGTTAGAGCATGCGACAGAGAGAGAGAAAAGAGAGAGAGAGAGAGAGAGAGAGAGAGAGAGAGATGGTGAGGGGAACGTAGGTCTGATGTGATGTTTAAAATGAAGTCAGCTCTTTCCAGTCCAGCCAAACCTCGTCCCCAGACGCATACTGCAGTTCTCCACAGCAGGACAGGACAGCGGGGAAGTGAATTCTCCTGTATGCTTTTCACACCCACACAACGCAGAGGAGAAAGGGCTCAAAAAAGAGATGCATCACACAACTGGGCCCTTGGTGTCACATTTATTAAACACGCCAACACACACACACACACACACACACACACACACATTGGTAAAGCCCCCCCCCCCCCATACACACACACACACACACACACACACACACACACACATTGGTAAAGCCCCCCCCCCCATACACACACACACACACACATTTGTAAAGCCCCCCCCCCCATGCACATACACACACTCAGATTGCCAGAAGTGCAAATGCATAAGGGAGACGATGTGTGTGTGTGTGTGTGTGTCCTTGTATTTGTCAGTGAGGTAATGAAGCAGTTCCTGCGTCACTGTCTCTCTGCCTAGGAGAGGCGGGGCTCTGGAGACGCAGCATGACCAAGGGAAAACCAAGAGAGAGATAGAGAGAGAGATACTGAGACAGAGAGAAAGAGAGAGCGAGAAACAGAGAAAGGGACAGAGAGAGAGAGGATGAGGACAGGCAGTAGTATATGAAAGGCAACAGGAATCCCTTTATGACTCACTCTGATCTAACAGAGATGCACTAAGGTAATCTACAGGAACTGCTTCACAAATTCTAATTTCTTGACTCTAATTTCTGTTTCTCCCGGTCTCCATTTTCATATTCACATAGGTCTACAGCAGTGGTCTCAAACACCCGGCCAAATCCGGCCCGCGTCCTGCCTAATTCAGGCCCGCGACGTATGACAAAATAATAATGTAATCCGGCCCTTGAGGCTATTAATTGCGACAAACAACGATACTGATTAAAATAGACGATAGATCCAGGTACGGTGACAAATCTCATTTGTAGGCCTACTCTGCTCCACTATGTGCAAGACATCCAGAGCTTGATTCAAACCCAAAATCGCTGCGCAAAGTTTTCAGGAAATACTTGTATTACACGCGAGAAACACAAAGACGTGCATATTACGCCTGTTTGAGTCGTGATTCACTCGGATCTTTCACCAGTATCTTTAAATTAACCCATGAGTCGCGAGTCTCTAGTATCATTAACTCGGATCAGTTGAGTCCTACTACAATTCAATCTAAAACGATAAACAGCGCCACACAAACCTCTTGCAATTAGCTAGCCTACTAGCCATCATAGCTGCCAAAAATGTAACAATTTCGTAAGTAGGATAACCACAACTCCACAAATCAACTCAAGCGACTGAGTGAGCAGGCAGTCTGAGATAACTGGTTAACTTCCCGCAGAGCCGGGTTAGTCGGATCAGCCGGCCGGTTGGTCTACATTGAGTACGAGTCGGCTACGGCTACGTTGTCATGAGTGGCTGTAGACGAGCGAGTAGCTCCTCCTCAAAGTGAAAAGCAATTCCACAACAAAAGCCATTCTTTACCTCTTAAATAACATTCAATGTTCTGCATGTAGCCTAGGCATACTTTAGATTTGGTGTATAGATGTAGCATATTAAAATGCAATTAGGTCGCGCAGACAGTCCGAAACATTGCACGCTCTTAATGGAGCTGCTTTGTATACCCGGGTTAGTCGGATCGCTGGGCCGGGCGGTTACGTTATGAGTGCGAGTCAGCCGAATCAGCCGGCTACGTTGTCATGAGTGGATCAGTAGACGAGCGAGTAACTCCTCGTCAAGGTGAAAAGCAAATCCACAACAAAAGCTATTCTTTCACTTCTGAAATAACATACAATGTTCTACACGTAGGCATAGCCTAGGCCTACTTTTAAATGCAATTAGGTCGCGAAGACAGTCCGAAACTTTGCAAGCTCTATATGGAGCTGCTCAGGCTAGCCGGGTCAGTTGGATCAGCAGGGCGGGCCGGTTACGTTGTTATGAGTGCGAGTCAGCCGAATCAGCCGGCTACGTTGTCATGAGTGGATCTGTAGACGAGCGAGTAACTCCTCGTCAAGGTGAAAAGCAAATCCACAACAAAAGCCATTCTTTCACTTCTGAAATAGCATACAATGTTCTACACGTAGGCATAGCCTACTTTAAAATGCAATTAGGTCGCGAAGACAGTCCGAAACATTGCAAGCTCTGTATGGAGCTGCTCAGGCTAGCCGGGTCAGTTGGATCAGCAGGGCGGGCCGGTTACGTTGTTATGAGTGCGAGTCAGCCGAATCAGCCGGCTACGTTGTCATGAGTGGATCTGTAGACGAGCGAGTAACTCCTCGTCAAGGTGAAAAGCAAATCCACAACAAAAGCCATTCTTTCACTTCTGAAATAACATATATTCTGCACGCATAGCCTACTTTAAAATGCAATTAGGTCGCGAAGACAGTCTGAAACATTGCAAGCTCTGTATGGAGAGTAGGCTATCCAGTCGGATCAGCCAAGCGGGCCGTTTACGTTGTTGTTATGAGTGCGAGTCAGCCGAATCAGCCGGCTACGTTGTCATGAGTGGATCTTTAGAGGAACGAGTAACTCCTCGTCAAGGTTAAAAGAAAATCCACAACAAAAGCCATGCTTTCACTTCTGAAATAACATATATTCTGCACGCATAGCCTACTTTAAAATGCAATTAGGTCGCGAAGACAGCAATGTCCGAAACATTGCAAGCTCTGTATGGAGTTGCTTGAGTAGGCTAGCCTACCTGGGTCATTTGGATCAGCCGCGGGCGGACCGGTTACATTATGTTGTTATGAGTGCGAGTCAGTCGAATCAGCCGGCTACATTGTCATGAGTGGATCTGTAGACGAGCAAGTAGCCTAGTTTCTACTCGTGTCAAGGGGATAATAATAATAGGCCTAATGAGAATAGTAGTAGTAGTAGTAATAATAATAATAATAATAATAATAATAATAATAACAATAATAATAATTTAGTCACTGCAGGGCATTTCTACGTTCCTGTTTCTATGTCTACATTGAAAGTCAATTGCTTAGGCTAGGTTAAGACAATAAATAAACAGTCTGGCTCAAACTGCTTTCTTTCCCGTGAGTGGGTGGAGATTGTGATGCTATTATATTAGGCTATTTTATATTATATTATATTATATATGATATTATATTAGGCTACCTAACATGATATATATATATATATATATATATATATATGTATAGCTATGATTAATAGGCTAATAATATTAGTTGCCTAGTAGGCCTATTAGCTGCCTATAATACCTATTAGAATAGATTCCTAGTAGCCTACTATTAGTATATAGTACTGGTAATAAACATTGTAGCAGAGTAGCATTAGACCTAGGCAAATTTTCTATTGTTAACAAAACAACAACAAATAATTAATTATTATAATATAGGCTACCCTCCCTGTCAATAATATCAAAGTTTCTGAACATGAGCACCAAAAAGATGAACAATGTGTGGATGCACTTTGACCAGGAGACCAAAACTCTTAGGCTAAATGCAAGTACTGCAAAAACCTGGTTTCAAATCATGGAGGATCCACATCCAACATGAGAAGGCACTTAACGAAATGAAGCACCCCACTGCACTGCTTGAACGTAGGACTGAATTTCTTTGCGATTTAGCAATACTGACTCAAGTGACTCAAGTGACTTGTTCAACCCGGATCAGTTTAGTGAGTGACTCAGAATAACCCGGATCCTTAAAAGGAATCGAGTTTGACAGGCCTAGTGCATATGTAATGACGCGGAAGCGATGCAGGCCATAGTGTTGCAGAAATTGAAGCAGAAATTAAGCAGAAATAGGCCTACACCAAATGTTGAAAAACATTCACGTGTGATGAAGTCTTAGGTAAGCTATGTTATTCACCTATTCTAATTCTGAAGGAGAATATCCTTTTGGAGATTATGATCGATCGTCTATGACAGTGATAGTCACGTGCGTGTATACAACGGTGTCCACTAAGCATACCATGCTTGTTTCGACCCTCTGCCCAACATAGCGGTTGAGGTTGCAGTGGTAATCGTGATGATAGTGTCCGTAATGGATGTGGTACAGACAGCAGGGCTAGTAGAAATAGGGCTCTAAAGAACTACAAAGTCACCCGCAATATGATGCAAACTTCTGGGTACTGCAGATTACCCGCGATAGGAACTGTTTGACCAGAATACTTTATTGTAGGCCTATATTGTAGTAATCTATTACTAAACCACAACATCTTAGGTGTTGGTATACATCTTAGGTGTTTTCCTGTTAATTTGTTATGTGGGTAATATGAAAAAAGGAAAGTAAACCTGCTTAAATATGTTCATCCAGTATTTACTGAAAGGTGCATAATTTGAAGTGCTTGCCATCCAGTGACAAATTAGATGGGTAAATTTACCCCCTTCATAAACTTTTGTTTTACTCAAAGATTTTTACATTTACAGACTTTATCTCTGACCACTTTCAAGCCATGGCCTTTTGAAATTTTGATATAAAAATCCAATGGTGTTGGCAATGGCTTTCTTAACCCTGATGCCTAGTTTGCCAGGTTTAAAAAAGTTATGAGAGGAAATATTTTTATTTGGTGTGAAACACACACACATACCTGTTTTTATGTTTTTCATTTATTTTATCATTTGTATTAATATTTATTTTATCATAATTTTATTTATAAGCTAAGGTTGCTAGCACAGGTGTCTAAAACTAGATAAAAACACTTGCACTTTCTGTTTGCAGTTTTGTGTGGTATTTGAAAAAAAGAACATTGCATTTTCAGAAATAGCCGGCCCTCCAATCAGATGACGTTGGCAGAATTGGCCCCCAGCTCATTTGAGTTTGAGACCCCTGGTCTACAGGTATACTACATATAGTACTACTACAGGTAACACTTGTTCAAACACAAACACTTCCTTCTAGCAATCTGCTGTTCACTGAAGAACTCGAGAAGAATGTACAGTGTTCTCATTAGCGTCTTCCCCCACTGTAGCTTCACATGACATACTGTACATGACTAGACTGTTTACCATCAGTATCACACACTATTATTATTGTGCTAAATGACGTCTAAATGCTCTAAATGTAAAGCACTTTGAGCTGCATTATGTGTATGAAAGGTGCTATACAAATAAAGAGTATTTTTATTATTACTCTGTGCTCAATTACTTTTAATTAGACTTTATTCGATACTAATAAATTTAACACAACAGCGATGACCTACGTAATCTACGTGTCCCACTGTTTAATGCATAGATGAAGCTCTGGAAATAGAAAATATGAGGGCAGCAACTATACCAGTGTTCCATGGATGGGAGGATGCAGAGAAGGAGAGGGAGAGAGAGAGGGAATGGGGTGGACAGAGGAAGAGAAAGATGTGTTGGAGGGGACACAAACGGCCCCTCTGATCCTGCCAATTAAGTCTTCATTTTGCAAGCTATTTTTGGCCTAATACGTTTTTTTTTTTGGGGGGCTGTGGAAACTCAATAAGCAACTCGATCAGGCTCCAGAACCACAATTACTGGGGCTCAAATGATTCCACTAATGGATTTAATATGGGGGCGAATTAGGCGAGGACACACAAAAGCTGGGGGGGGGGTTCCATCTGGGTGTGCTGTCGTGGAGGCCAGGAAGACATTAGTGTTGGTGTCCCTTCCTCAAAAGCCCCCCCACCCGCCCGGCCTTCTTAAGGGCTTAAGGAGCGCTGCAGAGCATCACCTGATCCCGCGAGTTGCCACCCTGAGAGCCATTATCAGCGCCATTACAAAACCCAATGACAGCTCAAGCGACACGTGTCATTGCTGCAAAGTCCTGCATTATCTGTCCTTCATATAGGAGAGAGCTCCTGCTGCTGCTGCTGCTGCTGCTACTGCTGGATGGGGAGATGTGCTGGTTCAGTTATGATCGTACACCACTCCCCCCCCACCCACCCCCTTATCCCCCGAGCTGGTGCTGTCGTCCCTGATTGATTCCCGGCGTGGGGACACAGGCGCTTATCGTTCCAGCCGAGGGGGCCTGGACAAGGCGCACTAAAGACGGTTTGGATTGGAACGCGAACGATGAAGAGGGATGGAGAGGATTGATGTGTCCCAAGAGTGATGGATTTCCTGAGAGGAGGTGTGTAGGGGGTGTAGAGAGAGAGAGAGAGAGAGAGAGAGAGAGAGAAGGGTGTGTGTGTGTGTGTGGTGGGGGGTGGGGGGTGGGGGGGGGGGGGGTCTGTGTGTCTGGTGTGGGGGGTGGGGGGTGGCAGAGAGAGATAGGTGTCTGGGGGAGGCAGAAAGATGGGTTTTGGCTCTTCAAGGACTCCCTCCTGCCAGCACTCCCTCCTGTTGCACAGTAATGGGAATGTGTGTGTGTGTGTGTGTGTGTATGACGTGTGTGTGTGAGGAGGGGGAAGTGGTGGTGGTGGTGGTATTGAGGGTCAGGGTGGCCCCCTCCTTCATCTGGACATGCTCTCAGGGGTGTGAGGGCTATTTATAGCTGGAAAGAAATGTGGACACCGGCCAGTGGTCCTCACATGCTGTCTCAGTAACAGAGATGACCAACACACACACACACACACACACACACACACACACACACACACACACACACACACACACACACACACACAAATTCGTAAACACACAAACACACACACACATATTTTCCCTTTGGTGTGGAAAGAAATGGTTTCAAATAAAAGCAATTAGTCTGTGACTTGTTTATCAGGCACACTTGGCACTGAGAGGAATCGATTGTGCATGCTGGAAAAGCGCTCTCTCTACTTTGGTCCAGCCCAGTTGAAGTAGATCAAAAGCACACTCAATAAAGTGAATTAGGTACAAAGGAAATGGATATCAAAGATTTAGTTCAGAGTCACACTAAGAGACATTATGTAATGCCAATTTAATGCATGGAAAACAAATGTTGAATAGTTTGCATAAGCACTAGGAACTGAGCCGCAACTAACCTGTCTAACCTGTTGATCTGTATACTGTTTGCAGTGGTTTGGGAGGGTTGGGTGTAAAATAAAGCCTGCTGGTGTTAAATGAAACAAAATATTTAATTTAAGTATGGGGGGTCATTGGGATACATTAAAAAGTAAACATGAATGTGTGCAGCACCATGCAAGAACTGTCCTTAAAGCAGCAATTTGTAAGAACTGTCCTTATGCTAGCTATGACAAGCCAGACCCACATTAAAATGTAGGATCTGGGGACTCACCATTTTCAGTGCGGACCAGCGGAGCTAGTTGACTAGTTCAAACTTTTGCCAACTTAAAAAAAGCTTGACTCGTGTCATGCCAACAGCAACAGCCACCTTCTTCGTTTTAAAGTAGAAGGGAATTCACGCTGAACCGTTTCAACTCTGCCATCAATCATTATGTTAAGCCCGCCTAACGACTCTATACACGATGTGATTGGCCCTATCGAAGTTTAATTTTCCAGCTCACAAGCCAGAGTTGCTAGACTAGCCCGGGCAGCAAATTAAATTTGCTGCCGCTAGGGTGCGTATAGATTTCTAGGCTAGCACTATGCAAGAACTGGTCTATACCCCTTTGTGTTGGCAGCTGATGAAAAGGATAATGTTCCTGTACAGTGCAATGAAGTTACATAGCCCAATGCTATCAGTCCCAGCACCAGTGTCTCTAATACCAGTCTGAAGCAATTATTTTAAGGTAAAATAACTACATTGTGCTGCTTTAAAGAAGCAACTTGGATAGCACTTGACATCCTTGTCAGTGAGGAGACTTGATTAGAGGGTGTTCTGTAGAGAGAACTCACAAAGCAACTGGCTGTTCGAGACTTCAGAGTTCTTTCATCAGGCCTGATATGGGTTGACCTCGGTGCATGGGTCAGGCTTGCTCGTCTCTCCATTTTCAAAGGCAGTTTTGAATGTGATTAATAGGCAGGCAAGGGACCACTGGGCTGCAAAGAAGGCAAACCTCCAGAACTAACATCTCTTACAGAACCCATTGCTGTTGCAGGAATTGGGTTCATTCAGACAGACCGACCAGCATGTGTTTTGATGGGCTTGTTCTCATTCAGTGAGCTGGGAAGCACTGTTGCTTTTCTATCAACCAAATCAAAGGACCAATTTGAAAAAGCACTAATATATCTGTGGTCACTGAGGGATCTTATTCTCTTATATGGCTCCAGCTAATTGTTTGCTTCCTCCCAGCACCTGCTCCTCATTCCCTTCCAGTCGAGCCATTAATTGAGACCAGACCAAGAACACTAGACACACAGAGCAGCGAGCAGCTTTCAATCTATACTTCAATTAATCAGAGTACCCAATGTTCACTACTGCCTAGTTACCCAGAGCAACCAGGGTTGATGTAGTTACCTATCATTGCTCATCACATGATTCAATTCAAATAGCTACTGTTTGAACTGCATATACTTGTTCAAAATTAGAAACTCACATTAATGTATGGCCCCATAGGAACACTTCTAGATGAGCTCAAGACCATGTGTTCACTGTAATGGATCTTTAATGATGTTATCTATTTGACCCTAGTGTTGTGGTCTAATCTGATTTGCTTCAATACACACATTAACGCTACACAACAATATCACGACATTTTTATGCTACGAGTAACAATATAATGCCATTTAGCTCACTGTTTATACTGTAAAAAGGCTATTTTTAAGACAGTGGATTTAACATTTGAAAATGATTTTGCAATATTGTCTCATATTATAACAGCTCCATTTTTTCCCATTTTCGTGTGTCATTCTGTCTAATGGCATTGCACAACCATAGCTATAACCATATGGACATGTGTATTGTTATAGGAACATAAGTCCAGATATTGTGACCAAAGTTGAGCTAATTGCTGTACAAACTTGGGTATGCAACCACTGCATGTTTGCTCTGCTTTCCTCTCATTTTGCCCTTTTAATTGCAGCATTGCTTTAATTAAGCCATATGGCACGAGTGAGGGTGGCGTTAGTAGGGCTAAAGCTACGGCTGTGGTTCGGCTGTGGGCACGAGGCTGGAGGCTGAGCGTCTGTCTGTTGTCTGTCTGACAGACTAGCGGCTTTAACAGACCCTCTCTCTCTCTCTCTCTCTGAGGTGAGTTGCGGTGAGGCAGGCTGGGCGAGGGGTGCGCTGCTACTCCCTGACCAATGGCAAGGTCAGCTGGAGGGTTGTGTCAGACAGGCTCTCTGCAAGCAAACACGTCGTCTATTCTGGTCCCCGCTGCTCTACTGAAGCAGTTAATTCAGATAAAGCGGATCTCTAAGGCACAAGGGGGCGAACGGTAGGGGTAATTTTTGATGTTGTTGTTACCCCTTTATTCAACCCTTGGAGAACAACGCCCTCTAAACTTTTGCCAAGGTGGAGCTGGTTGTCCCTTCCCTCACACATGCTCTTAGGTAGTCCCAAACAACATGCTGACAATGCAATAGCTCTGTCTCGAATGCTTAAATCTCTATTTACAGCTCTCTGACTCTGTCTCAACTTCCATCAGGACTTCACAGGGGTTTTCAGAGACCAGATACTGCCAAAAAGACGGTGGGAAGAAACCACTGGCACATCTTCTTACATTTTCAAAACAACCCATGCCAGACAACACAGACATGTGAAAAGTCTGTGAGACGAAGTAGACAAGCTGTCAACGTCGATACATTATCCGTCTCCCTGACGATCCAAGCAGACTCACACTTTCCCAAAACTGCTCCCCTGGTCACCCTCCCCGCCCATCTCCCAACACCCAAATCCAAAATCTTCGCCAAATGAGACAGCATGCCATAACAGGGCGAGCATAACTCAACCATGTGTTCACATTACATCAGTCAAGACTCTCCTGTTGGTCAAACAACTCAGTTTCCAGGAACACAAATCCACTCCCAGCGTAGACTTTGGAGAGGGCAGCCGGTGCATGTGTGTTTTCGGGGTCCAGTCTGATTTCTCACAGAACACCACCACCACCTCCATACACACACACACACACACACACACACACACACACACACACACACACACACACACACACACACACACCAGAATAAGTGGGATTTTTCATTTGAGTGAATGACAGTCGAAGATAGAGTTTAGGTGAGAAAAGAGCATTCAGACTCTCGAGTGACCTTTCAGGTGTCAGGGAAGATGTTCGCTTTCATTTGGAGCGATGCCACGTGAGGAGAAGAGTGTGTGGGGGGGGGGGGGGGTCGAGATTTGCAAGATGGGAGATGGACATAAAGACGGAGAGAGAGGGGGGGGGAGAGGGGGATAGAGAGAGGGAGAGGGGAAAGAGAGGTGGAAAAGAAAAGAGCAGGATAAAAATACTCTCCTCAATCCCACACTGCTCACTCTGTATATAGGCTCCGTGCAATCTGTCAGAGGAGGCGTCTCAGGACACTTGTTAAGAGAGACAATGCTACCTCATCCATTACACTCACTGATACAGCTCACTGGACAGAAAGACCCACACACACACACACACACACACACACGCGTGCACACACGCGCACACGCACACACACACGCACGCGCGCACACACACACACACACACACACACACACACACACACACACACACACACACACAGACACAAGTCGCTCTCTTTCTCTTTATGTGTCTCTATATCAATCTTAAAAGCTCTCTCTCTCCCTCTCTCTCTTTAACACACTCACACACAGACACACACACACACAAACACACAAATGATGGAGTGCTTGTTTTATGAATGGTGAAGGCCTAGTTAAAGAGGTCAGACAGAGCAGTCTCTGGCCAAATGAGACTCAGTGATTCCAGACTCATTAACCTCTGTACTTTTTTTATTCACAGCAATACCATACCAGTTCCCCGTACTTCCCCACCCTCCTCAACCTCTCACTTCTCTCTCTCTCTCTCTCTCTCACACACACACACACACACACACACACACACACACACACACACACACAACTGTAGCACACACACACACCTCAACCTGTAACTCCTGTCATGGCATTGACACTAGCTAGTGACACTAACATTTTTGGTCACCGCACACTCTATCTCTTTCTTTTTATTGATACCAACGTTTCGGCCTGTCGGCCTTTGTCAAGGTTCCTAGCTAGTGTCGTGAATATGACCTACACACATACGTCATCAATCAGAGGACGTTCAGGTCCTTCCTGTCTGCGTGTGTGGCCACGTGAGAGAGAGATGATTCAAAGCGCATGGTTGGGGGGTTCTACATACACAGCTCAGTGAGCCAGACTAGATGGATTAAATGGTAAATGACTCATATAATTTAATAGATTGAAGTATTTTCCGCAAACTCAGGGGTTCTGTTTGTGTTTGCTTTCCTTGTCGATGGGGGTAGGGGGTGATGGAGGGGGGGGGGGGGGGTCGTCTGCTCGAACAGCTGCTAATCACAACTGCTTTCACACTGAGCCTGAGATATAGATAGAGGGGAGGGAGAGAGAGAAAACAAACAGCTAAGCAGACCGAGAGGGAGAGAAAGATAGAGAGAGTGATAGAAAAGAAAATAAACAGCATGGGGACAGACTGAGAGAGAGAGACACACATAGATAAAAAGGAAGAGAGAGAGAGAGAGAGAAAGGGAGAGGGAAAAAGAGAGAGAGAGAGAGGGGGGCTGGCAGAGGGAAGAGTGAGTGAGAGTGAAATTAATAAAGCCAGCTGGTTGGCAAATGGACAGACAGACATGCTAACAGAGAGACACATGTACAGTACACAAACCCACACACACAGCCGGAGTGAGACAGACAGACAGACAGAAATAAACAGGGCCTGGCCAGCTGAAGTCTGCAAAGACAGGACAGGAGAAAGGGAACGAAGTGACTGAAGAGAGAAGAGTAGAAAGAGAGAGAAAGAGAGAGGGAGTCAGGGTCACAGAGACAGACAAAGACAGAGAGCAAGACATAAAGAGAGAGTGAGAAAGAGAGAGAGAAATACAGACAGGTAGGGAGAGAAATATATATATATATATATAGAGAGAAACAGAGAGAGAGAGGAGGAAATTATGAATCTGAGGAGGGCTACGGCACAAAACAAACACCATGATTAAAAGCAGAATTCTCATTTAAACAAATGCCTCTCCATTATTCTCCATCTCCCCATAGCCACAAAGCAGCCCCCTTTTCAATAGCATGTGTAAATGGAACAACTGAGCTGTGAGAAAAGAGAATCCAAAAACTAAAATGAGAGTGAGTGAGAGATCAAATGAGGGGGGGGGGGGGTTGTAGGAAAAGAGAGGCAGAGAGTGAGATGGCCAGGGTGAATGCCCTTGCTTCCTCAATGCGACTCTGTGAATGGAAGCAGGTTGAGGCGGAGAACTCTGGCTTCCCTCCCAGGGCTGAATGAGCAATAATTACAGAAAATGAATAATAATCAAGCAGTCTGTCCTGATCACCGTGGCTGGGGCAGTAATAAAGTGCGCTTAACACCAGCCAGGCTGACATTAAACCCCATGATTTGAGATGAGAGGTGGGCTGGACAGGGGCAATTACGGCGGCAATCATCAGCAGGCAAATGGATGCACTGCTACGGCTGATTGGGGTCTCAGAGCTTTACACTGCTTCTAAAACCTACTGTATGCAGTGGCTTGTGTGTGTGTGCTTGTGTGTGCGTGTGTGTGTGTGTGTGTGTGTGTGTGTGTGTGTGTGTGTGTGTGTGTGTGT
>NC_055971.1:22869494-22876994 GCF_018492685.1 Alosa sapidissima | reverse complement strand
CCAAACATTGCCACTCTGTCATTTTACAAAGCTTCAATTACTGGAGACTGCAGTAGTGGAGACCAAAGACTTAACAGCACGATGGAGTTTCAGGGCTTCAGAGTTTCATTTCAACTTACATGAGAGGGTTTGGAAACAGACCGTCATTCATAACACCGCATCTTCAGTAAAGTGAAATTGTGCTGTGTGTGTGTGTGTGTGTGTGTGTGTGTGTATGTGTGGGTCTATTTTTTTCAGCCTTCAGTTTCAGCCTTCTCATTTTCTCTTTCATGATGTTTGCAGAATGATGAGTGCTCTCTCTCTCTCTCTCTCTCTCTCAACTATGAAGTGTCTCATCTAACCTGTTCTGTCTTCTGGAGTTCCAGCCTTTCTAGCCTTTCATCTTCCCCATGTTTACTTTTCAACCTGACATCAGGTGCTCACACACAAGGGCCTCCTTCTTCTCCTTCTCCTTCCCCCTCCCCACCCCACCTCTGTCCACCTCTCCCTCCCTCCCTCTTCTCCTCCCCCTGACCAAACCTTTGTCTTTGTCCTGGCTCCATCCATCATGTCTCATTGTGAGACTGCAGACTGACTAAGGCCCATTGGGAATCAATGGCAGCGATGTGTAAAAGTAGCGCATCGAGCCGCATCCTGTCGGACCTCTGCCAGTGGAGTGGCTGATGTTTGTCAGCCCGTGTTAGCGGGCGATGACTAGTCAAATCTGTATTTCAACAGACCTTGTACACCTTTTTTTAACAAATAAGTAAACACATGAATCAATAGAGAGGAGCAGAACTCCTACAGCGCTCATGTAAAAACCCAGTGGTGCTGAAAGGTGATCCCAAGGGCGCAGTGCTGGTGATCATTAGTGCGTCAGGAATGCAGACTCATGGATGTTAAACAGCGCTGGGATTTTTTTACGGCTCCACTCAACCCTGGAAGTAATCAAATCCCCCCAATCACTTTGCACCCCCCAAAAAACAAACAAACAAACAAACAAACAAATGCAAATGACTTGTCTGAAAAAGTCTCCATTCATTAGGGTGAATGGCAGAGGCAAGAAAACAAAAACAAAAAAACAAAAAAACGGTGTTTCCGCTCAATGAATCTGCATTCCCCGGCATTCTCAAGTTGCTGCTATGCCATGGCAACGCATGCCACCGCCATCCTCCCCCTCCTCTCTCCTGAATCCCACCCAAAGGACACCTGTTCCCCCAGTAACACAAGGCAGGTTTGTTTACGAGTGAAGATGCTATTCCTGTCAAAACAACAACAGTCCCTTATTACCTCCCTTGTTGTCCAAGGTTACATATTCAGAACAGAAGGAATGTTTGCATCAGACTACCACCCATGTGTCTCCATATGCAAACATTGTTCAGTCCAGCAATGTCCATGTCCACTAATTAGGGTTGCTTCATAGTCTATGAAAGGTACGCAGACACAGCTGACAATGCAAGGCTCACGCACGTATTGAAGGGCCCTCCCATAGTCTACGTAAACTAGGCGAACAATGTGCCCCCAGTAGAAAAACGCATTCATTTAATTTAATTTAATTTATTATACAGAAAAGGATTAAAAGTAACAAAGCAGTTACAGTTAAACGGGCCGGACTCAATTAAAAACTGGTTTACAGCAGGTTGCTGTTCTGTAGCACATAAAGGACGAAGATGTACAGACATACAGACAGGTCACAGATCACATCAACAATGCAATCAAGACAAGAAAATAGAGGGTCAACAGGAATACTATCCACACAACAGCTTCAAGCAATACAGACAGCTACAATACATGGACGGGCAAAAGGATTTGTGGGGTGTGTGAGGCCATGACATGGCACTCGTGTTTGCGTTGTGTACTAAACCTTCCTTGTGCAGCTCAATGCGTTCACGTAGCTTGTGTACTCTAAAACAGCCCTTAATCCATGAAGACACACTGGTTCATATTCAAACGTAACTCTAGAGCGATGTGGCACATGTGGGCGGCATTACGCATTGTGTCATCATTGTTGTGTATGCACACTTCCACCCATGCCCACCCATGTCCATGTCCATGTCACTGCTAGTCCTTAGAGACTTAATGGTTCAGATTCAAACTAGAAACAACTGCGACGTGGCATACTGTATGTGGGCATCATTAATCAAGTGTGTCATCACTGACGGATGGAGGTAAGCAGTAGTTGGGCCCCAGGGAACACACACACACACACACACACACACACACACACACACACACACACACACCTCCGCCCTCGTCAGCTGGGAAGTGGCAGGTAGGAATGAGAGGAACAAACAAGTCCTAGCCCCTCACCTCCCCACCTCTCTCCCATCCCCAGGGAGTGCTGCTTAATTAGAGAAACAGGAGAGGAGAGGAGATGAGAGGAGAGGACAGGAGAGGAGAGGAGATGAGCGACCGCCTCATGGAGCTCTCCAGGTGTGGAGAAGACAGGGTGAGGAGTGCTGAGCCCCACCGAGCCCAGGCACACACTCACACACTGTTCAGCACACACACAGGCACATACACATAGTCACACACACACACACACACACACACACACACACACACACAGCCACACACACATCCCAGTTCAGTGAAAACTACACCCACACACATGCCCACTCAGTTATGAACAAACTTGGTTGTAACTGAGTACACCGATGTGTGTGACTGGGTATGTGTGTACTGTATTTGTACACGTGTAGGCACACATGCTCCCTTGACACACACCTCGTCACAAGACCTCACCCCTTTCCATGATGATGATGTTCACACACACACACACACACACACACACACACACACACACACACGTCACAAACTCCTCCTGAAAGTACACATCATATATCAAACTGGCGTGTCTGTGTAGTACATTAGCACTACGGTACGAGGAGCTGTACCTATGCCGTCAGGCAGCCAGTGAAAGGGGAGATGCATCTGATAGCCTGGGCTGGCCCAGACTCTCTCTCTCTCACACACACACACAAACACACACACACACACACACGCACACACACACACACACACACAGAAATACACACACAAACACACACACACACACACACACACACACACACACACACACGCACACACACACACACACACGCACACACATGCACAGACATACAGAGGGGTGATGACTCCCCTCTCTCCACCCGGCTGTCAGTCACTTAGAAGGGGGGCAAACAGATCCTTCCTGCCAAAGCAAAGGACACCATTTCCCTTGGCTGTAGGCGTGACAGGATTGGGTGGAGGTGCTGAGGGGTGTGTGGCGGGGTTGGGGATGGGGGATTTGGGGTTGAGGGAGTTCAGTGGACAGGAGGAAGTGTTCAGATTGAAGCCAGACTGAGTGACCCGAGAGGGAGGGTGATCTGGGAGATTAAGTTGCTGACTCAAGGCAGGGAGATTAGGGGTGTTATAAATGTTAGAAACCTCTGACATTGCTGTGTCTTGCCTGCCTTCTCTCTGTCTGTCTGTCTGACTGTCTGTATGTCTCTCTCTCTCTCTCTCTCTCTCTCTCTCTCTCTCTCTCTCTCTCACACAATGCACAGACACAGGCACACACACATGCACATGCACACGCACACGCATACATACACGTACACGTACACATACACGTACACGCACACACACACACACACACAAACACTCACAAGCATACACACTTTCTAAGTGATGAGACTGAGACTACAGGGGTTCTCTAAATCCTCTGCCCAGCAACTGTAGACCTATTAAGCCTTTAACACAACCTTGCACAGTAACACACATACATACAGACACACACAAACACAACACAAAACAAGCAGACAATCGTTTACAGTACGAACTTGAGGAAAGGCTGTGTCATTGTGCCAGGGTCCCAGTGGGGGTGAATGGGATTAGAGCGCTAAATGAATTATGATGAGCCATTTGTACTGTTCCTGTCTCACACTCACACGGCATGGCAAAGTAGAGAGCTCACCGAGACACCGAATATGAGCAGAATGAAAATGATGAATGAATATGAATGTGAATATGTTGTTCTGTAGGAGATGCTCGTCTCTATTTCTTTGCCTGTATCTCTCTCTCCCTTACCCTCACACTCCCCCCCCCCCCCCCCCCCCCCCCACACACACACGTCTAATTTCACTCCCCCTATGAAACCCTGCATATAGATTGCACATTGAACTTCAAACCATACATTAACTTCACTGTCACTACAAAGTCTACACAACACCACTGGTTGGTATGGAGAGAGTCACAGAGGGAAGGTGACTGTGGGTTGTGTTCCCTTGGCAGAGTTAATGCCAAACTAAACACTGCATCCAGAAATAACCAGCAACGGCACAGGGCAAACATTTAGGTTTGGACCCAGGCCTGGAGTGCTCCACAAGTACTAGAGTACAATAAGGCCAGTGGGTGTAGAGTATGCGACACATACACACACACACACACACACATACACAAACATACACAAACATGCATGCACAGTCGCACACACACGCACGCACACACACACGCACGCGCGCGCACACACGCACACACACACACACACACACACACACACACACACACACACACACACACACACACACACACACACACACACACACCCTAAATACATGACTTTGCTGCCAAAGGGTCACACACACACACACACACATTGGTGTCATTGGTGTGCCATGCGGTCTGTCATTCTTTCTCTTTCTGTTGGAGGTGCTGACACGATCGCTGATGACTGAGGTTTTAAGCAGTACGGCTCATGGGGCATTCTACTCTATGCTCTTCATCTTTCTGACATCATTTAATAGGCTAATAATGTTACCCTAACACAGTGTAATGGTGTAGCTTGGAGTTGCCATTCCACAAGTGAGCTCACAAGATATTGACCTGAAGTGACCGGTGAATAATGACACAAAACTAATTCTAGGCAAAAGGCCAAAGGTAAAGGCCAGAGGTGCATTCAAATTCGCAAAACATATGTGAACGTTTGCGAACGTTTGCAAACAGTTTTCCGTTGCCTTGAATTTTTGGCGAACGTTTGCTAACAATCGCAAACAGTCTGAGGAGGTAGTTCTCCGCGAACATACAGTGGAACTGGACGTGAGTTTGACGAAGGCAACATGCAATTACCGTTACAATGAAATCTTAACACCAAATCGTTCAAATTTAACTGTTCAAAGAAAACATGTTCACCACAAACGTTCGCCACAGTTTGCCAAATTTGAACGCATCTCAGGTATTCTGCAGACGCTTTTATCTATAGTGGCTTACAGAGATTTGCAATGGCTGGTTATGGAACCTTGGCCAACCAACCACATTCTAGAGACAACCACATTCTAGTGACTCTAACCATTATTGAAAAACAGGAAATCCAACAAGGCTCTATGCAGGGTAATAAAACATGATAGTTCATGGGGGATCTTTTACTGCAAATAAACAACACCAAAGCTAGACAGTTTTACTACAACATGTGAGGTCACGGGGCACTCCACACACCCTCCAATGCACCTCTGCAACTCTCAGAGGGCAACAACCTAGCAACACTCGAGAGCAATCAAAAATAATAAAGCTGCCCATGTTTTTTTTTTCTCAAAGCCCCACAGAAGGTCCATCTCTTCCAACATAATCACTGACCTCATTATTACAGTCAGTGAATAAAGGACGGAGGGGGGCATGAGTGTTGACATGGCGGAGCTGGGCTTACTCACAGGCCAAGGACGGGGCGCTAGTGTCAGCCAGCCTCATGGGCTGTAAATGCTAATCCAGGGGGAAGGAGCAGGAAAGTGTGTGTGCGCTGGCTTCTACCCCACCATGAAAGGGCAGGAAGAGCTTACCACGCATTATCTGAAGGTCCGCAGCAGCGCTGGGCTCTGCATTATGCCATGTTTTGTATGCGCTGTCCTTTGTCAACAGCGATGTGAAGTGGTTGGAGCGAGGAGAGGGGTTGTCCGTGACAATCCGAGAGGGGGGCGGGGGCTTTTTGCCCCCTCCTCTCTCTCTCTCTCTCTCTCTCTCTCTCTCTCTCTCTCTCTCTCTCTCTCTCCTGAGATCTATTTCCCAGAATGCTCTCTGTTTTACTAATGGGCCGCTGGGCTGACACCATGGTGATCTGCCCAAGTGGCACACGAGTGCTCGTCACCTGACAGCGGGGCTCTGTTGTGCCAGCGCCACGAGCTCATTATCCTCACCCTGCCTGCTCGCCTCTCACAGGGGGATCACCGCTCCTCATGAGACACAGCACACACACACACACACACACACACACACACACACACACACACACACACACACACACACACACTCACACACACTCCACTCACAGCTCAATGTCAGGAGGGTTCACTGTGTTTCTTTTTAGAGAAACCGAAAAAAAGGCAGAAAGACAGATAAAAACAGAGTGGAAGAGTGAAAGACAGAAAGAGAAAGGGAGAGAGACTAGAGGAAACATGAGTGTTTTTCTATTAGATGAGTGTGTCACATTGCCAAAAGCTGCCTCTCTCATGTGTAATCTACAATGTGTTGTGAGGTTGTGCAGGTGTGTGTGTGTGTGTGTGTGTGTGTGTGTGTGTGTGTGTGTGTGTGTGTGTGTGTGTGTGTGTGTGTGTGTGTGTGTGAGTGTGTGTGCGCATGTGTTTCTGACACACCTCCAAGGAACAGACACTGGGGAATCATGATCATTCAAAGTTCCCAGAGACATGCGGATTCACAGATAGGATTTATTCTGCGAGAGTCCACTGGCTCATCGATCATGGCAGACTCCCACAGCTGTTGCTGAATCACAAATAAGGAAGTTAGAGTCCCTTCAGCCCACAGCCATTAGCGCTGTAACAGGAGCTCTATATTGCTCTCGCAAATTTCTCATCTCCTGAGGTCGCCTACGCGTCCCCATCACCATAATGGTGGGCCAGCATATAAGGTTACTCTCATTCAGAAAGCAGTGACCTGAACATCACCAAAAAAAAAAAAAACATCCACATCTGACTTGACCTTGGTGTGTGTAATGCAAATACCATTGGACACTGGGGTTGAAGCTGAAGTGCTAGACTTACCTATATATAGTTCAGTTGCTCAAAGGAAGTATGGTTCATTCATGCTACTTTCTGTCTACATGACTACTGTTTCTTTATGTCATGATTGAACTGGTTGTATTGCTATATGGCCATCAACCTTGACCTCTGTTTCAGCCAGTGTTGCTGCCCAAAGCTACCAAAAGCTGCCCAAAGAGTTATTAAAAAACAGAGCCACTCTTAAGAAATGCCCCGCAGTAAATGACGGCTGGTAATAACATTGCACTGCTCAAAGCAGAGCCGCGAGACAGCACAGTTTGCTATTCATAAGCAAACTAGACGAGACGAGACTTTATTTATCACCGGCCGAGATGAGAAAAGTTTGAGCCCGATGGAAAAGAAACTGCTTCCCCATTAGAATTATTTATAGTCTCTTTAAATTACTTCCTGGGGGGTTTGAGGGTCACACATAACTCTTGGTAGAGCCATCATCTCTATGTGTAAAGAAAACACACACACACACACACCCACCCAC
>NC_055971.1:22634494-22864494 GCF_018492685.1 Alosa sapidissima | reverse complement strand
TCAGGGAGACTCCCCCACCTCATTCTCTACCTCTTTCATTTCATGCTAGAGGCATTTTGTGTGTGTGTGTGTGTGTGTGCGCGCGTGTCTGTACGTGTGTGTATGTGAAAAAGGAGTCCTCTCCTTTTCCCCTACGACAAACATTTGAAAAACTGCCTTGTGCCATACCTGCATGGACTGCAGCCAAACACACTCACCTGCACTCAGTTTGTTTTATTGCTGTTTATGTCTTGTGTATGTAGGTGTATGTATGTCTTTATACTGGGAGATTTTAACTGTGATTGGATTAATGGTACAGACCACCACCACCCCCGCATTCCCTATAATAGTTTAGCCCAGACCTAATTGGGTAAATGCCTAGCCTATTTAAAGGCAGACTTATTTCACACAGGAGAGAGAGAGACACAATAGACTGGAGACGCAGGAGAAACAGGAGGACACAGGGGAGTGCCAGAGATCCAGGGCCAGGGAAGTTAAATGTTTGTTTGTTTTCATGTAAAATTAACCCTTAATTAACCTAAATGAATCCCCGGATTTCATGTTTGGACTCCTATTGTGCTTCCTGGATCTGCCTGCTTGTTTATGGACTAAATCAATTATATTTTTGTATTAAACTGCTGTCTCCTGCCTTCCCTCGACACCACCTTATCCAGTGGCGCACCTCCCTAAACGTGGGGTGGTCGCCTCGGTCCCTCACTGTGTGTGTGTGTGTGTGTGTGTGTGTGTGTGTGTGTGTGTGTGTGTGTGTGTGTGTGTGTATATAAAGGTTTGGTGTAGGGCTTCAGATACGCCTCTCCGATTCTTCATACCAGACCCCTCTCCCTCCTTGACCACAGGGACAAAGAGAACTGCACTCCCAAACCGCGAGAGGGGACTTTATGGGCCCTTAAAAGGCCCGTTTAAATCAGCCGGCCAGATGGTACCCTTATCAGGCTGCCAGCGCTCACAGACTGCGAGAAGCAAAGTAGTAAATATTTGTCAGCAGCGCTGGAGACAGCTGGGCCACTGTGGGGCTCAATCCATGCTGGCTTTACAGACTGCCACTTTCTCACACACACACACACACACACACACACACCAAACCTCTGGGTACATATGAGAGAAGGAGGTGGTATGACAGAGGTGAGAGAAAAACAGAGAGAAGGAGAGGGAGAGAGAGCAACAGAATGATGAGTATTATTTGGGAGAACTAAACTTTTGAAAAGGTTACTGATGGGAAGAGGGGTGGGAATGTGTGTGACTTTTAGCCAGTCCATCTGGTGTATGTGGTATATAAATGAGACAGAATATGTTGCCTGAAGAGCACTAATGCAATATAGAGACATCACTCAATTCACCAAAACCAATTAAATGGCTAAAAAAGTGGGTTTGGCTGACCTCTGTTCCCAATCTGCCATTTTGTCCCTTCCACTCTCCCCCCATCTTCCCCCCGAGGCCCAGCACCCAAACCAGAAATCTATCCAGCTAGCTCAGCTCAATATGGGGCCAGTCCCAGTGTGGTGCTGTGGGGCGATTGCATAATCACAGATGGGGAAAATGGCCCTCACTGAGGGCTCTTTTGCCATAGCAACTGGCCTCCCCTGAGGTTTTGCACATTGCACTGTCGCCATGGCCTCTGCACTCCATCGCCATGGTTATGGGGCACTGGAGAATCCCTGAAGGGCTCAGTGCGCGATGACAACCGCATGTCTGCATCAGAATTGCCACCATGGCGACTGGGCCTCAGCATCCAATCATCTGTCACTTTTCAGAAAAACAATAATGCTCCTGTTATTGTTGTTATGCTGGGTATCCATTTCCAATAAGCCCATCCACACAGGATGGGTTTTAAACAAGATTTTCTTGTTTCCTTTCAGTGAGGAAAGGAAGTGAGAGATTTTCTATTTGTCTACTTTTGGGGTTGTATGAGTCCAAATGCAAGTTTTGCTTTATTTGCCTCTTTATCATGCAAACTTCATATTATTTTCCAAGACTCAGTTGGGTAAACAAGAACACAAAATATAACAAATACACAAGAACACAAAATATAATGGATAAATTATTCTTATCTCATTCAAGACAACAGGTCGTTTCTCACAGGAATTGTCAGTAATTCATTGAATTCATTCACTGAAAATCTGCTGCACTGACACACAATGCCCTTTCATTAGCCACACATTCCCGATTCCCATAACTATCACCCTCAGTCATGCAGGCTGGTGGTGGTACATTAAAACATGACATAAATAATCAAGTAACAGGTGGGTGGTCGCCTGAAACCACAGTCATCCAAAAATACCGGTCACATTAAACACCTGCCTGTCCACCTTAGGCCTTACGCTGGTCTGTCATCACTACATTTGTCAAAATTTCCCAGAGAAAACATGGTTATTAAAAACTCACTGATACTGTGCAGAAGTGCATACAATTAAACACACGTCCACCCATATGCCCACACAAAGAGCACAGACATACTGTATTATCTCAATTGTTCTCTCAGCAGCAAGGCACGTTTCTTGGTGTTTTATGCCCCCAACGTTGTCTTCAAGGCAGGCGCTTCAACTGGAAGACGCCATGGTTAGGCATGGGTAAAGGTTAGGGTTAAGTTTAGGTTTAGGATAAGGTGCCTTTAAGTCGACGGTGGCAGCGCTACCTGGAAGACGACGTTGGGGACCAGTAGCACCTGACAGCAGATCTTTGAGCTATGGAGGATGACCAAAGTCCTTTTAGGCAGGTCCCTTCACTCAGTGGCCATATTGCAAGACATTTTGGGCACTTATCGGGCGTCTATTAGGGGCAGAACTGCACGTGTGCAAGGCTTAGCAACACCAACCTCGCTCCAGCTGTTAGTTCACAACACATGATTTGCACAATGTATTCACAACATACCACATGATTGGCACGATGTATTCACACGTCAACTTTTGACGGCGGAAGGCGCGGAATATGTGTAGATGTGTTACGAACTAACCCCATAAATTATATGGGAGATTCTTTGAGTGCTGTATCACCTCATTAGAAATACTCTGGGATGACTGAAAGAAAGGCAAAACACCTCACCCTGCTGGATTGACACAGAATTACATCAGTCTCTGAGAACGCCCAGAGCACCGCAGTGCGGGAGCACATATGAAACTCTACTGCCCTCTTCTGGAAGCAGCACTAAAGTCACTTCAGCTTTCACAGAACTGTATTGCGGAGTTGTACTTCAGCTCAGCACTGCTTGCTTGTCAGCCTAGAATAATTAGCTTGTGGTTATCTGGATGTTGTTTAATCGTTTCAAGCAAAGGCTAATTGGGGAGAGATGAGCAGAGCAATACACAATAATGAGATTGGAAGGAAACAAAAACAAGAGCCTCAGAATAATAGGCTTTCTCTTTTCAGGGTTCCCACGGGTCATGGATTTTCTGGAATATCATGGAATTTTGTAAAGTCTATCCCAGAAATGGTCAGGGTATTTGTCAGGGAATTTGATAATTTTTGGGGCAAAGTCATGGAATATTATGTCATTGTGGTTGAGATATCTGACATTTTTCTATTAAAGATTGGCATGGAGACAATGGGACATGGTTGCCTTTGTCAGTGTCCTTATGTGAACTTGCACAGGTCAACTTGCTCATCTTTACTTGCGTACCACTTCACACCAGTGCTTCAGACCAGGGCTGATGCTTCAGCAATAGCCGTCACTGAAAAGCTGTAAGTGTTGTTGAACACAGCTGTTCTCACATCAGCTGATTGCGATAAACATAAACCATTGTTGCCTAATTACCAATTATTCATTACACCTGTGTGTAGTATCTACTTTTTTGTGTTTTTCACATTTAGTATTTTGCAGTATTTTTAAAATACAAAAATACACACCAATAAAGTATTTTGATACAAAATACAGAGCCATTTCCTTCAACCCAATAAAATACAAATAACAAAATACTATTTTGCATTTAAAATACATATTACATGTTTCAGAAATACTACCCATCACTGGGAACAGGCAGATTACATCTTTATAGTTGGCCATATGATGACATACTTAGGTTAATACTGTATTTCACCAGTTTGCGCACCAAAATAGCCAGTAGCTGCACTGTGTAGCCTATCTTGACATGTCTTTAAGTTTTGGGTTACAATATACAGGTAGTGGGCTCTCTGTTGATTTTAATGAGTAGGCCTAAGCCTAAAGTTACAGCATTTCTATCACAATTGACCAGACTTTGACCTTTTGTCTTCTTTAAACAAAATTCTGGCTATGATTGTTCCTTGTATTGCATCATGAGCCATCACTGCACCTATTGCATTCTACTGTAGCCTTAAGCCTAGCTCAGTCATTATGTTGTACCACATCACCCTCCATTAGAAGTGCAATGAGCTGCATTGAGCATAATAAACTGCATTTAGAATTCCAAATCCATATTTCTAGATATTTTGGTAAAAGTAACTTAAAAGTAATACAATAGTAGTGTAATGCCTTACAATTCAGAGACAGTAATATTATAATGTAATGAATTACTTTGAAATGACAGTAATAAGTAATACATAATATATTACCACATGTCACTGCTTGACTAAATGAAAAATATAGGCTACTGAACATGCATTGAGACAAAGTCCTTTTAGGCAAGTCCCTCCACTCGGCGGCCATATACCAACATTTTATGGGCACTCATCGGGCACAGTCTTTGGGTCGAACTGCGCGTGCGCAAGGCTTCACGACACCAATCTTGCTCCAGCGGCGAGATCACAACACATGATTGGCACGATGTCTTCACAACACACCATATGATTGGCTCAATGTATTCACATCACACCACATGATTGGCTCAATGTATTCACATGTCGACGTTTTGCCGAGGAAGGGGTGGGATATGTGTAGACAACGGCCATATTGGCGTGACAAACTAGCCCCATGCATTTCTATGGAGTATTTTTTGAGTGTTGTGTCTCCACATTAGAAAGTCTCTGATTGAGATCGTCATAGTTGACACAAATTACGATTTGTGCCAACATGTTGTAGAAACACAACCACAGCCTTTAGGCCTATTTGGTGCAAATCTTCTACATTGGTTATAGTCAGCGATTCACATTAACTGTAGGCTATCACTAGAACTGAGAAATTGGTAGTGAACAAAGGGTTTAATGGTCTGACCAGCTGAGTAGGCTATGCAAGCCATAGAACAAATGTTATGGCCCTATAATTGTCCCTAAACTAAGTGACACAAGCTGTTTTTGCTTTTGAAATTGGAAGAAACATCTGTATGATTTTTAATAACTGTGGACAGTAATTTATATGCATGAATGTATGTAAGTGTATATGTATGCATATATGTGTACTCTTTGTACACATATAACTTGTCTTTTTAACTAAATAAGCTGGTAACTGAATAACAATCAATGGCAGTAATATCACTTTGGTCATGAATTCAAAAAGGCCTAATGCTACCATGTGTTATGGTGCTTAGGTAGGAAACAGAACAATAGAGGGGAATATGACATGAGGTCACCTGGCCACCGGCCTCATAGATTTATTTTCCACACGCACAAAAGTGGAAGAATGTGGTTTGCTCTGTCTTTCCAGCAGTCAAATAATGATACATGGTCAACGGTTTACTGGGGTGATGCTCTACCTCTTGAAAAACAGCATGCTTAGAAAGCAGAAAGGATTTTCTCATCATAACATCATTTATAATGTAGATTAGTGCAGCATTTGTGACACTTGAGCTGACTGACACAGGGAGAAAAACAAGGTGGTGTTTATTTGCTGGGTGTGGTGGTAACTTGTCCCACTTGTAAAACCACCAATGTCAGTGGTTTCACTACCTATTTCTAAAACAACTTGACTTACGTATTGATATTTTCACTTTGAAACCTCAATGAAGTTCACCACAGCCCTGCTGTCCACATATTCTCTAGAATGTAGCCCACGTCATATTTCTTCATTAAAGTTGCAAATTATTCCCTAGGTTATCTGAAAAACTGTTTAATAAATCTAACCTCCAGCAGTGAAAAAAGTACTAACGAAATTACACAGCTGTTGTGAAGTGTTCTCAATGGGGAGTACTGAAACTTGGACTTTGGGTAGAGAGAGAGAGGGAGGAAGAGAGAGAGGGGGGAGAGAAGGAGAGAGAGAGAGAGAGAGAGTCATTTTTTCATTCATTTTCATTCAGCCTAAATGCCATGCTCCCCAAAATAGCGACAAAGAGAGTAAATTACACTGATCCTCGTAGACAGTTAACATTTGCACCTTGGTGTCACGGGGCGGCACAACAGACTCGAGCCTCCTGTATCTCTTCACCATCAGGTCTGGCAGGACTGGGTGTGCCATGTCCTAAAAGTGGCCCAGACAGTCAGCGAGAGACAGAAGGGCTGGTATGATTCAGACCCCCCATGGACAGCTATGCTCCCTGCAGCAGCAACAATGGCAGCCATTTTGGCTCAGTTTAAGTCGTAATGGATAACCACGGGGCAGTAGCGCTAATTGCCTCCTGTAAAGCCACAGGAGTAATTGATGCAGCTGCATACAAGGCGAGGGGGCCCGCATGTGTCCCGGGAGACCAACATCTGCCCACTCAGTCACAGAAACAGAGGAAGGAGGTCTGAGAGCAGCATAGGGAATGTAGATCATAGTCTCTGTACTCTCTTGATATTCAGCAGGTCTCTCTCTCTCTCTCTCTCTCTCTCTCTCTCTCTGTCTGCCTATCTCTCTCTCTCTCTCTCTATTTTTCTGTATGTGTTTGTGTAGTTGTGAGATACAGAATGAGACAAAGAACAGAGTTAAATGCTCTCTACAGAGAAGCAGTGGTGAATTACTTCATGTGTTTGCCTCTCTCTCTCTCTGTGTGTGTGTGTGTGTGTGTGTGTGTGTGTGTGTATGCGTGTGTGCGTGTGTGTGTGTGTGTGTGTGTGCGTGTGTGCGTGCGTGTGTGCTTGCCGACATTTACAGGCGCTGAGCCATGACAATAACAGTGTCTGAGCAGATCTCCCATAAGAATATATCAGGCTTCACCACAGAGATCACAGCCCCAGCCTCCTGCTCCTGACATCTTGCGTGAAACGAACACCATGCAAGCGAACCGGTTCACAACTCAGCCACTAATCTTTTAAAGCATTACAAACTGCAAATCTACTTTATGTCAAGGAAAACTCCCACACTTGAGGAAACAGCTGGAGAGAAGCCAATGATATGATTGTGCAACAGCTCCTGACAGTTGAACATCTCCCTCGGGGTTAAGACAGAGTCAAGGTTAAGGTGATGGACACAGTACTGACATCTCTTAGATCATTTTCCCTTTAATCTAACCCTGTGTGTTATCTTTTTACCCATTTGTCTCGCTGCATGGTTTATTCTTGCATGGCTAAAGGCAAGGTTGCGGAGATTTCCAGAAGGTCTTAATGAGAAATGCATAATAAGTAAGGCATAAATAAATACATAACAAATAAGCGTTATGAGTACAAATAAGAGTATGCTATGCTTGTCTCAGCCTCACCAAGATATATTTGTAGTACATAGTTAAGAACAGGAAATGATACAAAACTATACATTTACAAAAATCCATTTGCAGAAATGAAACACAAAATTCATTCAATGGTACATGAATCTACAATACAGTTTCACAAGGCACATGCACTTTCAAATGTCCTGCAAAAGCTCTGTCATTGACTTCACTCATCATGCTAAACACATCATGCTAAACACAGCTGAATAATTAATCAAAGCAGAGACACTGCCACTCACCAGATTTTGCGAGGCATCCTGACACTGCTTGAGTCAAAGCAACTATCTGCTCCCAGTGGTATGATTAGAAGAACCTAGCCTCAGCCCCTGCTAACATTTTAATATTCATTCATGAGGCCTTTGTGCAACAGTGTATAAACAGGCATGCGCACGCACACAAATGATGCAGACACACACACACACACACACACACACACAGACACACATGCGCACACACACACACAGAGACACACACACACACACACACACACACACACATACACACACATGCCTGATTATGCTGTTGTTATTGTGTGGCTGTGCTTTGGCGGTGCAGTCCACTCACTTTGTAGTTGGAGGAAGCGAGGGGGCGCAAGTAAGGGGGAGGGAGCCGTTGACAGCCTCTAGATCCCCGTGAGCAAAGCCTGCCCTGTCTATCAGCACAGCCACACTGACCCACTCTGACCCACACACACACACACACACACACACACACACACTTTTACAGGCAGATACACACATATGCACTGAGCCATGCATACATACATTTACGGGCTCACACGGGCACACACACACATACACACACACACACACACACACACACACTTTTACACACACATGCACACATGCATACATACATGTATGCATACATATATTTACGGGCACACACGGGCACACACACGCACACACACACACACACACAAACCCTTCTGAGTACACCCTTTGTAGACTGATTTCCATGGAGACAGATATGGAAAGGGGGCCTTAGCTACCTCATTATTTCAGACCAAAAGAGATAAACAAACACACAAACACAGACACACACACACACACACACGAATGCACACACACACACACTTGCACTGCCAAACGCACACAATTACTCCAATTGCTTTAAAATGAGCAAGCAGGGTCAAAACCATCCTGGGCCGAGTGGCCAGATGAAACAAAATCATCTAAGAGCACACCTGTAGACCTCTGGGGCTTTGAAGTGAGATGATGTGTTCTACTAACCTCCCTCTCCCTCTCCTCCTCTCTCTCTCCTCCTCTCTCCCTCTCCTCCTCTCTCTCTCCTCCTCTTCCTCTCCTCCTCTCTTCCTCTCCTCCTCTCTCTCTCCTCCTCTCCCTCTCCTCCTCTCTCTCTCCTCCTCTCCCTCTCCTCCTCTCTTCCTCTCCTCCTCTCTCCCTCTCCTCTCTCCCTCTCCTCCTCTCCCTCTCCTCCTCTCTTCCTCTCCTCCTCTCTTCCTCTCTTCCTCTCCTTCTCTCTTTCTCTTCTCCCCTTTCACCCTTCTCGCTGCTTATCGTTTACTTTCCTACTCATGGTTCTTTCTTGTCAATCTCTTTTTCTCTTGCCTACTGCATTATTTGTCTTTTACCTCTCCCTCCTCCCTGCTTTCTCTCCTCTCTCCATTATCCCTCTCCCTCTCTCATTCCTCTTTTTTCCTCCCTCTCTTACTTCTCCCTCTCTCTCTCCTCTTCTCTCCCTCTCTCTCTTCTCCCTCTCTCTCTCTCTCTCTCTCCCTCCCTCCCTCAGTGAAGCAGACGTGACCAGGCATGTAGGAGAGATGCTGCTCAGACACACTAGCCCTGCTGCTGGCCCTGAACGGTCTGTGGACTCTGGTCACTTCTGCACCCCAGCTGTTTGTGCCAGACGCTCCAGAGCGCCGCTTCATGACCTCCAATAACACGTCTGTGCCAGACGCTCCAGAGCGCCACTTCATGACCTCCAATAACACGTCTGTGCTGCCAGGCACTCCAGAGCGCCGCTTCATGACCTCCAATAACACGTCTGTGCTGCCAGGCGCTCAGAGCGCCGCTTCATGACCTCCAATAACACGTCTGTCTGGCTGGAACACCTGAGGAGACCAGCTCTGTATTTCCAATTCTCAGAGAAACCACACAACTCGTCAAAAAAAGAGAGACTTTTTTTATCTCCGGCCAAGGCACTCCTTAATTAAAATGTCTTTATTTACAATTACATGTCCTAAATGGACCAGTTAAAAAAACATAGGCTTTTTTTAGCATTGTAAAAACAAAATGGTGACAATTATTTTACATACCGTATTTTCTGTATTTTTTTCATAGTTTGGCTGGTCCTGCGACTTATAGTCAGGTGCGACTTATAGTCCGGAAAATACGGTACAGTGTGTGTGTGTGTGTGTGTGTGTGTGTGTGTGTGTGTGTGTGTTGTTTATGTAAATGTCCAGACAAACAGAGGAAGTCGGCGAGGTAAGACAATAGGAACTGGATCATTTTGGATCATTTGCCACAGTGGAACATGGTTTAGGGCTGTACCCAGCTGTGTGAGAGAGGAGCTTATGAGGTGAACTGTGCTGTGACTATTCTGTGTGAGAGAGGAGCGTATGAGGTGAACTGTGCTGTGACTATTCTGTGTGAGAGAGGAGCTTATGAGGTGAACTGTGCTGTGACTATTTTGTGTGAGAGAGGAGCGTATGAGGTGAACTGTGCTGTGACTATTCTGTGTGAGAGAGGAGCTTATGAGGTGACCTGTGCTGTGACTATTTTGTGTGTGTCTGTTCTGCAGCAGTCATGTCTCAGTGGTGATGCTGGAACAGAAGTGTGGGTTGGGGGAAAAAAATGCACAGAATTGACCTGTCGCTAAGCCCCGCCCCCCATTGTTACCGCGTGAAAATCGGACAAACAAACCAGACTTGATTAGAAAATAGATTGTGGACAATGGCAGCTGACAGTATATGAAAGCAGGCTTTGAGGACGTTTTGGTTGAAAAAGGATTTACTTTCCTCCAGAAGCTATCAAAACGGAGTTAATTATGCTATGGAGGGGTGTATTCAAAACTTTAGAATACATACAAGGTGACAAGCAGTTGTGGCGAGTAGCCGTGCAAATCACCGTGCAAAAACCACTGACGTTAATGCTAGCTAGCTAGCTAGTGGAAGATTGATACTCAAGATATGTTAGGTTACGTTAATATTTGATGTAGTAAGAATATAGTAGTTGGTTAATGAGCTTTTTCATCTTGGGATTTAACAGGAAACCTGTGCCCACGTTGTTGGCTTAGTAGCCTACATTACGTCGAGCTGTTGCAAACACTTGGAGCATACGTGATGGAGCATACAGTGCGTAAAAATTGTATTTGGGGCTTTCTGCTATATGAGAGCTATCACGACTATTATTCCCAGTCATTATCATGGAAAATATAATGTTCAGATATGCGTCACATTATTATAATGGCATTGTATAACAACCCTCATAGTAATAGGTATATTTAAAATTTTTCAAATGTATTTATTTGTTGCTTTTATTTTTCCCTCCAACTTGCTGAGGCCCCCCCTGGCACCCTCTCGCGGCCCCCGGCCCCCACTTTGAAAACCACTGCTGTGGGCTACTGTTGATGAAAATATACCCCGTTTTCTAGCCTCTCAGGGTACCAGCTATCAGTATTACACGTCCCCCATGCAAAACGTTTGACCATGGTTATCCGTCTGGGTTTTTTGAGTTAATAACCATGATAAATAACCATTAATTTGTAATTTTATGCCTCCTCCCTGTTGTTTCCTATGGAGTTGTCCGAGCTGATGTCCGAGTCCTGTTGAGGCTGGACTGTCATTGGCTCATCAGCGTTCTAAGGGTGGCGCTTAGCGACAGGTCAATTGTTGTTTCATCACAACACGGGCTTGGGTAGCGGGCCAACTCAGAGAGGGTTCTGCTGAGCGGCTGGGGCCGAGGTGTGAGAGCTGAGCGATGGAGATACGAGTGCCAAAATGAGTCAAGTAAAGCCCGTTGAACCCAAATAAAAACATGAGTCAGTGATTATCTAATCGAGACAGAGTGTGAGTGAGTGAGTGAGCGAGCGTAGCGAGCTAGTGAGTGAGCAAGTGAGCGAGCTTGGGAGTGAATTTGCAAGTGTGCCAGTTAGAGAGTACACAAGGAGAGAGAGACGGAGCGAGAGAATGCGAGCGAGCAGCTGAGCAAGCGAGTGAGTGTGTGTGTGTGTGTGTGTGTGAGTGGGCGAGTGAGTTAAAAGTGAAACGCTGTCGTATGCGATTGGTTTTGCCCTGTGCCGCCTGACGCACATTAATGGGCTTGAGCTGTGAATAAATCTTTACTCATGACACATAATTAAATAAAGTCCTTCATCTTGCCCCCGTTCACTCGTCGGAACAGATGAGGCTAATCAAATCGGACTGAGTCATTGAGATACAGTAATGTACATTAACTGCACAGAGCACTGCAGGGACTGGTCATTCAGAAAGGATAGGGCCAGATGTTGTGTTGATAGGGGGAGGGTGGAGGGCCCAGGTGGAGAGGTGTGCAGTGAGTGTTTCTGGGTGGAGGAGAGAAACTGGTCTGTGCTGGTCTGCCCATGCAATCTACCAAAAAGCAGTTTCTCCAGTGCTTGATTTATCTCTCTCTCTCTCTCTCTCTCTCTCTCTCTCTCTCTCTCTCTCTCTTCTTTCTCTCTGTCTCTCTCTCTGACTCTGACTCTGTATCCCTCCTTTTCTGTGGCACGGTGCAACATCTCTAACCATTTACTGCATAGTTTTTCATTCAACATGAGCGCCAGGGGAGCTTAACTTCAAAGGAGAGGGGAAAAAAGTAGCAAAAAGGCTCACACACACGCAAACACACAAACTGAATAAACAAACAGTGGATCGGTTGGAGAGGGCTCACAGATTGAACGACTCTGATAGCATGCACTCACGCTGGGTGCCGGTCAATAGTCAGACTCACCGGGTTTTCAGCGCAGCGATGCTGGACTTGTCGATCCTACAGAGAAACAGGAAGAGAGAAAAAAGAGAGAGAGGGTAAGAGAACTCAGATCAGATCACACTCACAGCAGAGCACTGACTAAAGAAATTGCAAAATGAGGCACTCCACTCACTCCCCACTGCTTCTGTGAAAGCATCTGATTTATGCATCCCTGCACACAAATTTCACCCTACAAGCGTATCCTTCTCCACGACGACCCCCGTACACAGTATGTGATAGCAATTACAAGTGGAGACCTAGAGCTTGTATTAACTCAGTACCCTCACACAGCCTCTCATTTCCCTCTAAAACAAATCAAATGATAGCAAACCAGGTCCTCTCAGAGGAACCAATTATGTGGATATGTGTGCCGCGATCAGTGACTCAGCAATAATCACTTGATTTATTGCCGGGAATGAGTCCATTTTCATCTCCCGTTGGTGCTGGAAGAAGGAGGACCGGCAGTCCACACATACCAGTAGACTTACTCAACAACACATCAACAGGCTCCCCATAGATGTGTAAAAGGCAAGTGAACCAAGAAAGCCTTTTAGCTCCCATTGCAACTTGAGTCATGCATAAACCATTGACGAGAGCTCTACCTGAACCACCGGTGCCACTTTTAATGTTTCACCGGTCTGTCGCTCACAGAATGACCAGCACTGTGAGTCCCCCCCTCCCAGTGACATATTTATGGCCGCAAATCTCCAGAGCCTGCCGAATATGGGGGGTGCTCAAGAGGGGAGGGGAGATAGATAGGACCTGATAGGACCTGATTACACACCGCAGGAGATAAGACAGAGAGGAAGAGAGTGTGTGTGTGTGTGTGTGTGAGGAAGAGAAAGTGTGTGTGTGTGAGAGAGAGAGAATGTGTGTGTGAGAGACAAAGTGTGTGTGTGTGAGAGAAAGTGTGTGTGAGAGAGAAAGTGTGTGTGTGAGAGAGAGAATGTGAACACAATTTGAATGAATGTAGTTACAGAATTAATTATAGAATGGAAGAGATAAGTACTGCCACTGAGGAAGCCCAACTTTAGACAAGGTAAACAATTATGGCTTTCACAGTAATGATTAAACTCATTTCTTTTTCTTTCAGTGACATAGCCATGCGAGGAAAGACGTAGCCACTACACGGCTTTTGGTGCCGTCTGAGACACGTGCCTGTGCCAGTACAGTATGTAGCGTCGTCATGGACACCGAGATGATGCTGCTGGCGCAGTGGCGTTCTTATCTTTCTGTACATTTGTCCAGTATGGAGAGTATGCGTCTGCTGTCATTACCTCTCTCTCACACTCCATCTGTCCCTGCATTATCACAGAGCTGTTTCCTGGTTACATGCGTGTCCCATTGACCCTGTCGTATCTGGGCTAGTGTAAATGATGGGAAATGTACATCGAGGTGTGATTTACTACTTCTGTGTTTAACCTTTGTGTGCACTAGGTCTGTTATATGTAAGAGCACATCAGCACACATAGGTGTTGCAGACCGATGTGTGTATGTGTGTCTGTGTGAGTGTTTCTGTATGTGTGTGTGTGTTTGGATATGCATATGTGTGCATGTCTAGAAGCTGACTGTATGTGTGGGGAGAGAATGGTTGTTTTTCCCGAGGTGAGCAGTGGAGCTGGAGACGCATCGGCCATCGGAACAGTCCTTCCTGAGACCACCAGCCAGGCCATGGGAACATGTATTATTCATGGTGGTATACTTTCATTCTGTGAACATTTAAGCGATCATCATCAATCTCTTCTACCTTCCACAACCTTTGCGATCTCATCATCAAGACTTTACACATTGTCATTCGTTCTGGCCAATGTCACCCACACAACTACAAAACGATCCTTTCTGAGCCATAAAATCCAATGAGGGATTAAACTGAGTCAGTATTGTGACAATATATTCCCAGAAGCAACCCCCCCGCCCCACCCACTCACACACACAGTTGAAATCTTGTTTTTGTTTCCAATTCCAGACACTTTGGTGTCTAAACTTTAACAAATGATGCCCTCTTAAGTATTCAGAGTGGTCACCAAAGCCCAACTCCAGTTAAATGGAGCATCACTATACATCTCTCTGAGCTTCACAGGCCATTTTCTGCACTGATGCCCATCTCTAACACGTAACGACAGGCAAACCAAATAAGGCTTGAGAGCTCCGTCAATAGCCGAGTCCACCGACTGTGAAGCAGTGTGTGTCTGTGGTGTAGAACATGCTGTTTCTTGATCCTTTTCTTTCCTTCTTTCCTTTTCTCTCGTTCTTTCTCTCTCTATCTCTTCCGTTCTCTCCGTCTCAGAGAGAACACCATGCATGCAACACCTCTCATAGGGTTGGATAGTCTTTGTGCCACACAGCCAATTAAACCTGACTAAGCCAGCCCGCATGGGGGTCCACACACACACATCTACCATCTCGCTCCACTGCTCACAGCTCTGAGCAAAGTCAGGTGGCTACTCCTTTAAGAGTTTAAAAAAAAAACAAAAAACAATCACACTTTGCCTTCAGATCTCAATCGTCATGCAGACAACAGCACAGAGCCTGAATTTATGTATGAGCTCATCTCAGAGACGTAAGAGGCTCTGCATCACAGCTAGAGAGATATCAGTGCAGCCTTATCGCACAGACAACTAAATAAATCATCTCTCTTCCTAAAGCAAGTTTCTCATGAACAGACTATTTGAAACAGCTTAAGGTTAGAAATACTTAGAACCTCTAGAACTTCAGATCTGAAACGACATGTTAATATTTAATGACAATGTGATTCCACTAGCAAAGATATAAGTTCAGAAATAGAACTAGACAGACAGTACACATTAAGAAGAAATGATGGATGGAGACATACTAGTTAACAGTTTTCTTTTGCAAAGCCATAATGGATGCAGTCAGCACAGTGTCCTTCAGCTGACTGTGCCTCTGCTGTCTGAGAGCTGAGAGACACAACATGTCCACATACAGCTGAGTGGATGCAGTGGCTTGAGAGCTGCGCAGTGCACAAGGCCGTCCACCCCACCCTTCCTCTGATAGCCTCCACTAGACACACACACACACACACACACTCACACACATACACACATAGAGAGAGAAATAGAGAGAGAAACACATAGGTACAAAGCTGTGGGAAGACCAACAGTGACATACCATTCAAATCCTCCAAAAGACACACTCCTCTTTCGCCTCAGCATAATGAAGTGACGTGCTGGAGAACTTTCTCACTCTTTTTTTCCCCTCCCTCTGTCTGACCCCACCACACGCTTCCAGGCTCAGAGCCAGTCTGAGGGCAGTAGCAGGGAGGCTCTCGGCTGCTTTACCTGCGACTCGCACTCCACTCCTCAGCCACTCACAGAGGGGTGGGGCCCACAGACGACAAAGGGTGGGTGGTGGAAGTGAGGCTTAGTAAAACGGGCATTCTCTGTCTCACTCTCTCCCTACCAAACGACCGGCATATCTCTAGCAATCAGTTATTTACTTGTCTTGTGTTAGTTATGACTACAGTATTGCATCTTATGGCTTTGGAATAACATTGTCACTAAATATTAACATGTCTCAGGTCTGAAGTTCTACAGGTTAGTAGTATTGTCTATTTATAACCCTGAGCTGTTTCATTTAAACACACTCGAAGTGAGAAAAAACTTGCGGCAAAGCTTGCAACCACTCCCATAGAAATGGGATCGCTACTTCCACAATTGCTTTGGTCATATGATTGATATCTGGCAACAAACCTTGAAGTAATAAGGCAGTAACTTCTCCCTGCCGCAAGCTCTCCTGGCAGCTCTGTGAGAGTAAATCTGATGGATGTTCCTGTTCTTGTTTGGGAGCCGACTAGAGGCACAAGGGGCCAGAAAAAACCAACAGAACACAGAGGCCATTTCAATAAAGCTGTTAAGAACATCAGACGCCAGAGCGGAGCGGCTCAGAGGAGAGGAGGAAAAAACAACAGTGCATTAACAGGGATCACGAGCCACTGAAACAGCAGCGGTGTCATTTTCTCAGCAGCCCAAGAAGCGCTCGCTGCAGTGCTCCGTCCCATTAGCTCGAGCGGCAAACGGAGGCTCTCCCCCCCCCCCTTGCAAAACAGCATCATTTATCATAAAAGCCCCCCGCTTTTGATGGTGCTGTTTGCAATGCTGAGATTATGCCGGCTACATCTACGTCTTCCAAGTGCTATTTAGTAAAGGCTAATGTGGAGGAAACAAGGTGGACACGCAGAGGCCCAGTGATTAAGAATTGGACATCATATCTGCATTATCAGGCTGAGTGTCTCTTGAACTCGCCTGGCTGACATTTAATGGGAGGCCTGCCACTGTTGCTCTGTAGGCTCGGGGAGTGGGCGTGCAACCTGATGATGCTTCATTATCAGTAAGAGCAGTCCTAATTGATTGAATCGAGAGGGGGAAAAAACACACACTCTCTCCTCTCTCTCTCTCCACTCTGTGTGGATGGGGTAAAAGAGTGGGATGGATGGAGGGAGAGAATAAAAGAAAGAGAGAGAGAGAGAGAGAGAGAGAGGCACCCCATGCCATGAGAAAATCTGTCGCTCTGTGAAGCATGACAAAAATGCCGTTGCTGAAAGGCCACAGAGACACAGTGATCTGGCCCCCAGGAGAAAGCAGCAGATTGATCCGTGACTTCAAAAATGCTCTCATACATCTCAGATGTCTCCCGTCAGCTTTGGACATGGTAACCTGGGCACTGGGCTCGGCTCGAGTTTGGATTAATCCTGCCCTGGGAGGCGACGGTGGTAAATTACAGAGACAGCAGGAAGACATGCTGGAGAGCACGGAGGGGGGTTGTACAAGGTGTGACATCTCGTTTGGCCCATGTTGCTATGGGGTCGACTCATTTATGCAAAGGGCACAAACAAGTCACAGGAAGGATTTATATTGTTGGATGGCAACTATGCCAACACAAGCAGTTATGACCAAAGCACTCTAGAATCTTTGGTTATGACTTGACATTGAGACACCAGAATACAGCAAGCTTGTACAATGAAAGAGGCACAGCAAAAACAAACTTGTCATCTGAAATTAAAACAGGATTTTTCCATGGCATCTGAGCTCTCAATAACCTGGTTAGTGTCCTGAATCTGTTCCGTTTAGTGGACAGAATGTACGACCCACGGGACACGACGAGCACAACAAAGAAGCGGTACTTTGGTGGGGACGGGCCCGGTTCTAAGGACGTGCCAGATGATTTAATTGGACTGATGAGATTAAGAGTGGCTGCACAGCATTAGCAGAGACAGCATCAGGGGCATAATGTCGTTTCCTCCTGGATGAGTCATCCGCACCAAGCCGCGGCTCGTGCTGCCCCTCTTTAGCGGCTCAAAAAGCGAATGGGATGGCAAGGCTAGCGGGCGACCATCCATATGGGAGCGTCCCATTTGTGAGAGTGCTGCTGGAGGAGCCGAGTAGGCCGCTTCTTTGACAGACAGGTCCTATTTTACTTTTCTCCATGGTCCATTGTCTCCTAATAATCAGTGGAGAGTATGGGGTAGGAGGACATATAGAACAAGAGACACACAGATGGAAAGAGCAAGAGAAAAGAGAGAGGGACAGTGAGAGAGAACAGAGTGATGAGAAGAAAGAGAGAGAGAGAGAGAGAGAGAGAGAGTGGAAAACAGAGAGAGAGAACATGGGCAAAGTGCCAAAATTGCAATCCACTCAAGGTTAATCAGTGAGTGTTGAAAGGGAGGGCAAAATGGTTTTGAGTAGAGGAATGGGCTAATGACTGAGCTCAGAGGGCTAGAACAGCTCCCATACACATTCATGGCAATAGCATACTCAGTTGAAGGGTACATCAGTACGGGCTGAATGTAACAATGCCTTTGCATTGCAAGATCAATTACATCTCAAAGTTGCTAATTGAAAGCCTCCCTGCGATTGCTGTAAATCAATATAATACTATGATCAAAATAGAAATTGTACATGACATAGCGGATGCAAAGACTATGATGTACATGGCATGTGCATGGGAATGGCAAGCCAAGCCTTGTCTATAATATCATGCTAACATGGCGGTACACTCCGTGCCCAAAGCACGTTGGCGTTTATAGCCTTGTCTATAATATCATGCTAACATGGCGGTACACTCCGTGCCCAAAGCACGTTGGCGTTTATAGCCTTGTCTATAATATCATGCTAACATGGCGGTACACTCCATGCCCAAAGCACGTTGGCGTATAGCCTTGTCTATGTTGGCTGGATGCACAGGAGCAGACTTCTGCTGATCCCCAGCTGATTGATGGTCCTATTTTTTCCCCTGCAGCTAGCTCCCTGTGTGTGTGTGTGTGTGTGTGTGTGTGTGAGCTAAACCAAATGCTGCACTTTATCATTCCATTATTACGGGCTGGGGGAGCTCAGTCCCAGCTGAGGCCTGCAGCAACGCTAAGGCTCATTAAATCACCTGTCTGGCCGTCATTATCATCTTCATCTGCCTCTTCCCTTCTCTCTCTCTCTCTCTCTCATGCCCACGCCCACAAACACACACCCACACACTCACACACACACACCACTGACAGCTGCCAAGGTCTGTGGTTGTCGGCTTGCCACACTTCCTCTGTTTTACTGACAGCAGAGTGACACAAGAAAAGGAAAGAAAAATCTGTCTGGCGGTTGGTCACATTGTTTCAGAACTTTTTTTTATGTCATATTTTCTTTATTTTTTCTCTTGTTCTCTCTTTCTCTCTCTCTCTGTCTCTTCTGTCTCTCTCTCTGTCTCCCCAGTTTATCTCTCTGTCTTTGCACCTGCTACAGAGTGCAACAAGTTGGGCTTGACAGTTGGCATGTCTAATAATACAAACTACAGCCTTGTGGGGGGGGGGGGGGGGCGTTTGGGAAGACAAGATGGCACACCGACGAAGACACATGGTACCAGATGAGCGCACCAGGGGAGTTCAAAGTCTCCGCTCACAGCTCAGGTGACTCAAACGTGTACACGCACACACATACACACACACACACACACGCATGCACGCACGCACGCGCACGCACGCACACACATAATACATGCACGCATGCACGCACGCACACACACACACACACACACACACACTGTCAAAGTTTCATCAATCCCACACACCAGACAGACATGTCAATGGGGAAATGGGATGAAGGAAAGGACACATGCATAGGGTGATGGAAGGATGCTGACAAAGGGAGGGGGATGGAGGGAAGGGGATGAAAAGAAAAGAACGACAGAAATAAATCTGAGAGGGATGAGAGATAAAGCCAGGCAGCCAGGGTGAGGGTGGGAAAGGAGAAGCATGCAGACTGGCTGGTACAGAAGTGAGATGGAAAGACAATGGGGAAAAAATATCTGGTGATTGAATAAGGAGGCAATTATAGAGCAGTGTGGGCAGAGAGAGAGAGAGAGAGAGAGAGAGAGAGAGAGAGGCCACTGATTAGAGCTGCAAAAGAATGCACAAAGCCAGGAGAGTCGCAGCCTGTAGACACCCTTTCAGCAGACATCAGAAATACAAATGTAGAAGTGCAAAATCTGCTATTAAGCAAGAGGGCTTTCAGGTATTTTAATACATTATGCCTTGTCCTTAAGGGAACTATAACAAATTGCACGAAGTAAATTTAATAAAACTTTCACAGCTGTGGATTGGATTCTCTAAATTACTCTGCACACTTGAATGTCAGATGTTGAATTAATGAATCAATTTGTTATGTGGCAAATCATAGCTGAAGTTTTTTTTTTTGTAACATTGCAATTTTAGCAGACAATACCAATTATAAACCCTTGTAACACTCAGCTCAGAGTAATGTAGTCAGTGCTGCCAGATATCTACTTGACATATACTCTACCTCATCTACTGGGTCTTGCTGCTTATTGCTATTTCACACATTTCCCACTGTAATTGAGTCATCCGTCAGAAAGGCACAACCCCCTACTGCATGCAATATGCAGCTCCAACAGTTTGCACACAGGAACAATTGAGAACATAAACTAGTAGAGAAATGCAATGACTAGAAACAAACAATACAAACACAAGTCATAAAATAGTCACATGCTCTATGTACCACATTACATAAAATAAAATAAAATAAAACCACTTTTAATAAATATAGATCATTACTACGATTCATGCAGGTGCCTATAGGATCTGCACCACTGCCATGTGCGTGACTGTGATACGCAAGCAAGTGAATGTGAACATGAACAATGGCACAAGGGAAATGAAGACTAACTGTCCCTGCAGCACGCACACCACGACCAGAGGGAGACCGACCCAACAACAGCCTGCCGCCTGCACCAGCCTGGGGACGGCGAGAGCTCTCCCACACGCTGGGATGCATAGCAACAGTTTAGCAAGCTCTCCCTGCCAACATATTCTTTCCCCACAGTTAAGGTGGCAAAACAACAGAGGACAGCGCGTGAGAGAGAAATGTAGGGGACATCCTGTGTCACAGTTGGTCATTCATGCGGTATTCTTACCTCGAGTCCCCCACGGTTCCTTTGCAGGCAGGAGTAAACATTGCAGCACGAGTGACTTGTCCAGCATGAGAGACGTGCGAGCGGTGAGAGATACAGCGAGAGAGTGAGAGGCAGAGAGAGAGAGCGAGAGCAGAGAGATGAGAGGAGAGGAGAGGAGAGGAGGAGGGGAGGAAGGGAAAGGAGGGAGAGCAAGGAAAGGGGGAGGAGAAGGATGGCAGAGGGGGAAGGAAAAGAATGAGAGCAAAAAGATGAAAAGCAGAGCGAATGAGATGCCACAAGACAGAGAGGGAGTGGAGAGATGCCTTCGCTTTAAGAAGGGGGGGAGGGGGCAGGCTATGCACTGTGGGCTTTTCTGATGGTAGAGACTTGTGTAGCTTGTAATGATGTGTGGTCCATAGGAGCTCATGAATTTATAGGGAAAGAAGGACAAAACAAACAGCAAATTATAAAGAAATCAGGAATACAGCACAGAGAGAGAGAGAGAGAGAGAGGGAGAGAGACTTTCACGAGCCCTATCCCTGCAGATGCATGCCCGCCAACACGTGACACCTGATAAAACATCTACCCCCTTTTGGACACCTTGCCTCTAGACAACTGCAAATGAGGTGCAATCATATCAATACCGCCACATGTGAGCCCAAAGGACAGCACCACCACCAACCACCACACGCAATCAATATTCTAAAAATGGTTCCTGGAAATCACAGCTATCAAAGGGCACAAACACTATTTGCTATTGATTTTGCTTGTGGCCATGTCAAAGGGCTGGTAAAAAGAATGAGCCAGCCTTGTTGCCAGCCATGGCTCTAGGTCGGTGGGGATCAGGGGGGGTTGGGGGTGGCAGCGGCTGTGAGGTACTAGTGCGCACCGTGAGAAGCTCAATCTCCTCCCACCCCCCCTCAATACCCACCCTCCAGGTCCTGTTTAATCAATTTTTCCCTTGCTTGCCCTGTCCTGCATCGCCAGCGCCATTCATTCATCTGTTTGCTTAATACCCTGTGCTTTTCATTGGCCTCCCTTCCTCCCTCTCTCTCTCTCTCTCTCCTCTAGTCTAGTCTCCGGGTGGTTTTGAAATAAGACAACCTCGCAGAGTTCTAATTGGTGCCATTTCTTTGGTTGCCTTGGAAACCTGTTTTTTTCCCATCAAAAAATGCACATTGGAATCCTGCCAAAGGTTTGAATGGCTTTATTTTGTTTACAGTAATCCCAAAAACGTGTGTGCTCACATATATTTCTTTCTTTATTTCTTTATTTCCACAGCCGTTTCCTTGGTGTTCTGTTTTGTTGGATCACATGATGCTCAAATTTCACAGCAGGCTAAAAATGGGCACCCGTTTCAGAGAACTATGCTGTGTAGACAACAAGTCCACATGGCAATTAACCACACAGCTAGATCCTTGTGAACATGTTGAGGTGAAGCATTTCTTTAAATATATAAAAAGGGGTCAATTTACAGATTAATAAGTCCTCTTGATCCCTGCGTGCACATGCTTGGGTTGAATTTGGCTCAGGTCTGTGTGATAAATCAAGCAGGGTGGGAAATGGCTGAACTGACAAAGCCAGTGGAAAACACCCCAGGAAGGGCTTCTTATTACAGAGGGAACATGCGCTATATCTGCTATTCTTTCATAGAGGAGCTTGAGCTTATCTTTATATATCTTGGGGGGAAAAATAAAAGCAAGCCTTGCACTGCATTGTACACTTAATGCCATCCTTCTTACTGAGAGAACAGAAGAACAAGCACAACTGTAAAACATGTTACGTAATTTTGCAACTATCCCCATGATGCTATTGTGATTGTCTAGTTATAGCCTATATGTGATATGTTTTAACGTTTAATATTATAATGTTGAAACACATGCACAACAATAACAAATAAAATCGTGCAATTGTAAACAGGAAGTGTGGGGCAGCTGAAAGTGATAGAGCATCCTTATTGCAGTGTTATGTGTTGGCTTTGTTTTTTACTGTGAAGAATAGAAAACCCCCAGCTTCATCCTCACCCCTGAGAAGCTGATGAGTGACAACAACAGTAGAGATGAAAGCTATGACATACTGTTTCAGAGCCAGAAGGATATAGAGCATGTGTTCTCACAGACACACACACGCACACACACACACACACACACACACACACACACACACACACACACACACACACACACACGGAACGATGTCTGAGTGGGTTCGCACCTTTACAAATAGGTCTACATCATAAAAAGACGAGAACATGCCCTCAAGATGTTCTGGTTGTTTTTGTATACACACACACACACACAGAGAGAGAGAGAGAGAGAGAGAGAGAGAGAGAGAGAGAGAGAGAGAGAGATACACACTGACATACACACTGCCACACATGCACATGACTAGTTATGCATGTCACACATTGTAAGTCTGAAAAGCCCAAACATCCAATATGCCTCCAGTCTGTGTGAGGAAAAAGAACTACACTCATTACTAACTACAGCTGACGTCTGGCAACTCGACTGGAATCAGGAAATTAACCAGCCAGGGTAAGTTCACCCCCCAGCACATCTGAGTGCAAAAGGGGGAAGCAATGACATAATTGCTATTGCCCTCAAGTGACACTGGTGTTTTACCAATCTCTGATCCTGCTAAAAATTCCTGGGCAGGAAATTTCAATCCAATTCCTACTCTGGCATAGCATATGATTAGTGCTATGGAACTTGCAGTCTAAAGATTGTTATGCCCAATGGACTTATCTGAAATACCACCGACTTTAGAAAATACATGATATTGATTGAATTAATGTTTTCGAATTTCGATAAAATTTCGAAAGTTAATGGTAGGCTACTTGAGGTCAGTCCACTGAATGCAGACTATCTCAGCGAGTGTAACATTTTATGTGGAAAATCTAAAAAATAATAAAATTGAAAGATCTAAATGGAAGGCAATTGGCAATGTCAAGCTCATCAGTTGAATCAGCAAAAGGTGGCGCAGTTTCGCCTCATTAATGTCAATCAATGTTATATTGAGGTTTCAGTTTCAGTTCCGATGAAGTGCAAACATAGGTTATTTAACACGCTAGCCTACAATGGAAAACAACGACAACAACGAAGAAACTGTTCTCTGTGGAAACTGGTATGTCTGTGTTTAGTTGTAGCCTATCATGTTCGACTATGTTTGTCGGCGTAGCTTATACTCTGTCCAGTGACAATATTGTACAATTTTAAAATGTTCATTTATTGTGAAGTATCTTGGTAGGACCTATACTGCAAAACTGAAAGTGAAGAAAGGAAAACAACGCTATCCTGACTTCAGAGAAAATGTATTTAAGTGTAAAACAATCTTTACTGAATGTTACTGTTTTGTATTACTGTATGTCAAAGTAAAAAGGACATCGCGAAATCAAATTTCGCACTTCATGAGCCTCATTGTAGACGGTTCTTATGTGTCTGCCCTGACTGCGATGAGCCGGTTCCGCGAGAACAGCTCGAGGAACACCACTCAGAACAACACACCCAGGTAGGCCTACATAGTCTGCTTTTAACCGAAATGTGCTATATTAGCCTAAGTTAGTGGGTAGTAGAGAATTTGGAATTTGATTTCATGTGTTTTATGATTATCTGAACAGGTTAATTGCTCCAAGTGCAACGTTAAAGTGGAACGCTGCCACCTAATGGATCATGAGGTATGCTAGACAGGTGACTTGGCGTAGCCTAAGCCCTATCCCAGATCTCATAACAACCAGCATGACCCTCCACAGTGGCACATTCTGGCAATCACTGTATAAAGATAGCCTACAGCAACCAATGATTGTAAAAAAAGGAAAACCAGTAACTTTGTAGGCCCTATACAATAATTGGTGACAGTCATCATCGCCTTTCTCTCTCCAAGGACGTGCAATGGAAAGGCACACCATTGTCCTGACTAACTTGGCTCCATCTTGTTTTGCTAATTAGCTGAATGGCTTCATAGTGATTTCATAACATCATTTGTGTTTGGCATCAACTTATGACAAAGTCCTCTTCAAATAACCTTGTCCAAAATTGACAATAAATCAGTTTGATTAATTTAAGTTTGAATCACAGCTACTTTTAGGTCTACCTTCAACAAACGAAGATAAGAGAATTGTCAGGATTCACTATGTCCTGTAGAATTAAAAAAAATCTGACAGAAGTGTTTCTTCTTTACCAGGCAGATGAGTGCAAGGAGAGGTTGGTCAGTTGTGAGTTTTGCCAGCTGGAACTCCCTCTGTCCCCCATGGAGGAGCACACTGTGGCCTGTGGTAGCCGGACTGAGCGCTGCTTAGACTGTGGCCGCTATGTCACCCTGAAGGACCAGCTCCGTCACGCCAAGATCTGCTCCTCTTCAGCGGCATCAGCAGATGCTATCACTGATGAGCAGAAAGCTGCAGCTCACGACACAAACAGTTAAGTACATATTCAGTGAGTTCTGTCATTTGGTCAGGTGCACTTCATAGTTTAGCTTAGCTGTGATGTCGTAGGCTATTTTGTGATTTTAGTCCAAGGATGAAGACATTAGCCACAAGTGGCCACAATTCTGAATTTTACATAAAACGTACAGTTTGCAAGTAAAGGTGAATATCTTTACTTGGCTTCCAGTGAATTTATTGTCATTTGTTTTCAGGGCCAACTCTAGCTCTTTGCTGGAAATGCAAAAGTTCTGTTTTATCAGAATGCCTAGAGGAGCATCTGGTAGGCCCAAATGATAGATGTTGCACATTTACACCATATCATTAGGTTTTTAAAAATCTATCCTTCACCTAACACTGCCCTCCCCCCTTCCAGTTTCAGTGCACCTCCCCCACACTATCCGAGGCCCAGGAGGACGAGAGAGATGAGCGGGCCTCAGCCCCGGAATCAGACTCAGATTCTGTGCTCCGTCTGTCTGATGTACTGAAGAGAGGAGAGGATCTGGACCAGATCAACACCTGTCCCATCTGCCACCTGGCTTTGCCACGTAAGACTCTCAGCTGGCACGTGGTAAGGAAATGTTTAAGGAAATGTCTTTTTGTAGGTGGTGGTTTAGTTTTTGCTGCAATGATTATAGCTGAAGAAAAGAAGATTAGAACTTGCTGGTTCTCCTATGGATGATCTCAATGTGTTTGGTTCACGGTAGTCACTGAAATACTTTCATGGTGAAACAGATGTGGTGACAAGGCCATCTGTTTTCTCCCTTAGAAAAAGTGCAAAATTTTTGAACATCTGAAGTGCACTGAGATCCATAAAAGGAAGTGAAATGTAGGTGAGTCCACTGAAATATATTCACTACCTTATGATTATTAAATTAGTTGACAATCACAATGGTAAACCTTCAAATGTATATTTCCTTTCATAGGATGATGCGCCTGATGACCCTACAATTAGTGAACAAAATGTTCCTTCCATCTGTAAAGTACTTAGAAACGCTCACGCTAACTCACTTATGTTTGAAATATGTGAGCATTTAACATAGCCTAATGTTAGAAATTTGAAATATAAGATGGTTGTGATATCAATTCAGGAAAAAATAGAACAATAAATACAATATACAAATAAAATTCACAGATACGTTCAAATATTTTCATGTATTTAGGTAGTTAAATATTTTTCAAAATGTTTGTTTCAAACGTTTAAAATGTAAAATGTTGTTTACATTTCCATGACATCAATAAAGTTAATGTAAAGCATCAACTTTCCACCTTGTGCTTAAATCTAAACTCCTTTGAGCTTTGCACCACTATGAGGTCACAGATTGTTCATCTGATGTCATAGTGACAGCATAAGCCCTCATGTAATCATGTATTGACAATCATAACGCAACCCTATTGTTAACACCTCTGACCGAATGTAATTCGGAAAGGTGTCTAAACTAAAAGATAGCTTTAGTCTTGACAAAAACAGTCAGGTAGGTTAAGCAGACTGTACTGTAAGCAGGGGTAGCTATTGCACTTCCAACAGTGTCTTTAGGTTACTTAACAATTCCCCTGAGGACTGTATGTCTTAGTGAAAATCATCTGTAACCAGCCTACTATTTGTCTCTGAATGGAGTATCTTGAAGAAGGGGAAGTTCTTTCAGGTGATGACTGCGACACTCATGGACATCGGAATGGGGAAGAGGGTGAAACTGAAAAAATGAAGTTAGAGAAGTTAGAGGAGGATAAAGAATGTGGTCAGTTCATGTGGTCCCTCCTTCCAGACACATGTCTGCGGCAGGTGTTCTTGCACCTCCGTGACCGGGACCGGGTGCGCGCTGCCCTTGTGTGTCGCCAGTGGCACCACGTGGTGCGCTCTCCGTCCCTTTGGCGCGTGCGCACCTTCAACTTCTCAGGCCGCGTGTCACGAACCCACCGCTCTGAGATGGACACGGCCGTCAACTTCGCCAAGACGTACGGTGGCTTCCTGGAGGACCTTGAGATCCGCTTCTCGCACCCCATCAACTCCCTGGTGACGCGGCGCTTCCAGCAGACCATGCGGGCATTCCTGTCTGCCCTGCGCAAAGCCCGAGGCCGCCTGCGCTCCCTCACCGTCAAGCACATGGACCTGGACCGCTCGGCCTGGTGCCGTAGCGTGCGCAGCAGCCTGGTACGAAGCCTGACATTCTACCTGCGCAGGGAGGGCTCTTACCTGAACTACTTGAACCTCCGAGGGGCCCGGTTCTACCTGCTGCAGGGGCTGGAGGTCCTCGAGGCAGTCGCCGCGGCCCAGCAGCACGTGCACCTTGGCCGACGTCCCGGATTGGCAACCCTGAACTTGGAGGATTTTTTCTCCCAGTCGCTTGCTGTGTACAACAGCCCTGGCTTCGCTGAGGTAATGTGCCGGTTTAAGGGTCTAAGGTCCCTCACGATTAACTACAGCTGCATGTCAGACCAGCTACTGGAAGCTCTGGCGGTGGCCTGCAAGGGTCTGGACAACAGCGGATCCCTGCGCTCTCTCACGGTGCGCTGCCACATCCATGAGCCACATGGCCAGGTGATCTGGGGCAGTGCCTGGTCCAACTTGGCCAAGCGCTGCCCAGACCTCCGTGTGCACATGTCTGTGGAGCGAATCCTGAGCCTGGAGAGCCTGAACCGCATCCTGCTGCATGAGATCCCCTTGCGAGACCTGAGCCTCACCAGCTGCTACTTCAGTGAACAGGAATGGAGTGCCAAGCCTGCTCTGACCCAGGTGGTGCCCTGTTATAGACATAACTTACAGGTAAGACGGAGGCCCAAACATAACATGGATTAAATGCACCTGGACATACATTCACAGACATTCATTTAGCAGATGTTTTTTATCCAAAGCAACTTACAAGTAGTGAACATGCAATTCATTCATTAGTAGGCAGGGAGGCAAGGAGACGTAATACTGCATGACATTCTAAGCTACTCTGGTCAAGACCACTTTTATCAAATCAATAACATATATATCTCAAGGGTTTCCCCATAGACTTGGCGAGATAGCTCTATTCTGCAGTTCCTTCACAAATAGAGCAGGAAGGTGGGCAAAAATTACCCAAAGGGACAGCAAGAAAGCTCCAACAGACACCGCATTGCATTCAATAACCAAGCGAGAATAATTAAACATGAGTTGAGGGGGGTTTGAAAGGCTGAGAGCCACACAGACAAAGGTGGATGGTGGTGGGTGTTAAATGCAGCTCCCAGCCATGTTATTAACAAGGCGGCTGATGAATGAATGAGAAGCGGCATTAAAAAGTCTGGTCCGACTTGTGCTGGAATTGAATTGGTAGGCATTATGAGTCAGCTGCACTGACAACCACTCTGAATGATGTGACTTGCACTGCGGCTTGCAATGCTGCAATGTTCAATATGTGACCAGGGGAATCTGAACAATGTCATGTCTAAAAGATAAAATTGTATTCAACATTTAAAACATACATTGTGTTTTGCGTTCTGAAAGCATATTCTTTTTCTTTTCTCTCTCCTAACAGAAATTGAGTCTGGACTTGAACAACAGTCATGAGCAGGTTGACGAGGAACTAATGGAGTTGATTTTGATGTGCAAAAAGTTAGTCTACTTAAAGGTCTGGGCCTTCCTGGACATCAGCTTCCTAGAGAGGCTCATGCAGAGTCGGATAGAGAGGAAATGCATACTCAAAACCATAAAAGTAAGATGCATACTCAAAACCAGAAAAAGTAAGACAAGGGGCAGTGGCTGTCATATAGAATGTGTTTTACGATGACATTGTACTGAGTGGTCATCTTGACTGGTGTGCTAACTTGGCAGGTGCGAATCTACACAAACAAGTATGAGACCCAGGAAGAGGACAATCAGCTGGATCAGATTCACCTACGCTACAGGAAACTCATAGACACTGAGCTCAACTACTTCGCTATCTCCTACCCCATGCTCTAACAGCACTGAGAACCAGCCGGAGCTCTGAAGCCCACTACAGCTGCACTTATCTCTTAGCTGTAGGCAGACATTACAGATGTATTTAGAAAATTAGATATGTTTCATGGACTTCAATTAAGATCTATTTGGCCCATGCTATAAATGTAAAATATTGTGCATAAATAAAATGATCATGACCGTGAACAACCCCAAATAAGAAAAAGTTGGTTCTGTAAATGTTTAGGATATAGGATTTCAGTTGCTTAACAGTTTGAAGTATTCTTAACAGGGCTGTCAAAATAATTGATTAATTTCGATTAATTAATTTGGCAAAAAAAAAACTGATTAAAATAATTAGTGCAGATTAATCGATTCCGTATGACCCCGAGCCATTCTAGTCAGTAAAAATTAGAATGATAAAAAATAAAGTGTTGAAAATAAAGTCCTCTGCGATGTCTGCAGCAAGGAATTTGCATATCACCAGAGTTCATCAACTCTATAGTCGCACATCAATGCAAAGAAATAAGTGACATTGAGGGGAGTGCTAATTTATTTTCATTGTGTCCCCTAGGTTATATCTGTGGCCTGAAATGCCTTGCATGTGAAAAAAAAACTTCTTCCCGAAGCACTTTTGAATTTATTCCCTCAGCATATTAGGTCATATCGTAGATTATTATGGAAATTATTTGAACAGTGAAAATAATAATAAAATAGTTTTTGAACTTTAATGTCACTTATGCTGATTATTCAATGATTCATTTGAATTTAAATATTTAAAATACTTTCACAGTAAAAATTATATATGCGATTAATTAATCACAGAGTATGTAATTAATTAGATTAATTTTTTAAATCGATTGATAGCCCTAATTATGACTGCTGCTAGCGAAGCGGTCATATAGGGATTGTCAAAGTCCCCTCCCCCCCGTCATCTACTTCCTGAATTTTTGGTCAACGATACCCGGGACACCGAACCACCGGGGCACATGAAATTTGGTGGGTATGTAGCCCCACTAGACTTTTACGGAAAAATTTCGTTTGGTCCCCGGGGGCCACTCCCCCACCGCGCTGGGCCCCCGGGGACCAAACGACCATTCCTAAATAACTACCTGAACCGTGCCACCAAGGATGAAGAAATTTTTATGGTATGTTGGTCTCAAGGGCCCACATCAACCTAGCCCATAATCACTCATTTGTGATTTGCACCCCCCTGGTAAAAAATGAAAATGCAATATCATTCTGCTTTAATCGCCCCTCTCTTCAGTTAAGATATTCAGAACTGCACCACATTTTATGTGTATGATTTACCTGACATTCTCTGGGGGTATGCCAAGTTTCGTAGAATTTTAATCCATGGGGGGGGGGTGTACATTTAGTGTACATTTAGTGACTGTACACTCATTGGCCTGTAGATGGTGGTGCACACATATACACATGCACACACACACACACAGGTACGCACATACCATCAGTATCGGCAATTACAACGGCCGATACATAATTACAAATTCAGTAGGATTAAAGGAAAACCAAATATTCATCATAATAATTTGGCTGCATTTCCAGTATTAGCGTCACGTAGTCGTTTGTCCACCAGATGGCGCATCGTTGCAGTGAGACGTAATTTTGTTGGAAGTTAATCTAAAGTGGGTTGGAAAGACACTACGCTTCCTACAAGGACAAGATTAGTTTACCGCTGAGAACGTCTAATAAGGGTAGGATGATTTCTGCATGACATGTAATTCCCATTTCTTCTTGAAGCCGAAATAAATCTGCGATTGTTTATCGGACATGCTTGGTTTTTACGGCAGGTAGGCTACATTAATCTTAAATTATATCAATAGCCTAGAGTAGGTAAAATAATCTTACCGTTAGCATTGGTTGAGTGATAGAGGCCAATTTGATTATTGATGTATTTGTAGAAAACCATAAATGCGGTTATAGGCTACCAAGAAAATTGATAACAGCACTAATTGCATCTTTCGACTGTCATCTCATTTGCTTATAACCATAACCTAGGTTACTAACAGAAGCTAAGTGAGTTAGCCACAACACGTTCGCTACGTGATGGTTTTCTAATGGAAAATATAGGCTACCTGAAAGATAACCTGATGATGCATCCTAAACACCGGGCTGGGACATTTAGCTCAAAGTCTCAAAAAGCATCTGAGTCAACGTTCATTCCCAAACACCCATCTAGGCTACTTCAATCCTCTATTTTCAAAGGTGATTCAAGTAAGGAAGAGCATGGCTTAAAGTAAAGTAACTAGGACTGAAATAAATTCGTCAAAGTGAATAATTTGTGTCAACTCGCCGCAATGTAGATTTATTAACGCACCCGTGATCTACATCTCCATTTAAACCAAATGTTTTAGAGCGTACGTTGAGAGATGTATCCAGGGCAGGGCTGTACCTACACATATTTGTTGCACGTGCTACAAAAATCATTCTTTGCGATGGATGATTTAGGATGGCTATACCGTGAGACTGAGACGTTTTTTGTTTGTTCGAAGTGCGTGTTTAGGGTGTGAGAGGGGAGTCGATGTGCTTTGATTCCAGCTTGGTAGTAGTAGTCTATGCCAGTGGTTTTCAAAGTGGGGGCCGCGAGGGGGTGCCAGGGGGGCCTCAGCAAGTTGGAAGGAAAAATAAAAGAAACCAATAAATACATTTGAAAAATGTAAAATATACCTATTACTATGAGGGTTGTTATACAATGCCATTATAATAATTTGTCGCATATCTGAACATTATATTTTCCATGATAATGACTGGGAGTAATAGTAAAGTGATAGCTCTCATATAGCAGAAAGCCCCAAATGCAGTTTTTACACACTGTATGCTCCATCGCGAAGTGCTTGTGGCTAAAGTAATTATTAGGATTAGCTTAATGTATTTTTACATTTGCCGTAGTATTGTCGATGGGTTTAATAAAGGGGGTCCTTGGCCAGAACCTAGTGGTATTTGGGGGGCCTTGTTGTGGAAAAGTTTGGGAACCCAAAAAACATGTGTGTGTGAAGTATCCAAACAATGATAACGCTTTCATTATGGCTGCTTTACCCATAGACCTTGAGCTACTGTACAGTGGGTTGGGTAAAGTGTCGCGTTTCGTGATTCACACAGCTGCGTGAAATGTATTACTATTAATATGCAAAACTATTAACTTTTCGCCAAGAGGTGGCAGCTTAGCTTGATACTGTAAGCCATTGGTTCCCAAAGGAGATTTTATTTGGGTCGCCAGCATAGCCTAGTGACAATTTATGTTGTGTAGTATAACATAGTTGCAAAATGGGAACATGAATCAGCATATTATTTGCACAAACAATAACGGACAGTAGCTCTTCAACTTGGCCCGTTAAAATGTGTATGCAGTCTAGCAACGCATTTCATGAAGGCCCTTTTGGACATGTCAGTTATTTGCACCACCTGGGTAAAACGGCATTTTGTTTTAGACTACTGGTATTTAATTTGTGCATTGACAATAAAGCTGAATATCATATGAACTAGATGACTAAACTATATGTAGAAGAAGAAACATTCACAAAAATCCATGACATGACCTCTCTTCTTGATAGCTGTTGAAAACTGCATGGAACTGAGGGATTGTTTTGTTTAATAATAAATAAATAAATACATTATGCTGCTACCTTCTGCTTTTCCCAAATATAATGTAGCCTACAGGTTTACCTTTCATCAGTCCAGTTGCAATGGATGGACTGTGATGAACTGCCCTACTTGTGATTGTTTAGATATTTTAAAGGTTTTATAACAATGCTACACATTTTTTGGCAAGTGCTACAAATCTATTCACCTTTGCAGCGCCAGTAGGCTACTTTGTGTGCGGCCCGCAAACACACATTCAAAACAAGCATACACAAAAGTTTTTTTAAGAGTGGGGGATGGAGTAGAAGATGGAGACAAATTCATTAATATGATTTAATTTCACGGAATGGATGTACAGGACTGAGCGGCAGTCATATTTTGTACCGCTATGCGGTACATCTAGTTCTTAATCATGTTTTTCATTCCATGATGCACCAAATTTGACAGGTCTGGACTATAGACAGGCCATTTTAGCACCTGGATTCTTCCTCTATGAAGAAATACTGTTTAACAGTTGGAATACATTGTTTTCCTTAAATATTCAAGGTCTTCCTTAGAAAAAAGCATTCCGAATTGATTGTGCCTTGTCAGATGTGCAAGATTCCCATGCTGTAGGCACTAATGCACTAATGCATCCAAGTAAAGGTTGGTTGCTTGGAAAGGCCCTCTCCTCTTTATTTCCAAAATTGATTTCCAAAAAGAATGGCAAATTCTGATTGGTCTAACCACAGGACTCTTTTCCATGTTACCTCAGTCCATTTTAAACAAGCTCAGGCTCAGATAAGACGGTAGTATTTTCTTTATCATGCCTCGATACAATTTTGGCTGCAGTTTTTGAATTGAGTATCAAACTGTGCACATAGACAACGGTTATCAGAGGTTTTCCTGAGCCCATACAATGACAGGTATGGAAACAGGTCTGGTTTTGATGCAGTGCCATCTGCGTTCCAAAAGACCACGGCCATCTACTGTTTTTCAGCTCTTTCCCTTGTTTGCCATGATTTCTTTGGATTCTCTGAATGTTTTAATGATATAATGTACTGTGATGAACTCCCCAAATACTTCACAAGAGCATTAAAATTACATTGTTTTTATCATTTGTGCACACAGCTTTACAGAGTGATGAATACCCCTACATCTTTACTTCTAAGAGACCCTACCTCTCTGGGATGCTCTTTTTCATACCCAATTGTGTTGCCAGTTACCCGAATTAGTTGTGAAACATTCCTCTTTTTGTTTTCTTTATCATTACACAACTTTTGCAGCATTTTGTTACCCCTGTCCCAACTTTTTTTAGAACATGTTGCTGGTATCAAATTCAAAATTAACATATATTTTCCATGAAATAGTCAAATGTGTCATTGTCAACATTTTATATGTTGTGCGTGTCCTTTTTGCAACTAAATATGAGTTTAAGAGATTTGCAGATTATTACATTCTGTTTTTATTCACATTTTACCCAATGTCCCAACTTTTTCTGATTTTAAGTTGTAAAACAAAACCACACAATCTGACTTTCTCCCCACATTTCATGATGCATAACTTTCAGCTTTATTGCAGTAATTCCCATCTTTGTAAATAGAACCTGAGCATTGCTTATGTGTACTGTGATATTAGTTGGCTCCTCCTAAATCCCCTCCTCAAAAGTTGTGAATGACGATTGGCTGGCGCAGCTGGGTGCAGATGACCTCGTCGATGTACAGGGAATGGACCTTGACCTGGATCTGCTCCTCCAGGGCCAGCTGGCTGCGGGCCAGCGCGCGGAGCTCCATCTCGGCCTCCCACAGGGCTTCCTGCAGGCTGAGTCCAGGATGAGGGGGAGAGCAGGCAAACGTTTAGAAAACAATAAATGCCAAAGGGCATTTCTTTTAAAGCGAAAAAAAAAAAAAATGTTAGTATTTTGATCGAGAGCTTTCTGATCCTCTGCTCACCTGTTGATTTGGCTGGTGAGCTCCTGGACCTCTGTGAGTAGCTGGGATTGGGCCGAGTCGTGACACAGCTCCACGTCGGGCCTGAGGCTGCGTGCTGTGAGCCGAGCTTGAGCCACTTTCAGAGGGCCCTCCTTATCTGCCATGTTCACACGCAGGGCCTCCAGGTTCCTCTCCTGGCTGGCCAACTCAGCCAATACCTCAAAAAGAGAGAAACAATGTGTTAATACAAAAGCAACACAAGCTTACTACAAGGGTTACGTAGTATGGAAAAGAGTAGCCTAAATATTTCTTGCAGCACTGAATATTTTCAAAAATGTCATGATCTACATGGTTCACAGTTGAGTAGTCAAACAAAACAGATGAATACTAGGTAAAGATTTCTCTCCTAACTTGAAGGTTTTACTATAAATAGAGGCCATTGTGGGTCATAGAGGGTGCGAGTTTGACAGCGTACTTTGCCAACAATGCAAGCGCACTGTGGCCAGAGTGAAGTCAGATGCACAAAGTGGTCAGAGTTAGGCCAAAGTTAATTAATAAAAGATAGATAGATCAGAATTTAAAACTGGTTGTATTTGATTGGTTTATTCAATTTTCACTTAAAGTATAAGTATAAGTATATATACTCTTTTGATCCCGTGAAGGAAATTTGGTCTCTGCATTTATCCCAATCTGTGAATTAGTGAAACACACACAGCACACAGTGAAGTGAAGCACACACTAATCCCGGCGCAGTGAGCTGCCTGCTTCAACAGCAGCGCTCGGGAGCAGTGAGGGATTAGGTGCCTTGCTCAAGGGCACTTCAGCCGTGGCCCACTGGTCGGGGCTCGAACCGGTAACCCAGAGTGTCCAGAGTGCTAACCAGTGGGCCACAGCTTCCCCAATATATGAGATATCGCCCATTTCAGAGTTCCCGCCCTGACATAGTTTCCCCCTACCTATATTGCCGTCAAACTCGGGCCCTTAGTCTTCTTGTGAGGACAGAAATGGACTAAAACATCTTGTGGTCACACCTTGCTGAGATGGTCCTCCAGTAGGGCTTTGGCACTCTTGGTCCTCTGCACGTTTATCCCCAAAGCGGCACCTGTGGCCTCATGCTGCAGGGACATATCTGTGGCTGTCTGCTGCAGCAGGCTGTCCACCAGGGACCGCAGAGACACCGAGTTGGTTCTCTCCCTCTCAGCTTTGCAGATGTTAATGTCAGAGAATGCCTCCCACTCGTCCGGTGTCACTGTGTTACTGCGGACAGTGAATCCAGCGCATAAAGATTAAATGTTGACACCATATTCTTTGGAAAAGTACAAAGTCAAATAAAGACCTATATTTAGATATATTGCTACAATTTCTTAGTGAATTGATTTTATACTATTGAACCACTCATAAAATATATGGTGCAATTTTATCCACACACTTAACAGTGGACTCTGACTGACCCCTGCAGGCCAATAGGGTACAATGCCACAGAATTAACACAATAATATTAGAGGTTTGAGTTTTGCAAGGGAAGCCTGTTTTTACCTTGCTGGACCAGTCTCCAAGACTCCAGCTCTGCTGTCAATCTTTTGATTGGTGCTGGTTAGGATGCTGCATAAATCATCAATCTTCTCTGCCTGGAATTTGCCTTGCAGATCCTTCTCTAGATAATACTTTGCTGATCGGTTGAGCCTGGAAATGCACAGAATTATGTGTTAGAAGAGATGAGATACCAATACTCTGACTATAGTTGGTAAAATAAAGCTCAGGTTCAGGTGAAATGTTGTGATTCGTAATTATCAGCAGAATGAACAATCCTCACAATTTCATAAAACAAAAATAATGAAAATACTGAAAAGATCCATTTTATTATGCAAATCAAAAATGCATATCATACTGTGTGTCTGCACAGATAGCTCATGGCATCACTGAACTAATCCTCTCACCTGATCTGCTCATTGGTCTGCTCCAGAGTGCGCTGAAGGAGGGTGGTTACACCCTCGATCACCTCCTTCTCCTTCATCAGCTCTTGCTCTACCTCATCATGCACCAGGTCAATACCCACCCGCTTCTCTCTGGAACAGTCAGTCAGGCATATGTTGAAGTGGATGGGTTTGCATTGGGCTGTGGCTACATCAGACAAACATTATGTTGGCTCACCTCTCTGCAAGACACTGCACGGTGACTTTCAAGGGCTGGAAGCAGCTCTCCAGGGCTCTCTGCACTCTGCTCTTGCTGGTGATTAGGTTCTCAGTCTCGCTCACCACTTCATTCAGCTTCTTGTCCAGCTCCAGTTTCCAGAATTTGATGTCATGGATTCTCTGTTCTTCATAGTTTAAAGCAAGCATGGCATAACACGTCTATTTCACCATCTATCATCACCAGTAATATAGAGCATTTTCTATAAATGGTGAAAACGTTTGGTGCATCAAATGCAAAAATGAAGTTGCTTACCCAATCTTTTACTGGCCTGATCTTGCATATGTTTGGTCGCCCTGTCACACTGCTCCATCAGTCGCTGCGACTCCACAGTGAGACGCTCAGAGCGGGCTCGCTCTGATTCTGCATTCCCACAATGAACGTTGTTGGCGTGCTTCCATTCGTGGGGTAGGAATTTAGGTGGAGGTTCGATCAGCCTGGACATCCTGTTTGGAGAACAGATTTAGATAGTGTTCAAAATATGCGTATGCTCACAATTAAATGAAGTGCCTTGCTCACAATTAAATTAAGTTGATATGTGAAACCGAGACAGAGGGAATGTAGGGTCAAACCCAACAAAATAACAAATTGAGGTAGAAAAAGGTGGTCTAACTCAGTGTTTCTCCAACCTTTTCAGACCAACAACCACTTAACCTAGCAAAATAAATAAAAACATACAGAACACCTACTTGCAGTAATTCAGAACTCTGCAGTCAGGATAGTAACAGACACAAAGTCCACAAGCCAACACCTGTACTGTTATAGATACTGGCTACCGGTTACCCAGTAGGTCCAGTTTAAGATCCTATTAAGGCCCTGCATAACCTTGCTCCCAACTCGCCGACCTCCTGGAAAGCTATACCAGTTCCCGGTCGCTGCGATCCTCATGAGCTGGTCTGCTCAAGGTGCCCAAGATGAACCTCAGCACCATGGGAGAGAGAGCGTTCTTCTATTTGTTTTATCTGTGAAGTGACCTTGGGTGTCCTGAAAGGCGTTTTAAATAAAATGCTGCTGCTGCTGCAGTATAGGCTACACGGTACTCACTAAACCACCTTGCTTATTGTCTTAACCTTACTTGTTGCACATACAAGTTGGTTCAATATTGCAAAAAACTCATCAATATTATATTTTACCACGTCTGCTTGCGGACAACTTGGGATAGCTTTAGGACCACCAGTGGTCCTCGGACGACACTTTGAGAAACACTGATCTTAACTTATAATATTTGACTTCGCTAAACAGGCTAGAGCTAGTAACGTTACTTCAGTTGGCGTTCGATAGAAATCTAGGCTAAAGATGTCCACCGTTCATCAAAAATAATCCTGTCATTCCCTTTAATTCAAATAAGGCAATGGATCCAACATATACACAATAAAATACACAACCTACCTGACCACACTGATTGGATTTGCAGTGCTGTAACAACAGCGAAGTGTTTTGTTGTGTCTACAATGTTACTTGCAGCACTTGGCTGTAGAGTTCCAGGGCAGATAAACAAACGGTTGTCACGGTAACGCTTCCTAGCGCAGAGAAGATGGGGCGTTCTTTTGAGATCAGTCAGTGCCTAGGCCGACGTAAGACATGAATGAATAACATTAGCCTGGGAATACTCATACATGTCAACCAATATGCCATTCTTTCTTACAAGAAATAAACAAAAAAATAAATTATTTTAAATAATTTATTTTTGAACAGAATTAAGGACAATTGTTGCTGTGAATATGCAGATAATAAAGCAAAACATGTAACATTTTTATTAAGGTCTGTGTAACTTGGCCTACATGACAGAAATAAGAGCTTTAATCTTTTGTTTTGAACATTACTGAAATTATGGCAATGATATGAATAATAGAGCCCTAACATCATGTCCCACATTTGTGTATCTTTGAGAAACCGGATTCATTTACAAGCACCAGGCACATAAATTTGTTTTTTAAAGTGTACTAAGTAGGATTTATTGCCAAAGCATTACGTTTCAATCGGATGTCTGTTGTATTGTACATCAAATGCATTTTTAATAGATTTATTTTTCAGCAGCATGAATGGGACCTGAATGACACAGCTGAGGCACAGAAAATGTTTTGTTCTTTTTAAAACCATATATATATATAATACTTGCCTTCAGAATTAAAGCACTGTTTTTGACAACAACACTACTTACTGCACCTTTTGAGCTCATTAATTTTACAGTTGATGTGTTCCAGACACTTGGTTAACTCAGACCGTTAGCAAATAAATATACATGTGTATCATTCATAAATATTTTCGAAAACAACCATCCTTTGCAATAAGCAATATGACTAAAATATATCTGTATATATACATCCATATATCTTTCCTATAGCACAGGTAAACTGATAACATCTGTAAAATTGACCTGCTGAAACAAGACCGAATTAAACACTGAAATTGAATGACAAAAGGACTACAAAAGTGCGCTTAACAGTTTAAGAAAGATACATTATCTGAGCATATAAAATATCAGTTCTACAGTACTTTCATTATATTAAATTAAAAACTGACAATCTCAAAAATGGCTGTTTAACTTCCTCACTGGAGTACAGTCACTACAGGCAACTATAGAACCCTATGCATATTTTTCCATCAAACTTTTTTAAGAGCCAAGAATGTTAAGGCAAACTGTATGTGCCGTCTCAAATTATTTCTTGTAACTGTAACCGAATGCATCACATTAGCATGATTGATTAAAGGCTAATAAACTGATTTTCTTTAAAATGCACTTGTGTCCAATAATTCCTGGGTTTCCAAGGTCCAGTGCTGGTTTTGCTCAGCCTATGGACACACCACAGTGATGACGTGGATTCTGTGTTCGTCTTGTTCAACTTAATACTGCTTGGTCCAATCCATTGACATTCTCAGGCACCAAACCTTCTTCTATAGCAACTCTAGACTCCTGCACCTGTAATGAAGATATTGGTCATATTCTCTCAAGCGACATATATATAACCCTGTTTCCAAAAAGGTTGGGATGCTGTGTAAAATGTAAAGAAAAACAAAACACTATAATTTGCAAAATATGTAAACTATATTTAATTAAGAATGGTGTAAAGACAACATACACATTGATGATACGGTTGATTTTTTTAAATTTATTGTTGTTTGGAAAATATATGTTAATTTTGAATTTGATGCCAGCAACTTACTTAATCCTCTTCATGCATTTCTGCACATAAGGCTAACAACACTTTATGCAGTTCAGTAGCAGGGGGTCAAGATTCTCTGAAGAAGACGCATGGGCGTCGAAACGTTAGTCGTTTTGCACTAAAAAAAATTCACTAAAAGCTTTGTGTGCTCCGGTCCTGCTCCTTGGTCCTAGATAGACCTTGGGTCTCCTCATTGACTTCATGCCGTTCTTCAGCTACAGTGCATCTTCTGAAGCCTTCCGCAGCTTACGTACCATTGTTAACAGTCTGGCACCAGGTTTCTCTTGGGCATACTCACCTGCGTTTTCACTCTAGAGTACAGCGGAGTGCGGTATTGGTATTTGTACCATTTTCTTGTCAGATCCATTTTCATCGTCTCTTTTTAATTTCTACAGTGATGGGTTGTATAGATGTCGTGCAATCGAGTAGATCATTGGAGATGGTGTCCGACCATATGTTGAGAATTCTGTGGAGACAACGGTTTTGGAAGACTTCTAGTTTGTCACTGATTCTGAAGTCTACTCCATATACCGGTAGTAGGATAGAAAAAAGGACACGGTTCTTAAATATAGGATTCTAAATATAGGTGTTATGTATGGGGAAACAAATGTCTGGTTGGCCTGGGCGATTCTTTCCAGTATCTCTGTCTTTTGGTCCATCTGATGACATTTTGGAGCCCTGATACATACATATGCACACCTCCTTGATCTCTTCCCCATTGAGAGTGATTAATCCTATGTGCTGTCCTGACGTTTATTCTCAGATGTTTTGTCTTCTTTGCACTGATTTTCAAGCTAAGTCGAGCAGCTCTTCTTGCCAAATCATCCATCTTGACAGACAAGATCTTCTAGAACATGACCATGTGAGTCCTCTCCTTCCTTGGCCTACCACAGTCTTTCATGATATAACCAATGACAAGTAGGAACAAACATGATGATGCATCCTTTTTTGACCTCTGTGTTGATCTGGAAATGACTACTGACTTGATTGTCACAGATGACTTGGGCTGAGAAGTCTGTGTACAGCATTTTGATGATGTTGACAAATCCACTCTGCAACTTTGCTCCAGGATCTGCCTGAGCATGCAGAATGAGATGCGATCACTACATGATCGCCCTTTCCGGAATACTTCTTCAGTAGCAGTGCAGATTCTGTTGAGAATAAGACGACTTAACACTTTGCTAGTGAGTGAGAGCAGTGTGAAATTATAACTTCTTAAATTATAACAATCCCCCTGGTCTTCTTTCCCCCAGGTCTTTCTCTGGTTTCCTCTTCATCTTGATAACACCTCTTCATAAAAATGTTGATTGCTCTAACCACAGAACAGTTTTCCTTTTCGTCTTGATAAGACCTCTTTGTCTTGATAAGACTTTTCCTCTTCGTCCAGATAGGACAGCAACATTTCTGGATCATGTCTAAATAAGGTTTCTTCTTTACATGGCGGATTTTAAACCAGCATTTGTGGAAGGAGCGACAAACTGTGTTCAAAGGCAATGATCAACAAAGGTTTTTCTGAGCCCATGCAATGATTTTCATAACAGAATCATGTTTGTTTTTAATGTAGGGCCATCTGAGGCTCCAAATATCACGGCTATCCAGTATTGTACAGACTACTCTTTAGCATTACACAACTTCTCAAGCCTTTTGTTGCCCTGTCCCAATGTTTTTGAGATGCATTGCTGGCATCAAAATAACCAAAAAAGTTCATAACATAGTATAATTAGTCAGTTTCATAATATGTTGTCTATCCTCCTTTTGCAACTAAATATGGGTTTAAGTGATTTGCAGAAAATACCCCCCCCCCCCTTCATTTTTCACATAATCACTGTTTTCATTTACACAGTGTCTCAGCTTTTTTGGAAACAGGGTTGTACTGTACATTACTCATGTACATTACTCACACATTTGCATCTAAGCGCAACTTGACTTGCATCCACTAAGCATTCCCAAACATTCTATATTGTATAGAATAACAATGTATATTAAGACAATGTATAAGTGGACTGACCTTAAATGGTTTGCTGATCCCCACAATGCACTGCAAGTTGCTACTGAAGTAGCAGAGAATACATTCACCGCCAAGGACAGGAATTTCATCTTTGCTCACATACACCTGTTATCATTACATGCACAGACCACATTCGGTTTTAGACAACTTACAAAAAACACAACATAATCATGTTAAAGTTCCACTTCATAATTTCACAATACCTGTACAAGTTCATCATTAAGAGAGACCTGGTCATCCTTCACCCATGTGTAGGTAATGTAGTCCATTGTGCTCTTGAAACCAACCTAATAAGGTATATAAACACAGACTGTAATTATTCTTAAAATACAATTTATTATTTGCATTAAAACACTGTCCTGCAGTTTATGCACAATATGCCTAATACAGAGCAAATTACTGTAAACATGCATAGTAACTCACTATGAACTGAAAATGTTTAAAATCAACAACTTGCAACTTCTATTGTGCAACACAGTTTATTCAACTTACTAGAGGAACAAAGGCATAAACTGTGCAGGTCCTCCATAGCACATCACAAAAATCCATGTGCTAAAACATTGCCTTGGCTCCCTTTACAGTAATTTCCTGTGTATTAGCCACATTGTGTATTAGCCACATTGTGTATAAGCCGCAGGACAGTGTCTTATACAAGTTAAAAGAAACACAACCATATCAATATACCATATTAACTGCCCCCGTGTATTAACCTCATAGCTGAAGAAATTTTACAAAATCAATGTATAAGCTGTGGCTAATAGTTGGGAAATTAGGGTATAGCATAATGATTTCACAACCAACTCAATTTGATGAGCAAGTAATACGCATATACTGTAAATGTCCAGTACTGGGCCAGTCTGGTTCAAGGAGGCATTCCATCTTTAACCCAGGCCAGACAGAGAGGTGTGTGAGGAGAGGTGGAGGTGTGGGAAACCTTATAAAGTCCAATCCAGTCCCAGGCACTTGAGGGGAATGGCTGGAGGATGGTGTAGGTCACCATGGCATCAAAATCCGCGCTCCAGTCTCCCTCCGCACTCACTTGGACCAGTGGGGTGTTGTACATCTTCTTCAACTGGGACAGAGTCAAAGGAGTTGAAAGAGAGATATTAATAGACACATGGTGGGCAAACCTCAGCATGCTTACAAATGTCTAAACTATTTATTTATTACTGCTTAATGTGGAGGAAATCTGGACTAATGAATCAATGAATCAATTTCAAGAATCAGAGAATATAAATGTCTCACCTCTAGATGGAAGGTACCAATGACAGGCTTGTGATCGCTGACACCATACTCCATATTTGACGTGTAGAGGTCCTGTTTCACCTTCAGGGAAAGCTCCTCGTCCTCTTCCCCTGCTACCGATGCCTGCTGCTGGGCCTTCTCGGAGCTTCCCGCCTCGCTATCTTCCCCCTCGTCCTCGGTGGCGGGCGAAGCCTTGGCCTTCACCCTCCACAGGATCCGGTCAGTCCACGCTGGCTTTCTCTTCTTGCCACTAAGCAAGCACACAGGGACAAGAGGAGAGGACCCGTAAGAGGCTTCTCATGTCATAGTAGACAGCGAGCCGAGGCAGGAGCCAAGAGATACACAATGGGCAGACACGGACAGGCATATCAAATTAAATATATCTACACACACCACACACACACACACACACACACACACACACACACACACACACACACACACACACACACACACCCAGAGGCATAACAGCAGGTGGTGCATCACTAATTCTAATCCCTACCTACACACAATACACACACACACACACATACACAGGAGAGTAATTCTGGAAGTGAGAAGTGAGGCTTAGGTGTGTGTGTGGGAGAGATGGGTAAAAGAAGGATTAGTTGGGCAGCAAACAATACTCTTCACCTGTTTAGTACAAACTTATGGCACAAACTTTTAGAAACACTCGATGACATTTAATAGGATACATTAATATGAAGTGCAGGTAGGTTAAAACCCCAAAGGAATGGGAACAGCTACTCAGTAGGGACATGCACAAGCTTCTATGAAGCTTATTATCCCATAAAGGTGTAGGTTTTTGAACATTCTAACATAAGATTCCGTTCCGCAACAATTGAAGGTTCTAAAATTCTAAGTTGAATTCAGAGCCTTATACATATGGCTCTGGTTGAATTCAATGAACCCAGATATTCTTTAGAACGTTCATTTCCCAACATTCCCGTCATACCGGTATGACGGTACTCCTTTAAGGATTAATTTGGATGGAGTGACAGCTAAGCTATTGGCAGTGAGCACTGTTTTAAATGGTGCTTCAAAGTCCAAATACTAGGATGTGATTTACTAAAGCCCAAGGCATGTGCAAAAAATTCCTTTATCTATACCAAGCCTTATGATTGGTCACACTGAGTCATTTGAGCCAATCTTAGGTTTGATGTTGAAATGTCTCTTGCTGAAACTTTTTGCACCAACTGTGGGATTTGGTAAATCCAGCTCTACGGTGAGTGATTTAGCTGGTCTAAATAGCAGTCTTTTGCAGATTGCAATGTTTCACATACCATACCATTTGAGTGATTATCAAATATTTTTCAAAGAAAAACACTCCATGGCTATAAATGTCTATCAAACCAAAAATGTCTGATAATCTGCAAAGGCACATGCAGCAAAATAAAATAGCATCTGCAGCAGACAGGCAAAAATCAGAACCTCAAACATTACAATCCGCTAGACAGCTTGACCAAACAGTATCTCTCCCCCAGAGCTTCTAGGGGCTTGATGGAAGAGGGGGTGTAGGAGAGAGGGAGATGCACATGAAAGGGACAGATGGTTTGAACTCTTACTTAAAACCCAACAATGTTCTCTGTAGTCTGCAAAACGTCAAGCAGAGGACAGGTAATGCTTACTATGGGACACACGGCTGTAAGAGGGAACACCAGAATCAGACTATAAGGCAATGACATGCATTGTATACGTAACGGAACAGCTTGTTCTTTCCCCCTTACAGCCCACAGGGACAAACAACTTACTGTGCTTCAGTGTGTGTGTGTGAGTGTGAGTGTGAGTGTGAGTGTGTGTGTGTGTGTGTGTGTGTGTGTGTGTTGGCACGGGTGAACTTGATAACTACCTGGAGTCATAGTTATCAGAGTGCAGGTCAAATTTATAAGTCGGCTGAAAGTCGAGTGGTCCCTCTTCGAACTCCTGAAGGCTAGCTGCTTGCTGTTTCATCATCGTAAGCTGATGAAATCGCAAACAGGCACATGCACAAGTTGAACAACATCAACACAAACAGCAATGAACACAGTCCAAAACCGGCAGGGAAAGGGATTTGTTTTTTTTTGTTTTGTTGTGTTTTGTTTTAAATTCAAATGCAGCAAACCTGGTCCTTGGACCATAGTAGGTTGAAGCGCTGGCTGGTGATGCAGGAGCGTAGAAAATGCATTCCATGGTCGGCGATTCGGAAATTCAAATCCCCGAACCAAAAGACCACTCTGAAAAGAGGAAAGACGGTTATGTAACAGAATGTGATTAAACGCCTACACACAGTTAAATGAGGCCGCCACTGCAAGTCAGGGATGCGTACAGCTCACACACATTCAGGCATCGCTGATGTTATAGCTAAAACATGGCCAGGTCTCTTGTACGCAAACATCTGAGAGGAACTGGAATAGCTGGTTCTTAGGTTTTGGTATAAGCAGCACAGCTCCTGCAGATTGACAGATCCCCTACAGGGATAGCTGCAAATACTTTGGCTTGTATGTGTATACTGACTTGTGGTCGAGGATATTCGGAGTGTCCTTTGAGTTAAAGGTCTGATTATCCAGGATGTACTCAAACTCATCCACCCGCTGCGAGGCGTAGTTCATGTGGGCGGCCAAGTGGCAGTTCAGGAAGCACAGCATGTGGCCGTAGAACGACAGACGCATGGAGACACCTCCCTTGTTCCCCTGAGGCAAACATGTGAGCATGAGAAAAACAAGACAACAACAAATAATCTTAAGTAATAATTAGTGCTGTCAAATGATTACATTTTTTAATCGCGATTAATCGCTGAATTCCTATAGTTAATCACGATTAATCACATATTTTATCACATGATTTAAATTCTATTATTTTGCATACTTTCCAGGAGTCCATATTGACAATATAAAGCAATTATTGTGTATCTTGATTGGGATTCAAATGAAAGCAAAGCAAGTTAGCCTACTTTATTAACTTAACTTTAGACGTAGGTCTATTTGATTATTTCAAATCAAATTTCAAAAGATGTGCTGCAGCCCTTGAGGCAACACAATATAGGCCTATTCTTCAGAAATATAGCTGATATAAACTGGACTAGAAGGAAGTAAAGTTCTTAGAATATTTGCTACTAGGAAGTGTCGCAGTTTGAGGACAAGAAACGGTGCATCAAAGCCACAGATAACAGATAAGTGACGGGGAAAAAATCTTTGGCGGCACATTATTAATGAGTCAGCCTACTACTCTTTGGCCGGCTCGTAAGCCCAACCAAGTGTGTGCAGCATGCCTTTACGTAGCCTAGCCTACTAACAGGGCATCATCATAAAGATACATTTAATCTGCATCAAGCCCCATTTTAGTGGAAAGTTAACATTATATCATTGATTCCAATGGGAAAGACAGCTAGTAATCACACGTTGACGTTACATCTAGTTATTAATTCACAGAACATTCAAAGCTACACTTACCATAATATCCCATGTAAAACGGTTAGCTTGCTAGCTATAGTTAACTGTGGAATAACATAGCCAATTATCTCCTAGTTGTAGGAAATAGGCTATTCATATTACAAGTGATAGAATGAATGTGTGACTTATGTTTAGTTGATGTTATGACATGTAAAGTTAAGCTTGCCGAACTTAGTTATAGTCAGCCATGGGCAGTTTGACTGTGCCTACATTCATGACACTCCTGTTAGTAAACTGCAAGAGCAACACATAGGAACATAATGGTCATATTAATCCCATAAACACACAGATAACTCTTACACCAACCTAATTTTGTGCCTTTTATTCACGTTTGTTTCAAGATTTAGTAAGTATATAAGCCCTTTTCGCTCCCCACTTCGATGCAGCATAGGTTTCCATTATATCCAAACAGTCATCTATGATCTTTCCCCTAAAAGGGGGCGTGTATGTGCAGCACATTCAACGTTCCATTCCATTCGTCAGTGCGTATTGTTTAGTTTCCGGTCTAGCTGGATCCAGTGTGGTGTTGTAGTTGTTCTAACGTTACTAGTTGTTTCAACAGCATGTGAAAAAACTACAAAGTTTGTTAGACCAAAAAGAACGTTAATCTCGCGATAAAAAAATTGATGCCGTTAAAATAGGTTTGCGTTAACGCCGTTAATAACGCGTTTAACGGACAGCACTAGTAATAATGTATATAATTAGATAAATAATAACATATATTATTACATAAATAATAATGTAATTATTATTTATACTATGCAGAGGTGGAAAAGTCCAGCTTGATAAAGTAAAGGTCCAACCATGTATTGGATCTACCTGTGCACTTTAGGTGATCTCACAAGTTAGCTGCTCTACCTGGCAGAAGTTGTGCTAATTAGAATCAGCTGCTTTAAGTGAATGGTTGGCACAGATATGTGGTAGGACTTTTACTTTCTGAAGCTGGAACCTTTCCACCTCTGATACTATGTATAATATAATGTATATAATTGTTTCCGTATAGTATTAATATTTATACGGAAATGCGCAAACTGTAAGTGCAGCTACCGATGGACTGTGTTTGTGGTTTTCAAACACAATCAAATGCAATATGGACAGTGATGAAATCTGGCCTTACCCAGTAGCCAAACATGCCCGTGCGGGTGTAGGAGACCTGGATGTTTCGGATGAAAGGGACGTGTTCCAGGCGGGTGAAGAAGACCAAGAGGAGCCCTTGCATTCTAATGGAGGACACCTGGAACAGACAGGGTAGAACCTATCAGAACAATAAGGCCACAACAGCTCATTGTCCATGGTATTTGGCAGAACCAATCCTCCATCAATACACACCTCGTATTACAGCACATTACGTAAAAGGCTCCATAGTTAGAGTGGACCACTTGGACAATCTTATGGCACGCAAATGTGTAATAGCTAAAAAATATTTAAGAACTCTGGCGTGTTCAGCTCCAGACACTTCGGTGATTGACTAAAACACCATTATCCATGATGCAGAATGCCTTACACAAGAGTGCACCACATTCTTGTGTTCCTACTCAACGAATACAATGCAAGTCTCAGTGTATTTTCACATTGTCGGCAACAGCAAATAACAGCCCTCAGCTGAACAATGCACAGGAGAGGATCGGTACCTTTACGTAGCCTCGTGGAGCCAGCGTGTTCATGAAGAGATGGCTCCAGGAGTCATCAAAGGCCAAGTCGGTTACAAACTTCAGAGGGGCAGCTCTCACTTCCTGGAGTCTGAAAACAAAGAGAATGGTTTCTTCCTTTCAGGTGAAGATAATCTTTTCAAGTTCAGATGACTTGATCTGACTGCCAGGGAAAATGTTTTTGTTGAAGTAACGTCACCTAAATCTTTCAGACATTTATAGTCTAAAGATGATGTTATATAATGCTGATAAAAGGGTCTTTGTCCAAATTAATTGTACATCTCGCCACTGAGTCATTGTTCTGAGACCCACCCTATCACATAAAGATCTGGAGTCTTTGGGGAATGTAGCTTGAGCAGGGAGCTGATGTCATCTGGAGGTTCTGCTGTCGCCACATTCCATGTGACCATATGCAACCTGAAGAATGGAAGGACACACACACACACAAACACACATTGCAAAGATCAAAAACGACTCACAACTGTCACACTGAGTGTTAACCCAAGAAAATATGGGCTACATTGACAATCTCCCCCAGTTTCTGATGAAATGCTAAGCTGAATACTTATCCAAAGTATGTCTAAGCCAGGCTAAGGCTTTCTTTGTCCTCAAATAGCTCTCTAGTGTAACAAAAAGCTCCATTTAGAGTAATGAGGTCAGGGAATAAGTGTAATATAGATTACGATCTGAAACAATTTAATCAATTTGGTCTGATCCGGTTTCAGAGAGCCAGATTATAATCTGTCCAAGGGGAGGGAAAAGAACTCCAGAACGTGAGAAACAAATGGCACCCACTCACAAAAATGGAAATACTACTGTTATACACAGACATTGAGATGAGAGTGCTCACAGCAGTCGTACTAAAGGCAGTTACTTGAACACCCATCCCTAAATTCTGCAGAGTGTACCAAACATTAGTAAACACAGACACGCTTGTACAGAAAGACAGAGGAATCAAACAAGAGCACGAGAATCAACCTGAACTGGTCTTTCTTCGGTTTAGACGCCTTCTTTCCACAGAGGAGCAAAGCCCCCTCTAACTTCTTCCTCATCTCGGCTTGCAGCTTGCTGTTGGACTCCAGGTCGTCAACACAGGTCATGAGCTGGGCAACACGATTGCGCAGCTGCATTCGACCGTCTGTGGAGTGAGTGGTCGTGCTGGCCAAGCTGTCTGCACGCACTCGCATCTTGGCCTCGAAATAATGGGCAATGTCCTCCATGATGGGTTTTTTTTTTTTTTTAACTGGTGTATCAGTGAGAGAAAGGTTAACACACAGCCAGTCTTCAGTCTCCGCAACTCAGAGCAAGTTCCTCCTTCTGTGCACTGGACCCAACTTGAGTATGTTCACTTGTCGTCTAGGTGGACTAGCCTTGCTCAAGGTATAAGCGATTTTACCTCAGTAAACTGCTAGAAATATAATCCATTCCTCAGTCATTAGAAGAAAAAAAAAACAATCCAATCAATTCTGCTTCACACTTCAATGTGTCGAAAGTCGAAACTGTACATAAAGCCCCAGTTTGTTTTACTCACTGCTGCTGCTAATACACTTCCACAGTGTGAGGGAAATTTCCTGGCAAACGCACCAAGCTCAGTCTATCCAAATGCAAGGGGCTTTGAGGGTGGGCTGGATTTTTGATAGATGGAAGTATGGAGTGAGGGCTTATGTGGGTAATCTGGCTCGGGGCAAGGGGGTGGGGGAGTTTGGAGCATGTGTAGCAATCCCAGTGTAGAGCAGTCTGGCAGCTCTAAACCTGTATACAACTCACATGACTACAGTCTAAGCGTCTCTAGCATGATAAAAACAAAATTGCATGCAAATACAACACAGAGGGAACAGTTAAAACTTAACCAAGTCTGGGTTTTGATTTTGAAAGAACAGCAAAATAGAGCAACACTGTCTGCAACAGGTGTTTATGACATATGCCACAGGAACAGTAAACAGAGAGGGCAGGCCTAGAAGACTCACAACTTTTGGTCCAATTCAGGTGTTATAGCGGTAATGTATAGGCTATATAGCCATAGATTGTAAGAAATTATTTTGCTAGAGGATTTTGTCTTTAAACTTCCCATTGAGAAGCACTGGTGTAGCAAACATTAGATGAGGTTTAATTTTCTCCATTAAACCTTCAGTCAGAGTGACTCAATGGTTCCCCCTGGGCAAAATTGAGTAATCTACTCAAAACGTCAAAAGGAAGCCTTTTAGCCCTTTTGGAGTTGAGAAACCTTACCATGGTAAACTCATTTTATAAGGTGCTGTATGTTTTGTAATGCCTTCATCACAGCACAGGCAGCTGAGAATCTTGGGTTTTGCAATAAGAAAAACTAAGCACAATTCTCTCCCAAATTGCCTATTCAAATCTAACAAAGCAGACACAGCAGTACATAACACATGGTAAACAAAATCCATCTATAGAGTAACGAAAACAGACTGTTTTCCAAATAAATAATAGATAGATACATAAATAAACCAATGCATACATATAGATGAACAAACAAACAGATACATATTCACACACTGAGTGGGAATAGATTCCGTTACCTGAATGTATGCATGTCGCTCCTACCGTCCAAGCTCATTGCTTCCAGACTGTCTGACAGGACCTCTTGCTCCATCCCTTTCACCTGCAACAACATGCATACAGTAGTTCCAGACACCCAGTGAATCAGTCATATTAAATTCCTGAATGGACTACTTGCTATACACCGAGTTTCAAGGTTAAACATGCACGATTAATACACAAAATATATTAGGAAATTACACCTGCCTGCTCTGTATCTTAGTACGTTAGCTCATCCGTTAACTAACGTAAACGTTAGTTAGCTAGTATGCTGTTGATGCTGAGGCTGGCTTTTACTATCAGAAGTGACCACACACACAGCACACTTACACAAATTGCATCAACACCACCAAAAATAAATAAACATAGGAGATACATCACATCCATACCTAGCCAGATGAAATTAAATGGACTGTTGTTTGGTAGGGTAACTTGCCAAATAGGGTTTATCAAGAAACGCTAACTGGCTTATCACGACGCAAACTACTTATGACTAGCTTCCTAGTTAGCCATTTCTCTACATAGCTAAATACGACGTAATGTCAGCATCACTGTGAATTGAGTTAGGATATATGAAGACTGGTGTATAATAGGGCTTAGACCTCAACTACTACAACTATACAACTACAGCTACTATGTACCAGCTCCCACTTCCCTCTTCAACGTTTGTTTGGTTTTCATACTTCCTGTTCCAGGCTGTCCAGTCGCGCCCGCGCCTTAAAGCGACACACAACCTCAAAATAAGATTTGCGCTACTCTCCATAAAAAGAAAATGCTGTCATCCATATAGGCCCTTGGGAAACTTCAGCTGTCTTTTACTGAAAACAACACTGGTCAACAACTGAACGGATCTAGATATCTTAATATCTCTTGCTCTGCTAAAACAGCTCAAATAGGCAAATATGCATTATGAAATGAAATAACCTATTACTGCGCCTAGTGACAGAAATATATTGACATACAGTATATTGCATGAATGCAAGAATTTATGTTTCTATGATAGCATGAATAAGTCAATCCTAAAACACCAAAAAATGGTGTAATCTGACCCAGCCACCACTGCTGCTTTATTGTACCAACCGTATCACAGTATTACAGGTACTCCTATGTCGTGTAGCGTAGGCCTATTCTTTTGATAGGCTACACTAAATATTTGTTTACATATATTTTTAAATAAAGATGTTTAAGCTTTTTGCTGAATTTAACAGTGTGTAGGGAATTAGAATGGTGGAAGTGGAACCTTTCATTTCTAACCACAGACTGCCTATAACTTTGTGTTTAGCCTACAACTGGGAAGTAACATTTTTACACCTGCACTGTGTGAGCCCTACGCTTAGGATGAATTAAACATTAATTAAACATACTTCCGGTGTGCTTATAAACATGGTAGGGGAGGCAATTCGTAAATATAAATGTTTTTTTAATTTCATGATATGTCGTATAAACAGTACTACAGTGTATCTGAAGACATATGCAAATACAGTGTTTCTTTCCACCCCTGACCAAAACAACAAAATCATGAACATAAAAAAAATGTACCCCAGATATAAATACAATTTAATACCCCAACTCTGGTTTCTCTCATTAGAGGACCGAGTATAAAGAGCCACACAGACACACATCAAACAACCCCTCAGATCCCATCCTTGGCTTACACTACCATCGACTGAAACTGAAACATCATCTCAAGCAATGTTGACCATAGGGAACATTAGGTAGCGTTTTAAAAATCCAAGAAAAATAAAGAGCATGGCAAAAGATATTGTACGGTAATTTTGATTCTGAAGGGCCTACACAAGGAAAGATCAAAGGCTGACAACAACTGGATTTGGTCCATTCAATTGTATAAGACAAGTGCCACACAGCATTTTGACATTTGACACCACATATCAAAAAAAAAAAAAAAAATGAATAAAAACAGTCCCATGAATCAAACATTTGTAAAGAACAATATCCTTATGAATTAGTGTACAGGTTACAAGTGAACTATTCAAGTGGTAAGGCTGTAGACCTTGATGATCCACCATGACAATAATGGCTTTTTAGATTGGTCAACAGGGCAGATGGAGAAGTTGAGCTGGATCATAGACTTGCTCCGGAAGGATGGCAGTCAAAACAGAATGCTGGTGTTTAAGGCAATGATCTGAAAATAAATCAACAGGGAAATATAGATAACAGGGCATTAGAAAAATGAGCCAAGATTGCTTGAATAACCATGTTCCACACACGTATTGTCTATACTTTTAAGTGAACCCAATTTGGCGGTAGGGGCAAAGAACATCTGGACCACAGATCAGTTGATTTTGGTCTGACTCAAATACTCCACTAACACACTGCTTTGTTTCTGAGGAACTTGGAGGTGCTGTTAAGCTGCCAAGGATAAAAGCAACTAGCAGGCTATTACAGCCATCCCCATGGCTGACAGTAATTAATGGTATGAGGGGTATACACTCACAATCACAGCTGTAGTCTCACTCCTCTGTGGCAGACATGCCCTTCACTGGGTCCTTCACCCTCATCTGTAAGGAGGAAGCAAACAACTTCACAAACCGCTACAACTTCACAGGCAGTATGGCAACTCTCAACACTGGCAAGCCAGTGTCAGTCTTACTTTTATACAGGGGCAATGAGACACAAATGTAATGGAAAAATCGCTATCTTGTATTTGTATAACTCACTTTAACAGTTATAGAGCACAGATACATGTTCTGACATTTTTAAATGAAATGGCTGGCTGTGAAAAACACATTAAAAGGAAGGTCACCTTATCCTAGTGAACAAGACTGCTCTTCAATAATTTGAGAATGAGAGCTCAACAGAGGTCTTTCTACAGACCATGAATTGCACAACACATACAGTTAAGTATGTGGTGATTGTGGACTGTGAATATGTTGGCTGTAAAGTTGAGTCTGATGTCAGGTCAATGTTCAGAAGGTGGACAGGGCATGACTTTTACAACTTTAGTTTATCAGCAGCAGTCACCATCTGACCAAATTAATTTGATCACAGACCTAGAGGTCTAACAAACCACAAGGATATGTTCATGGTCTTTGCACAGTGAGAGCTGGGTGCAATATCCCATTTGGATTTGGAATGAATTGGAATAGGCCTACATATGAGCATTAGCATGACACACATTAAATAAAATGTATGGAAAGATGAAAGGACAGAGACAGAGAGGAATGACTGAAGAAACAGAAATCAAGTAATCAGGGGCATGACTTAAAGAATATAATTCAAGAATATAATTTTTTGAAACATAGTCATAACCTACATCATCAAGTTCTTTTTGTGTCTCCTCCTCCATTCTTCGGATGTCATCCATTGTTAGTTCAACCCACTTGTCAAGCCAACAGAAAAGCTGCCTATGGAAATTGGTAAACAAGCGCTTCTCTTGCTGCAAATGAAAAAATAATTCATTAGACAACTTTTAGGTCATCAAAAAGACCTTAACTAACTCACAGATTAGAACAAATTTAAACCATTCAAAACATTACTGATTACCATACAGACAGCATATGTCTAAGTTGCTATGGACAAAAGTGTCTCTGAAATACCTACGTAAACTATAGCTATATGTGGTATTCTTGAAAACCAGTGACATAGCACTGTTCCCATCTCAGAGACTCCATACCTTGTGAATGAAGTTCTCCACCTTGTTCTGCAGGCCAAACCACTTGAATTTGACTGTGACCAGTTTGTAGGCACACATATGTGGACAGTCCGTCTTGGATGGGAGCTCCTTCTGCAGAGCGCAAACAAAAGTATTCACATGGAAGCAATTGTCTCAGCAGTCACAGTAACCCCAAGTACAAAGACATGCTGCCATAAAACAGGAAAGACAGCCTTAGAGGCAGAATAAATAACATCTGTGTCTGTCTTTGCTCAACACCATTTTAACCTCATGTCAGCGCAGACTAGTCAAAAATGTGTATTTTACACCAATGACATGCGTTGCCAAATTATTTTAGCCATGCATCACTGGGCCACCATAAGGTTAGTTTAGAGTTTTTGAAGTTTCATAATTCTATAGAACATTGTTTCGGTTGTTCTATTGAGATTAAAGAAAGAGTGGCGTGCATTTCACACACATGTATGTACAAAAAAAGCTTTATAAAACAGGATCCAGGTGTTTTCCATATGTGAGGATGACTGGACATCAACTGTGAAAGCCTGCTGTTAAAGGTTGCACAGCAACATCTGTGAGGGAGGACTACATGACTTTACCTTCCAGTCTGGTCCAAGGGGTCCCCGGCCTGTCTTTGCAGACTTGTATGTGGCAGGATCTTCATCTGGTTTATAGTCCTGAAGGGAGACAGTTCAGGATGTCAGTGAATCAGTGAATGTCAAATGAAGTCAGTAGTGAGGCTGTTTAAAGAAGCTAAAGTAGGTGCAGTAGGCAAGGGAATTAACTACAACCCATGGGGGACAACAACCCAATTTACTACAGTTACGATTAAACTAAATGATCTCTGACAAAACGTGCCTTTAAATCACATCTTGTCCCAGATTCTGTTCATGCTGTTAGGTCACTTCTGTCAGTCCACCAAGCCAAGCTATGGTTGTTTGCATCCGATGCACTGCAGGCGAAGGCAGCCTATCTAGTGGATGGGCGACAGCCAAACACAACCTGCTGTATCTGTATCTTTTGATCTTGTGTCAAAAGCAGAAATCAATGACCCCAATTGCAGCAGTTGATTAGCTACTGTTTTTGACAAGTGCATCTCAGTTAGCTAACGGCTCCCACACACAGCTGCGTGCATCGCGTTGCTGGAGACGCATCCCATTCACTTTAAATGGGCTCACGTGATCCGTTGCCAAACTGAATTGTGGGTCCGTCGCGTCGCGTTTCTCCCGCTGCTCGCGTTGAGGAGTTCAGCTGTTGCTGCACCGACAGACGGCACCGGCCAATCAAGCCAATCTACGGACGGCACCAACCAATCACATTACGGTTTTACTTCAAGTCATTTGCATAGCTACCGTCGGGAACACCCACTGGAATGCATTGACGGAACGCAGCCGTGTGTGGGAGCCGTAATGGAAGAGTTTACCGATGTGGACATCCGTGGCAAAAAATTCATTCCTCATTTCTGCGACTCTAGGCATATCTAAGTGTGCCAGCAGTGCCACGGACACTGGAAAACTCACCTTGGCATCCACAGCATTTCGGTCTGCAATGTCAATGTGAACTACTTCAACCTTCTTCCATACGTCTGCATCTAATCCATGTACCTAATGAAAAGAATATAGGAAATAACAGTGAATCAATCCTGACGATAACAATAAGGATCACGTCTGCTTTCCTCACACCAAATTCTGATTGGACGGGATGAATTATCAGGTAATTGGACGGGATGAATAATCAGGTATATAAATTCCTGAAATACAGTATCTGTATCCTCATAAATAACCCTTGAGAACCATAACCCAGGAGGATGCAGTATATTAATAAGAGGGGATGTTGAGTTATAGAAAGTGAATTGCTTGTAAGTTTGCCATTAAGTGTGGTAACATAAACTCTCCTTCCTTTTGAGACACACTCACATTTTCCTGCTCACCGAGGTCAGGCTTGTGCCAAGTTTCAATCTGGATCAGAAAATTGTCCTTCATGTACTCACTCTGGGAAACAAAAAAAAAAAAAAAAATAGTTTCATGAATATAGTGAATAGTAATTATTTTTGACCACTATAATAAACACATAAAAACCTACACATACAAGACATGGAATGCTCTTATTATACTGAATCATATTGCCAATTAACCTATTTGGTTTTGGAATATTCCTTCTTGTGACGTGTTGCTGGCATCAAATTCAAAATGAGCTTATATATTTTTTTTATAAAATACATGTTATTTATGTTCTACTTTCAATTGGTTCACATGATAAACAGATCACCACATTCTGTTTTTATCTACATTTCACACAGCGTCCCAACTTTTTTGGAAATGGGGTTGTACTTGTAAGGCTTAAGAGGGAAAAGAAAAAAACAAACAAAAAAAACTTACTGTGAGAACTGTCATGACGAGAACATGTGAGGAGTACAAAACAAAATTAGAACAAAAAACATTAGACATTCAATTCTCCAAACACAATTAGTAAGACTTTTCCTGATGTGTCAGTAACGAAGAAAGGGTACCTGTGCGACAGTACGGGTAAGCATTCCAGGCCTCCTCATGGATGTTGAGGGCAGAGGAAGGTGCTAGCATCCGCACAAAACCTGGCACTTTACTGCATATAAAAGAAAGCAAGAGGCAATGTTTAAACTTTCTAATGAAGAGACAGCACTCAAGAAATCCTCCGTAGAAATGCGTGGGGTTAATTTGTAACTGGAATATGGCTGTTGTCTACACATATCCCGCCCCTTCCGCGGCCAAAAGTCGACATGTGAATACATCGTGCCAATCATGTGGTGTTGTGAATACATCGAGCCAATCATGTGGTGTGTTTAGTGTTGTCACGATACCAAAATTATTGTTTCGATACTGAATCACCAAGTCAAGAATCTCGATACTTTTTTAAAATTTGATTTGATTTGGGGGCCCCCACCACCTTAACCTCATCAGAAATATTGAATATAGTGTGATCATTCACACCAGTGTCCTTCAGAGATCAGATAAGTGTCTTGCAATGCCCATTTATGGTATTTTGGTGCACACTACATGATTGACAGAAATGACGTGAGAGCTAGAGGGATATTTAGCAAGGAGCTCTCTGCACATGTAAACGTTTGGCATTAGGTTGCATAGCATATTTCTGAAATGTCATTAAACCCAACAGTAGGCCTAAATTAACTAAATCCCATAGCCTAGGTAGGTTAGCAATACAAACTTGAGAGATGCAATTGAGCAAATCAACTTAACATTAGCCTATTATTATTTGTTGCTTTGCGGGCACAGCATCACTTAAACTAGCAGCCATGTCTCAATGTTTATGGCATGACAGCTGCAGCTTGAAAGATGCGTGTGTGAGAGAGGAGAAAGGACACACAGACTAGTGGAGGCACTAGAATGCCTTGCGCACACGCATCTTACTGCAAAACGACCCTGTTATTCTTAGAAGTATCGATACTAATAAATTTAGTATTGTGACATTTTTAATTTCTGGGCGAAACTTTTGTGGTATCGGTACACCGTGCAACACTTGTTGTGATCTCGCCGCTGGAGCGAGGTTGGTGTCGTGAAGCCTTGTGCACGCGCAGTTCTGCCCGAAATAGATGCCCAATAAGTGCCCAAAGTGTGTTGCAATATGGTCGCCATATGGAGGGACTTACCTAAAAGAACTTTGGTTTAAATCAAGGAAAGAAATCAGAAATGTTAAAATAGGCTGTGAATGCCCATTTTCATATATTAAACCTAGCCAACTCCTGATTTCTAGCAGAGTGCCTGAGGCCTTTAAGCCCTTAAAATGAAATTTATTGCATGTACAAGATTGAGAACCAACTTGTGATCTCACATAACAACTTGTGATCTCACATACCAACCCATATTACACTTGCTAAGAACAAAGAGGTTCTTAGCAAGTTCCTCCTATAGCAAAATAACCTAACTGGAGCTGAACTCTTGCTTTGCAATCATAAAAATAATCACTTGCCTTCTTGCAAATGACAAAAGAACCTTTGCGTGTTGTACACAGACCTGTATTTTCACAGTTGACCGGCTTACCTCTGCAGGTGGTAGATCTTGTGCGTGTACTGGCCCTTCTCCCCCTCCTTCTCGTACGGCTCGTTCTTCAGCACCTCCACCCCTTCTCCGCCGCCCGTTTCATTTTTGCTGGCCTCAGCTACTGAGTACAGCTGGCCCACCTGATACTGCACAAGGGGGGAGGGAGAAAAAGGAAATGCTGACCACCACCGGCAGCAACACCCTCAACAGAAACCACTTAACCTAAAGTACCATCTGTGCCCTTAGAAAAGAGGAAATGATGGTTTTGTGCAATACGCAAGATTGCAGAAGGCACATAATCTGTGAAAAGATGGTATGGCCCTGATACAATGACCTGACTGACTTCTGCCTCTTCAACAGCTACAACAACATAGAATGCATGAATATTACATGAGCACATTGAATGAGAAATGAGAAATTAACTGAGGCAATAAGCACAATGAGGACACATGAGACCCATCTAACATTTCCATGGGGTGACTGACCATGGCACAGCATGTGATGCCCCCTTTTCAACAACATTAACAGAAGCTCTATTGGCTCTCAGGGAGGGCTAGTTTTAAACAGAGGCGTCAGAAGTCAGCTGCCTTTAAACTGATCCCATTATTCAGTCAAGCTTGGACGGAGGAATTATCATTATCTTACGGCTTAGGCTGCCTGCGAACCAATCACCCCCCATCCAACAGCCATCGTCAGGAGCTGGAGAGGTAGAGGTAGTAGCAGCAGCACCAGCAGTCACAGTCACGGCCAGCCTGCCTGCGTCACACAGGTGGTGAGTCACCCAGCCAGTGGGCCCACGCCTGCTGCTGACTGAACTACGGTCTCACTCCACTGACATCAAGGCCACAATAGATTAAACTCCCAGAAGAGCCAACACTGGACTGTAAGGTGTCAATTGCTTGTCAATTACTCCGCCACTCCTTTTGAGGAGTTTGTTGATGGAAGACTGAGGGAACAATCACAAAGAACTGAGAGTGTCAATGCGCCGGTTGCAGTGGGTGGATTGGAATGTCACCTCACGTGTTGAACTTGTGCTTCCTATTATTGTTAAAAGGAAGACTGGTCTTTTTCAATGACAGACAGCCAATCTAGTGCCAATATAGTGACGTGAATCAGTGAGCACAATGCATGGCAAACTGAAGTCTTATGGCCTATTTAAGCTCTGTTGGGACTGGGAGTAAAATTACAGCAAAATTGTCAGTCCCTCACAAGGCTCCCATCTGTGACAATGACTTATGAGCACAGGCTGCTCACAAGTCCACTGGCAGGTGGAATTGCTCCCTGGGGGCTACTCAAGTGTTGGGAGATTAAGCTGTCAGGTATAGAACTGATTGGCCAGGTGAAACTCACACACTACATCAATGGTACACTCACACAACTCACACACATTACACCAATGGCATTCAGTTGTTAAATGCTCATAGTCGGGGGTTAAAGTGTGTGTGTGTGTGTGGGGGGGGGTTGGCAGTTCTTGTCCAAAAAGTATTGCTATTGAGTCATTTTTCCCCGTTGCACCAGCACTGGATTTTAGGGTTCCCCCACCTGCCAAACCCCACTTTAACCACTGCTCAGAGTGTATCTCCTTTTCACTTCCAAAGTGGTGTATTCCTTTTATTATTCAGGCAATTCTAACAAGCAAGAAGGGAGTTCTTCTCACCAGGAATATCTGAGTCAGAAGGGTGGAAAAAAATGTGAACAAACGGCTTTTGTGCCTGTGATTTCTCAGACAGGGTTTAAGGCTCAACTCTTTATTTACAGTAGATGAGAGAGAACTTGCTTCATGCTATGTTTGAATCAAGTGCTTAGATTGAGTTGAAAATGTTTAACCTAGGGACTTCCCATCTGCAGACAATCCCAGAACAAAAGGTCGGGTGAAAAAAAAAAAAAAAAAACATGCGAAATCAGCACTTACCTCCTCAACCGATATCGGAAGGACGACGCGGCTGCAGAGAAAGAGAGTGGAGCCTCATTACAATATGGCAAAATATTACCGCATTACAAAAAAAAAATTCTTTGTCCAGTCTGCCTTGGGGTTTTGAAATGTTAGTTATTAGCTGGCACTTACACCATGCAATGATTGCTACGGTAGATATTCATAACTGAAACGTGCTGTAGGCCTAAGCTACTTTCAATGATATTCCTTGATTGGCTTTATGATTAGGCTACTCTGTAGGCCACTTGCGTCTGTCAAATTACTAAAGGCAAATTAAATCAATCATCTCACTAGGTGTAAGATGCAAATGTCAATAATATAATCAAATAAAATCTAAATTACACCTAGAGTATTTGTGATAGGCGACTCAAAGAGTTAAACGTTGTGTGAAGTCCTCCACAGCCTTAGTAATTTGTCCTAACCCTTGGCTACCTTCATTTAATAGACTGGTAAGGTGCTGTGCGACCTAGTGCCATCAGAGTTAGAGATAGTAGGCTACGCAATGACAGGCTAAATAATAGTTAGTCATCGTAAATCCATTATGGAAGTAGAGTAGGCGAAGTAGGTTATTACAGAAATAAAGTAACTTCACCCTAAACTCAACCAAATCAGTCACTCTTCACGTGTTCCACTAAGATACATTTCTATTTTGAATCAGCTTCGTTCTGCATTTAAAGATTATTCTATTTTAACAGTGTTGTGGGCCTTGGCATAAAACAACGTTACTCTCCCATTCATTTAACATTCACTGCCCGATGATGTGGTGACAACTCAGACCAAGGTGTAACGTTACTTGGCAGCCTTTAACGTTAATGGGATCATAATGTTACATTTCACTGGACGCCACTTCCATTTACAATTTCCTAGGCAACCTGACCAAGATACGGTACCTATTGTATTTAGATCTGAGGATAATTTACATATATTTTAAAAGTAAATCTTTCACGAAACAGATCGTGGACAACAGCTGGCTGGCTGGCTAACTGCTGCCTAACGTAAGTTACTGACTGTAGCTAGCTAACGTTAGCTCGACCAAGTTCATGGTAACACCACCTTGTTCAGTTTACTCATAATTTACGAAGCAGTTGCTATGCTTCATTTATAAAACGTACAATTGAAAATAACAACTTACTACTCCTTAATCAGCGTTTTTTGCATGTCGCCGTTGTATGCCCCACTTTCACAAGTCCAGACAACGTTATGCTGCTCTCACTCGTCTAGTCGATGCATTTTGTTCCACAGTTTCCTTCTGCCTTAAATTTACTTCCTGAAAGATATTGAAGGGGGCGAGGCGTAGTCAAGGCAACTACACCCACTACAATGTAAAACACATCAACTAGCCGAGGCTGGTGATCATCTCCAATACATTCTTTTATTTTGCGTAATATTTGGGTGTTTCGGAGTGACTTTTGTCTTTCTTGAGTAGTGTATTTCAAAATATTTAAAAGAAACAAGAACTTCAACTGGCCTTAATGCTTTAATGCCTATATATATATATATATAGGCATTAAGGCCAGTTGAAGTTCTTGTTTAACAAGTGTGCTCTGTTCAAAAACACAGTAGGCATACTGGTTTGACTGGGTGGGTGCAATTCGACAGTTATCGCAAACAAGAACTTCAACTGGCCTTAATGACTATATATATATATATATATATATATATATATATATATATATATATATATATATATATAGGCATTAAGGCATTAAGGCCAGTTGAAGTTCTTGTTTAACAAGTGTGCTCTGTTCAAAAACACAGTAGGCATACTGGTTTGACTGGGTGGGTGCAATTCGACAGTTATCGCAACAAGTTTCTTTTAAATATTTTGAAATACACTACTCAAGAAAGACAAAAGTCACTCCGAAACACCCAAATATTACGCAAAATAAAAGAATGTATTGGAGATTATCACCAGCCTCGGCTAGTTGATGTGTTTTACATTGTAGTGGGTGTAGTTGCGGATATAGTGTAGTATGCGGACACAAACCTGTCATTGACAGTGCAGGGTTCGTCTAGTCGCACCTTACAAAATTCCTAAAAAAAAAAGCCTTTTAGCAACTTGTTTTAAAGGATTCCGGAGGGCCTGATGTCTAGGCTACTAGACTAGGCCTACTGATAAAACCATGGCTAGGCCTATATCTGATGCAAGCCTTTGGATTATTGATAGGGTAGGCCAGGTATTCCCAAACTTTTCCACGACAAGGCCCCGTTCAAGGACCCCCTTGATGTGTTATTAAACCCATAGACAATAGGCCTACTATGGCAAATGTAAAAATACATTAAGCTTATCCTAATAATTATTTTAGCCACAAGCACTTTGCGATGGAGCATACAATGTGTAAAAATTGCATTTGGGGCTTTCTGCTATATAGAGCTATCACTCTACTATTATTCCCTGTCATTATCATGGAAAATTATTATAATGGCATTGTATAACAACCCTCATAGTAATAGGTAGCAGCTATATTTAAAATTTTTCAAATGTATTTATTTGTTGTTTTTATTTTTCCTTCCAAGTTGCTGAGGCCCCCTGATGGCACCAATTTGCAGCCCCGGCCCCCACTTTGAAAACCACTGGGCTAGGCTACGTGTCAAAGAGCTATTGTGAGTGAGAGAAGGCCTTATTAAAAATGAAGACATACATTTGTACAAATTACTTTTGGTTTATTTTACATATAATTGATTTTTGTTTCAACAATTACTCAAAATGTCAACAACAGCTACTTTAATATAGGATGACTGATATCATATAAAGACATAACATGTTTTGACACATCAAAAAGAAAGCCTAAAAAAGATGTCAAAATAAACAAAATGCACATGGTACATACAAAAGTCAGGTAAAACATTGGAGTTCAAGATGATGACTCATGACATCAAGAATCTGGTTACTATCCCCATAATTACTCACCATGTCAATAGCCTTTTCCTTTCATACCAGGACACTGTAATGTTTAAAACAGGGGCTAGTTAATGTGTTACATTTACAACGAAACACATGGTTGATTTAAAAAGAGGATGACCATTTAAGGTATGGCAGTGAAAAAGTGCTGAATCTCCCATTCTGAGGGAATGAAAACCATAAACCCACATTCATAGCGCCGGAGTACAGTACTGCATCATTATTTTCTTCCACCTGCAATTTCTAAGCATGTTCAAGCTATTTAAAGCTGTCCTTCTGGGACACATGCACACTATAGTCTACACAGCCCAAATTGTCCATTATTGTCAAAAGATATTCATCCGAAAAGGGTATAAAGATTACGGGTTTGGGGTACCATTGACCTGTTTCTCTGTGTACAGTGTATGTGTGCGCGTGACTGAGAAAGAGAGAGAGAGAGAGAGAATGACAGCAAAAATGTGAAAGGGGAATGCTACCTCCATGTTTGCTGTCAATTACAACAAGGGTCAGTGACCTGGACATGGATGAACTGATGTAAGAGAACAATAAAAGGAGGAGGGGGTGTTGATGTAGAGTGCAAGCATTTCTCTATTAATACAAAAATAACAAACAGCTTGCATCCCTGACCAAAGACACGTTGGGGGCACAGACCATACTTTTTCTATATTTCACTTTTAACCTGGAGGCTTCTGACTGTGCCTTAACCAATAACATTCATCACGGGACAAATTGGACACAACTTGATGAGATATTAAAGTGCGTATGTGCCATTCTCTTCTCTCTTTTATTCACTCACTGGACAGGGTGATCATAGTACCCTCTGCACTGTGTACAGGGTATGAGTTAGGTCCAGAGAAACAGGTCTGCTAGGGGATCTATGCATCAAAGTGGGACTCAGCTGGGATAACAAGGTTAAAATGAATGCAGGGAATATGGTCTACTGGGGGAACAACCTTTGCCATAATCCTATTCCCAAAATGTGTGTCGGTACCCCTCTACAGACGGCTGTCTTTGGAAGTGTTTCTGTGAGTGACTGCTGAGCAAAATCCTTGTGAGTCAAGTTTGGAGAAATTCGAGTTGCCCCCAAGGATTTCCAAGGGCAACCCTTTTGTGCTCCCAATACACTGTGTTTTAACCTCACAGTTACAAGAGTGTGCATCAAGAATTAGGCACAGATATTCAAGCATCTCTTCAGCTCCCTTTTTTGATAGTTAAAATATTATTCAAGTTTTTCAAGTACTTTTTTGCCTGAAATGTGAAATGTGGCTCTCAATATGAAAATGTACTGAAGACTGATCTAAAAAGGTTTACAACCTGACCACCATAAAAAAGTGTGTCCATAGTTCTGTAATTACTAAGAAGCACCATTAAGGCTGACACTGTGAAGAGAAAATCTCTATCTTGTTCTGTAAACATAGACAGAAACATGCCCATTCCGTGTAACTCCTAAGGACTTTACCAACTGAGAGCAGGCATGCTTGTGTGTATGCACTTGAGGTTGCAAAACAGTGTAAGTGGAAAAGAGCACTGTAAACTATTCCCAGGTGGCTCACAGAAACACTTATTGCTACATCAAATCCTCCATAACCTCCACTTTACCCAGATAGTATAATGCAGGTCATGGATAAGTGGCAACGATGGTTCATCCTTATCAGCATATCTCTTGTTTAAAAAATCTGAACTATGTAACTGCTTCTTCTGTTTTATCTTTCCAAATAATACACATTGTTGTAAGACAGAAGAAAACTTGAACTGGATCATATTGCAGGTAAAATACCTTTGATAAAATTATTACTGTATAATACCAGATTCCCAGACAGATACAGTATCTGGTGTAGAATACATACACAAAGAATCTCCAGAGAAACGTTAACATAACAGTAACCCTAGGCAACAGCAAAGACAGTAGTATGGCATGATTGAGTAGCTGGGAGAAATGCTCTAATGATTGGTACTCGTCTGTTAACTGTGCAGGTTGTGTCGTGGTACATTATTGCTGGTGAGAAGTTCACTCTATGCCATGCTTTGTGATAAAAGCTTTGGGGAAAAGTAAACACAGAATTTTAAGTCCCTGTAAAATATCCACAATGACACTACTGTATGATCAGGTCCACGTTCGACACCCCCCTCCCCCCACCCCAAATCATCAAAAGCATCTGCCTCAGTTCTGCCTCTGCCATGACACCAAATGCGGACAGTTAAGTCTTCCCAGATCCCTGGGGTGGTACTGGGAGGCAAAAGAATAGTTTGTAAGGTCTTTATCACTTCTTGAATACAGAACATTCCAAAACTGCACCTCTGCGAGTCATTGCTTTTTTATATTTAAAAGAAAAGGAGCAAGAACACTCTGAGGCAAATGGTGCAGCAAAAAAAACCTGCCAAGAAGCTCAAAACATGCTAGTTTAAAACACCCATTATGTGAAGTGTGTAAACGCTGGAGAACCTTCTGACCAGACTACAATGCCACTTTCTTTGTTCTCTGATCTAGTTTCTTCTCTGCTAAAGAACCTCTACTAAACATTGATCAAAGCCAGGTAACCCAGTGGATGTTGACGAGAACTGTTCCAAAGGAGACATTTTTTGGCCAAAGACACATTTTTGGCAAAGTATCAACATTACCGTAGTGATTTCAGAAAATCACTGTAACACCTCAGGGTGAAGACTGGTTTCAAAGTCCAGGTCATCTGAAGCACTTCTGATCATCGGTGTTCAGGCTTCTTGACACTCAGCATTCGAAGACACTCAGTGACTAACTCGGTCTCGACGGGCAGCCCAAACTGACATGGCATGTGGCAGGGCAAGTAGCAGGGGTCACAACAACACACAAGCAGCAAGGGTTGGGGGGTCAAGGTCTGTTGTTGAGACGGTCATCTGCCCTTGCTCTGTGACCTTAAGTCTCGTGTGAGTTCACTTGTGGCCTCCAAGACTGTCGGCCCTTGTGGTGATGGCAAGATCAATGGTGCTGAGGGCTCAGTGGCTAAATGTGAGATGGGCGAGGGGCTTGTGCAGACGTGGTTTAGTGTCGCCATGTGTTATCGCTTGTGTCGTGTTTCACAGTGAAAGTTGTGTACATCAGTCTTCTCTTCGGAGTATGTAATCAATGTGTATGTGCGCGTGTCTCTTGACAAGAGATGTGGACTCGAGAGTAAGATCTCAAAGGGCAACACTACTGTGTTCCTGACATACTGTGGTTTTAGTGGTATTTGAGTGGTACTTCTGTGAATGTGTGTTTGAGTGTGCAGGAATGTCAGGGTCCATCTGAGAGTAAAAGGGGGAAGGACAACTTGGCCTGAGGACCTGGGTAAGTAATCATACACAAGGCCTCAAGCTCTCTACTTTCTCTCTTTCACCCATTTGTCCTTCTTTTCTTTGCCTCACCCTCTCACCCTCTCTCACCACATCTCTCCATATCAGACTTTAGACAAAGACATCTTGGTTATCCCCTGGGCTGCCCAGTTCATTGATGCCATTGGTGCCAGTGATGCCATTGGTGCCATTGGTGCTAGTGACGCCATTGGTTCCATGAAGGCCACTGTTGCTTTTGCTGATATTCACGTAGATCTTCGGGTCTTCCTCGCGCTCCTTCTTCTCGCGGCGGAGCTGGCGGCTGAAGCACAGGAGGTAGAGGGGCAGGCAGAATCCCAGCATGCTCACCACCAGCAGGCCCACGTTCACCTGTGGGGAACAAACACAAAGGACATTCCAGAAAGGTCCATAAACAGAGACAGACAACAAACTAGGAAAAAAATGAGAAGGAACATGTCCTACATGGAATGTGTCACTGGAAAAAGAGATTGTTAACCCTAAAAGGAGTGTTGGGAAATTAACGTTCTAAAGAATATCTGGAATTCAACATAGAATTTTAGAACCTTCAATTGTTGCGGAATGGAATCTTATGTTAGAATTTTCAAAAACCTACACCTTTAAGACAATCTATGCACATGTGTTGCACAGTCTGTGTATTATTCTTTGTATGGGTATGAATGCAAGTGTGTGTGTGTGCACATGTACAGTATGTGTGTGTGTGTGTGTGTTGCAGTCTCACCCAGAGTGGGTCTCCTTCTAATGGACCCATCATGGCCATGAACAGAGGCTGCTGAAGCAGGGCAAACAGAGCGCTGATGAGAGACTGCATGCCTGTCAGACTGCCAAACTGAGAGGACGGGTAGCTGGAAAGAGAGAAGCAGAGAGTGGAGGAGTGAAAAAGATGCCAGGAAGCGACAACATTAGAATGAACCATTATGTTCAATAACATTCAAGCGAGGATAGACAGGGATTCCTCAAAAAACTCTGCTATCCCTTTAAAATACTTACACAGCAGCATACAGACCACCAACAGCAGAGTGGATGAAACCCCTTACAATTGTGTGCAAAACGAACGACAGGATCTGAAGAACAAAACCAACACAAACAATTTAATTTAAAAACATCCAGTCACACCATTCCCACTGCAGATACTGTCTGATGTATTTTTGGAAAGAGCGCCAATGTCATTAATAAATTGCTAAGGAGAGAGCTGGAGGTGAACTCAGGCAAGGTGCTGCTGGTTGCACGCAGAAACACCACATGGCCACAAGGGAGCAGTACTGTACTTCACATTGCAAGAGCTGCAGTAACATGTGAGTGCTCTGCAGCAGAGTAGTCTCTCTCCAGCCAAACCGCCCGCCCGCCCCCTTGGGTGTTTGGAGTGCATCGAGTGCAACACATGCACCAGAGCGTGTGGCTCCCTGGAACCTCCCCACCCAACCCAACCCAACCCAACCCAACCAGACGGACAGGTGAGTCACCTGAAGGGGAAGGTTGGGGATCAGGCACACGAAGCCGAAGCAGACAAGCAGCAAGTTGGTGAAGATGAAGGCGCGTGTGGCGTTGGTGATCTTCTGGATCTGCCGATCGCGCCGCTTAGGCTGAGTAGGGTCCCTGGGAGAAATAAGGACAAATAGAGAGAGAGAGAGAGAGAGAGAGAGAGAGAGAGAGAGAGAGAGAGAGAGAGAGATGGGTTACATGGTGCATTTGCTGAATTCCAAGAGGGGTGAGTCATCAACAATCCCTCAACCCCCCAGCACCCCACGTTAGTGATGTGGTGTGGTGTGTGTGTGTGTGTGTGTGTGTGTGTGTGTGTGTGTGTGTGTGTGTGTGTGTGTGTGTGTAACAAAAGGGGTGCAGATTGGGGCAGGGGGATTCATTATGTAAAAACCCACTTGCTGCCGCCCTTCTCCTCCCCGTCGTCACACTCCTTCATCTTCCAGTCCATGATGTAACCGATCACCGGCGCAGTGAGGAGACAGAGGAGCTGCAGCACGCCAAAGATAGAGGTGTACACACTCACTGTAATAGAGAGAGAGAGAGAGAGAGAGAGAGGGAAAGGGAGAGAGAGAAAGAGAGAGAGAGGGAGAGATTAGACTTCACTGTGGGTGAGTTCATCTACAAATGACCTCTGGGTTGTGACTAAGGGATGGAGGAAATGATGACTTTGTCCAGGTGGAAAGTGCAGCCATGCTTCCTCATGTCAGAATGAATCAGTGTGTCTCTGTAGTTCAATGGCTAGTGCAAGGTACTGAAAATGCCACATTTACAGTCAGTAAATGTAATTTCCTAGTAAATAAACAAAGCTCTAGCTGATCTATACTCTCTCTATAGCAGAAGCCATTTTACATGAGTGTGTCTCTTAAATAAATAAATGTGTCAGCCAATGTCAAATGAAGGAGAGTGTGTGTAATGGACCGGGAGTTGTTCAAAACATGCACATCATCCCCAGCCCGCCCCCAGTTCCCAAGCCTTACCGACTTCCATCCTTTGCACTGCGCAGGCAGTTAGAAAGCCAGCATGATAGAGGAGAGGAGAAAAGAGGAGAAGAGAGAGAGAGAGGAGAGAGCAAACAGAAGGAGGGGGAGACACAGAGGAGACAGAAGCAGAGTGCATTAATAACACGCATCCGCAGCAAGCGTTACACCGCAGGGCCGGGCTCTTCCCTTTCCAATAATCTCATCACATTTAGCTTTACATCGTGGACCAAAACGCACCGATCAGATAAAGCGCTACTGCACAGTCAGCAGAGAGGGGGGGAAAAACATATAGGGACAAGCAGAGGGCTGTTAAAGAGGCTGCAGAGAGATTTAGCCTTAATCTGTAGTGCGGCAGTCACCCCAGCACTAAGGCCACCGCCACCAACAGCACTTTCTGAACCACATTTGTTAATGCTATCGCCGTATTGATCCAGGGCTGTCCCACTCACTCACTCAGACTAACACCAGTCCTAGCAGCGCAAACATATACACACAATCAGCAAGGAGGAGGGGGATAGATGGAATGAGAGGGGGATAGATGGAATGAGAGAGAGAGAGAGAGAGAGAGAGAGAGAGAGAGAGAGAGAGAGAGAGAGAGAGAGAGAGAGAGAGAAGGGTTTGGCAGGCTGAGTGGGGTCGGGGGAGGTAAACACACTTTCTTATATGAACACACTTTCACTGATCAACTGATTTGGTTCAACTGACCGATTGTCAGACATGCACTGAAACACAGAGAGACATCCACACATTCGTCCAATACATAATATAAACATCCAAATGGTCCCTCCAAACAAACTAACACACACACACACACACAACCATAGGCACATACCTGTGTTGAGGTTGCCATCTGCAAGCGTCTCAAGGATGCTGTTCATGGCCCCCATGTAGAAGATGAGGCGCAGCTGAGTGACACACATGGTGATCAGGCTGAGCATGAAGATGGGGCTGAAGATGCTGCGCATGAACGACTGAGCTGTAGAAACACACACACACACACGCGCACACACACACACACAGAGAGGCAGAGAGAACAGAGAGGGGTTAGGAGGTCTACAGTCTACTTTAAACACCATTAGAAGAAGCATGAATACACCTTCACAGAGTGAAACAAAAGCTATATATATGGTTGATTCAAGTTCAAAGTAATGGCATATCAAATCCACCAAGAAGTTCTATTTGAATTCCTTTTGGAATGTAAAGAGTTATGGTTAATGTATTATTTTATTGAGTTGCTTGTTTGTGATACGTGGAGGACTTTTTAGCAGCTGTAGGTGTCTGTCGTGGAAAAGTACCACACCATCCTGAGTGGCCCATATCCTACAGGTTGGGTGGATGTCAGAAGTGTTGTTTGATCAAAGAGAGCGTGTTCGCACGGAAAATTATTCCCTGGGCCCTGGGATGGCAAGACAACGTCCTGGGGGCACTACGGTGAGCACCGGGATTGGGAGTTGAGCCGGTTAATAATCCACCCTGCCTGATGCTGTAAACGGACTCAGGTGGCGGTCCAGCGTACGGTGGAAAAAACTCTTTATGGTCGCGTCGCAGCTGCACTGGCCTTTTTATTACCCAGCATTCCAGTAATCCTCCTGAACTCAAGACCCCCATTCTTCCTCTTTCGCTCTCTCTGTCTCCCCCCCCCCCTCTCTCTCTCTCTCTCTCTCTCTCTCTCACTCCCTCTCTCTCTCTCACTCCCTCTCTCCCCACTTCCCTTAATACACAAGTGCTTCATTCATTCACATGGAAATGACATAAAGGCAGTTTCGGCTGTACTCATAATGCTTGTACATGTTTGTAGGATATGACATACTGGCAGTTTCCACTGACCACATTCAGTACTGAGACTATATCAGAAGAGGCACTAGAATGGTGGTGTAATGGAAAAGACACTGTACTGTACTGGCTGACTGCTGTAATGTACTGCTGAACCAGCTGGGAGGGGCTGCAACAAGAGGAATGCAAGAAACTCCACAACAACACCCTCACCACCCCACCTCTATCTACCACCATCACCACCATTACCCTCTATTACACAAATGTGCAGCAGCTCCAGCTGTGTTATTAAACAAGCGGCTGGCCCTCCACATCATTACCCATCGCACCCCTCAGCCTGGCCGGAGTCAGCAACAACCCCTCCACCACCAACAACACCACCACCACCACCACCACCTCCACCGTGGTCTCAGTGCCCCGCCAACCTTGGCTCCAAGCACACTGCCACATTTGAAGGCTTCTAGGAAAGCGGTCTGAATCGATTGCACGGTCCGTTTGGTCTGAGAAGGCTCAACAAGGGACCCCGCTGGGAGTCAGAGACCCTCCCGCTGCCAACCAGGGGAGGTGAAGAGGCCACTTTTATTTTGATGCCGGGGCTCCGGCGACTTGTGGCTAATCGTATGGTACATATCTGGGTTAGTGATGCCAAAGTGCATAGAGATCCTATGCATGCATCACACAGCTCACTGCAGCCTCGGTGACCCCATACCCTTGTTCATTACTGGGGAGACCCCCCACTCTACTCTCCCACACCAACACAAATCCATGGCCATTAACCCCAAACACAGCCTCCCTGCTGGCCAGGCCATGGGTTCACAGTTGGCATCCCCGCTCAGTGGGATTTTGATAAGCGCAGCAAATATTTACATTCCAGTTTTTGTTTTATCTATTTTCATCTGTTTGGTATTTTGGCCCATGCTTGTCGTTGGGTACTGAGTAGGCAGTCTTTGTGTGTCACTTCGCAGTGAGACAGGTTGCTGGCAGAAGGTTTGGCTCGTGCCCCACTGTCTTTGAATGGCGTGTTTATAAGGCTGCCGTTTGCCAAGTCACTTAGGCAGAGATTGAGGGCCTTGCTACCATGGAAACATGCAACAGTTTAAGAGTAAATCTTTTGTTTTTGTGGAGTGGAACCTTCTCAAAAGACCTCAACAGACCCCTGCCTCTATGCCTTCAATTCACCAACAGTTGTATTACTCTTAAAGAAAAACAAAATGGATTTATGGACAGTCTATCCATTTTGGATGGTCTTTGAGGTTTTGGCACTGTTCATTTAAGAGACAAGATTGATGATAATTTGTGTCCATGTCCTGGTGTCTCATAAATCTACAGAGAAGGAGGCGTGTGATGGCTGCCTCTCAGATCCTTACCACAAAGAACTCAAACATGATGGCTTGCAACTGCATGATCTCGTCACTAAATGGTGTTTTTACATGAATTAAGAGTATAAATAATTTAGACTAGGAAAACCTACTCCTTTGTGCTTACATTAGAAATGAGTGGATGTGTGTGTGTGTGTGTGTGTGTGTGTGTGTGTGTGTGTGTGTGTGTGTGTGTGTGTGTGTGTTTTTTAAACAACAAACAAACAAACAAACAAAAACACATCTCAGTATTGTGCAGAGAACTGATAACAAACCACAGACAGCCAAGGTCGGTCAAACAGCTGGGAAATGGCAGACGACCAACAAAAACACCTGGAGTCACAGAGACTGTGACACAACTGTAAACAAACTCTGTGATGTCTATGTTTCCATGACTTCCTTTAGATCAATGAGTACATTAGACAAACAAAGAGTGAATAGTAAATAAAATGAGAGAACCTTGTCCTCTGTACAATAATTATTAGTAATAATTAGTACAATAATTCCTGTTAACCGTATGGCTTATTTTGTTTAGCATATTTTACTTGTTCTGTAAACACAACCAGTGTATCTTTCTTATGAAAGATGTTCTATTTGGTTCAATTTTATACTTATATAAACTTATATATACTTATTATACTCCTTTTTCTTGAAACTGCTATGGTGTTATGGCTATATTGACAAGGAGCAGGGAATGAGCTGATTCTTACTTTCATCCTCAGCCTTGCACTGGACCTCAAGGTCTACGGTGGAGAGACAGAGCTTGTTGCCCTCCTGAGTGGCCAGCTTCTCTGAGTGGTGGTGCTTCAGGGAGTTCCCCACGCTGAGGCGACGGCCCACAGTGGTCACCTGCCTGTAGAACTGCTTTCCGGTGATCTTGTGGTCGAAGCCCAGCCAGCTGAACTTGATCTTCACACTGAGGAAGAAGTAGCGCAAGAGGCAAAGACAGATAAGTGGGAGGACAGGGACATGTTTTCTCTTAACTTATTTACACTGTGGACGGGGTACCCTGACATGTTTGCAGATTAACTAAGCCTTTAGGAATGCTGCAAGTCTTCTATTGGACTACATAGCCTTTCTTAGGGCTGAGCTACACCAGGCGCGTAACTGAAGCGTTCCGTTCGCGTTGCGTCTGCTGCAACAATTAGCTTCCATTATAATCAATGGAAGTAGCTACACCAGACGAGACAGTGGGGCGTACGATCGAAAAAAATAGACCATTCATCTAAAATGGATTTTACGCGTTGTGAACGGAACGCTTCAGTTACGCGCCTGGGGTAGCTCATACCTTAGTATTCTTTATCTATTCTGTGAAAGAATGCTTTATTCTTCATTTCCGACTTCATTTATCATAAACCACTGTTTCACTGACAATGATGTGGGAATGGTATTTGAAACAGGGTTTGTGGGTTTGTGTGCGTGTTGTACTCTTACGTGTAGTCCATATCCTCTGGACCAGGGAAAGGTTCAAGGGGCCAGTTGAAGAAGCAGTTGATGAAGACCAGGCCAGCGCAACCAGCCCACACCAAGAGGATGGTGATGAGGGCCACGCCCAAATCATAAATCACCTGTGGAAGGACAGCCAATCGTGTTAATGTTTCTACGGTGTCACGTGTGAGACTTTTAGCATTAGCTCAGGAAAAGGGAAGCGCACCATAATTCCGGGGAAGGTGACGGCCGAGGAGGCGTAGGAGCCGATCATGAGAGAGATGAATGTCGATCGGAGGTCACCAAACATGTTCGGCAGCTAGAGGGAGGCAAAGAGATGGGCAGACAGAGAGAGAGATTTCATGTGGTCACATTCAAACAGGTCTGCTGCTTAAGTGTATACACATTTCCCCCCACTCCCCAAACGCTGACAGGCAAACTCATTTAGCAACGGCGTGACAGTGACAGTTAAACAATTCTGAGATTCAAGTGTCCTCCAAAGTGTTAACTTGGAGGTCAACAACATGGTGGGTGGAGCCCCTCTTTGGTGATTAATAGCCTGACATCAACATTTACAGCAGACTGTGGTGGAGAGGACAGCTTGCATAACAACCTTTCTGCTTTATCTCAAAACCCTGAGCACAGACTGTTCCCTGCCTCGACATGTAAACACCTAATACAAAAGGCTGCAAGCAAAGTGAGAGTGAGAAAAGGTGATAGAGAGACAGAGAAAGTGAGAGAGGAAGGGGGGGTAGGGGGAGAGAGCGACAATGTTTGAAACAAAGAAAAAAGAGGAAGGACATAACCTAATACAACTTCAGCAGCTATCTCTATCACAAACATATCAGACTCAACTGGGCTTGTCATTGTGACCTGTATTGCAATACCACTCCTCCAAGAATTCCCACTGTTTCCAAGAATTTCCCCAAAACAATGCTTCCCCAATGCCTTCCCCAGCATCCCCCTCCATTCTCAGCATGGTCTCTGCTAGTTAAAAGCAGGAATGAACTCCTTCTCCTGGCCCCAGCAGTCACCATTTACCACTTCTAATTGGAGTAAAGGTTAGCCAGGGTGGGCCCGTAAAAACTCTGGGATGACAGTTACACTAACAGTCTCACAGCAGCCTCGGGGTGTGGTGAGGAGAAGAAAAGCCCTCATGTGACAATCGTGTGTGTGTGTGTGTGTGTGTGTGTGTGTGTGTGTGTGTGTGTGTGTGTGTGTGTGTGTGTGTGTGTGTGTGTGTGTGAGTAAACTGACTTCAGCATGTGGAGGAAGAGAGATGCTGATGAGGGGGGAAACCACAAGGCAAGAGACGGAACAGAGAGAGAGAGTGGAAGAACTGGTTTTTGCTTTTTTTTGGTGTTTGCGAAACGTCTGCCCTGGTCATGAGAGACCACTGAGTGGTGCGTCAACAGGCTTGACACAGCACTGAGATGGAACACGGCGAAAAACAGGCTGCGACGGTTTTTGCCTCCGAGGCAGATTTCTGTATCTCAGTCCCCACTTCTCTTTCCAAAGCGACTGACAGTCACGCGAAGGTGAGACGGGCGGGGTGAGACGACTCTCAGAGAGCAGTCAACACAGGAACAACAACGCCTGCGCTCACCTACTTTTCTGCCTAACAGATTTCTCACTCTGTTCACCACACACAAAATGGGATACGAAAGCCTTTTGATTGAGACGGGTGTAATTACAGTCGTCTAGTAGTGTGTATGCGCAACGTTTTAAAAGAAGAACAGATAAGATGTTCAGATGGGAACTGTGGAATTGAGCTCCAAGGCTTCTCAGACAAAGAGCCCATTTGTCCTCTGTGTGTAATCAATGTGAGCTAAACACAGGTGAGTGGACTAAGGAAGGACACCCTGGTCCATCCCCTCCACAGGTTATATGGCTGCTGCTGCTGATGGCACCAATCTATAGCTTTGGTCAGCAGACAGAATGTCTGGATGGTGGCGTTTTTACCCTTGCGTGAGAGGTCCGAGTGATGCTGCTGTTCCTCTTTTCTCTTCCCGCTCAATCTAGGTCAGACAGGCTCTGGGGGTCTGTGTCTGGCTTGAGCTGTCTGTGGCTCTGCGCTAACCTAGGCACACAGGGTTCGCATTCGGCAAGGTCAAACCTTTACCTGTGGGCCCCCCGGCTGTGAAAGGGCCCCATGTGTTCGCTGCTGTCAGGCAAGACTACGGGCAGTGTGCTGCGATGGTGACGGGTAAATGATTGCCCGGCTGTGTCCTTTTTACCTTTTTGCATTCCTCGCTGACCTCACGCAATCAGTTTGTCTTGAGCAGAGCGGAGCCCTGACTCAGTGTTGAGCTCTCACTGAGCTTACGCTGAGCTAACACTGAGCTTACGCTGAGCTAACACTGAGTCTGTAGCTTTGGACATGCTGTCAGCGACGTGCTGTGATAGGGGTATGTTATATGTTATATATATATATATATATATACATATATGCATAGATCAGATTCAATTGTTCAGAGAACAAGACAGAGTGAGGATATGTGGTTAAACGAAAGTGTCAACAATATCAGTGGCTGGTTTTAAACTCATAAACTCAACTCATATAACTCATGTCATGGAGGCCGACTGTACATACTATGAGAGAGTATTTGAGCACTAGCACTTGTGATGCAATTATGAATTTTTTCATTCTAGGGTGGAAAAAGTGGAAATTTGCTGAAGGGCAGATTAGGAAACCTTGGTAGCTCTCATTTTCCATTCTGTATTTCATGAGCCTTCGCAAGGTTCCTTTACATGTTGTCTCCCCTCCATAGCTTTTTAATCCCATATACATGGAATGGCCTTTGTAATGGCCTTTGTAGTGCACACAAATGGTGTGTAGTTGAGCCTGAATGTGATAATACAGGAGGAGATGTTCCCAGAAGAGACACAAACATTTGACACTCTCACTTTGTGTTCTACTCCTCCATGAAAACATTCCTTCACTAATTGAGAGAATTTAGAAAACCTCACATGTTTTGCCTGTTTTTTTTATTTTTTATTTGGGCCAGGGCTGCTGTTTTTTTTTTATGGGCCAGGGCTGCTGTGGAAACTGAAACGTTCCCAACACTCCCACCACCAGCCACAGACAACAAGTGTGCAGCACAGGCAGAACTGCACCGGCGAGGGGATGAAAGGAGCAGAGAGGGGGAGAGAAAGGGAAGTGAGAAAGATGTGCTCAGCTGTGGAGAACCGGTCCACACTGGCCAGCACCCGACCTAAAAGACCTCAAGCCTTTCCATGAGTCAACAGTTCAGCGAAAGTGGAACTGAGACTAATTCCACACTGACCCTCGCTTATCTCCAGTTTCCCAGCAGGCCCCTAGCATTGACCATGGAGAATGATCACTGGAGCACAGAACTGAAGTCAACACAAAGTATAGGTCCTGCTTGCCCTAGTTCTCCTTCCTCTCACCGACAACATCATGTGCTCCTGACTGTCATGGTGGTCCGTTTCATGACCTTTAGTTGCAGTATCAGGTCAGTACTTCTATTTAAGTGCTGTTGATGTGGTCAGCACCTAGTTTCTGGTCCACAACGGCACAGTCATTTTCATTCATCATCTAGGTTAAAGCCATATTTCATGTACTCCTATTGCCCTGACCCCCCCCCCCCCCCCCCCCCCCCCACCCCCTCATCCAGAGTGGCACTCATCCTCTCTTCTAAATTTACCTTTCATGGACTGTTCCTAGGAAATCACATGGAATAACCGCTGTGACAGGGCTTGGCTAATGGCAGCTATATGGAGCATTTGTCACAGTTGAGGAAGAAGGGATTGAACCCAGGGATAGGGCTTTATGGGCTGTAGAGTGCTGGAGCGGATTACCAGTGCAGTGGACTGATTAGTGGGACACAGTGTCCAGAAATATATCATACACAGTAGAGTCATTACAAGAGCGTGTGTGTTTATTTGCGTGCTTTGTTTACGGCTAACCAGCTGAGTCGGAAGCCTGTGGCCAAGGAAGAGAAATTTAGGAGTGGGTGGTGGTGACTGGCTTGCTGGCATGATTGGGGGTGGGCATAAAGGGCACACACACACACACACACGCACGCACGCGCGCGCACGCACACATGCACACACACACACACACACACACACACACACACACACCCACACACACACACACACACACACACACACACACACACACACACACACCCTCAGGCAACAACAGCAGAGGGATCAGTAACAAACAGCTGTGTCAGGTTACTGAAGAGTGGGTTAAAAAAAAAGAACAGCCTGAAGTGTTCTCTGATCGCTCCGTTTCGTGGGAGTCACTCTCTCCCCCTGTCCCTGGGCCCGGCACTCCCACACTTGTTTACGGCTTTCTGGGAGGGTGCACTGCTGAGTGGGCACACACAGAGAGGGAGAGAACCGGAGAGCTCCAGCCTGGTACCGGGAAAGGTGCGGAAACCAGACGAGCCAAATTTGGAAAGGGAGCGCGAGGGGAAAGAGTGGAGCGAGAGATGACGGAGGAAACAAGAGGAAGAGGAAAAGGGAGGAGGGGGCACAAGCACAGCGCCGAGACCAGGGAAATGAGAGATGTGCGGATAAAGGCCTCTCTATTGTCGAGATCGCTCTCAAGCCAAGATATCTATCACACTTGTTTAACTTAACAGAGGCGGCCATTTTAATACTGTGCACGATGCACAGGCTTTTGCTACGTTCTATAGAAAAGACAGAGAGGCCATTTTCAAAAGGCTGTCAGTGATAGGGACGCACAGACACAAAGAGAGGAGCACACGTAAATATGAACCCACTGATCAGCATGTGTAAAATACACAGTTTTTCGAAGGAGTGCTTGCAGTGCAGGGTTGCCGTGGAGAGGTTACTGGAACAGAGCAGCTGCAATAACAAATCATTCTGTTCCCTGGAGCGAGCGCACGCATACACACTCACACACACACAGAGAGAGATACACATGTATGAGCGTGTGCTCGCCCCTACAAACAGTCTCGCACGTGCTGAAACTGAACTCTGGGAGAGAGCTCAAACAGGCTGAGGTATGTGTCATGGGAGTACCATTGCAAAAGAGCACAAAAACAAACCCATTTGCCTTGGCGTCAGGGTTAGGGTAAGGGAACCTGTTCGTTTGCTCTACTTCGTTGTTTTTTGTCAGGCACAAAAAAGACAGTACGTCACTCAAAAAAAAACAACAACACTGTGGCCAGGGTTGCAGCAGCAGCAGCAGCAGCAGCAGCAGCAGCAGAAGCACAGCTATCAACAACACTGACTTCCTGTTTACGTCAACTGAGCTTACGTCCTGTTCTGAGAAGCATTTGGAGTGGGGGCTAGTCTGCCTAGTGGGTTCCAAATAACATTGACTAGTGAACTCTCATAGGGGTGTGTATGAACAGTGTAGTGTGTGACAGACAGCTAGAACCAAAATGCTAGTTTAGCACTGGCTAGTTTAAAATCTGGCCATGCAGTCATAGATGCATGCATGAAAAGGATAATGTAAAACGCAAGTACTGCAAATGTAAAATATCTGGTCAGTCAGTCTATTCAGCCAACTCAGTGATGACTCAAAGTCTCATTAAAAAGAATGACCAGGTTTAATCTGACATTGCACAATATTGGCTGCCTGTCTGGTGCACAGCGAAGCCCTGGTCTATTTTGAGGATGAATAAATGATGACGAGGGGTCTTTTTTTGGGTTCCCGTGAAGAAAAGCGGCTATGCTGAATAATGCATCTCCAGTGCACTGAGGCACGTGGGCTACTCAAGACACACCCTGTGAGTGAGTGGGCTCACTCCACGACACACACTTGTGTGCATACAGATGAAGAGATGATCACACATACACACACACACACACACACACACACACAGACGCGCACATACACGTGCACACACACACCACACACACCACACACACGTATACACTAGCTGGGGATTTCTTCACTTCCCTTCTAAAGAGGCTGTGTGTGTGTGTGTGTGTGTGTGTGTGTGTGTGTGTGTGTGTGTGTGTGTGTGTGTGTGTGTGTGAGTGAGTGAGTGGTGCAGAGGAGTGGTTCATCACATCCCCAGTCACTTACTGTCAGGGAGGTGAAGGTCATGCACATCCCTCCGAAGCCATTCAGTGCCAGAGCGAAAAAGATGAGAACGGACAGATCTGGGGAAAGACAGACAGGTTACCTCGACACAGAGAGCGAACAGAGATGGCCCAAACAGAGATGGCCCAAACGGACCAAATCTTAGAACACAAGAGAGTGGAGAGAGCGGTACGTACTGTTTGGATCACTCGCTCCATAGGCAATCAGGATACAAGAAAAGGCAAAACAGGTACTGAAAACACAAAATGAAATGAATTACGCTGGGTTTTTGATTCATCATTTACGTAAACATGGTACTATCTATTGCCATTAAATTCTAGCAGAAGCACAAAAAATATCTATCACAAAATCCATGAATTAGTTCTGGCTTTGGATTGAACTTAGAGCATATACACATCACTATTGGTGGAGGGTCACAGGGTTGCCTCACCTGCCCAGCAGGCGCAGTTTGCGTGGGCCGTATTTGTCCATGACGATGCCCAGGGGCAGAGTGATGGCACTCAGCAGGAAGGAGCCCACGGTGAAGGCCAGGTTCAGCATCTCATCCTGGTCCTTGCACACTGGCCACCCTCGAAGCTTCAGGGGTTCCTCCTCAGCTTTCTCTGCAGCGTCCATGCCCTGGTCGTCTGAGGACTGATTGATGGCCGACGAGGACTGATTGAGCTGACTGTCTGAGCTGTTCCCTGTCGGATCCAGGAGGATAAGAGAACACCTGAGATGTGCTGTGTGTCTGCCATCACTAAAATCAACAACTTCAGACCGTATTCTAGATTCTGTTCAAATGGCCGAGTTTGCTTTGAATAAAGATTTGAATCACATTTTCATTGTTAATGAATATTCACTTTTTCTGTAGAGCACTTTAAATTAATGAATAAATGGATCATCGTTTACTTCTTCCTAGTAAAGCCTGCATTTGGCTTTACATTTCATGCCAGATATACATGACCTGGTATGATATGTGGCTTGCTTTGACTCCTGAGGTTACCCAGTTGGATTACCAGCCTAGGGGTATGGTGTGGGCATATGTGAAATTGTGACCCTGTTGCTGCCACAGAGTAATGTTCCCGGGGGGGGGGGGTGACTGGAGCGAAAGGTCACACACAGAAACAGCAGCAAATAAAAATAGCCGTGGCCCACCGGTTAGCACTCTGGACTTGCAACCGGAGGGTTGCCGGTTCGAGCCCCGACCAGTGGGCTGCGGCTGAAGTGCCCTTGAGCAAGGCACCTAACCCCTCACTGCTCCCCGAGCGCCGCCGTTGTAGCAGGCAGCTCACTGCGCCGGGATTAGTGTGTGCTTCACCTCACTGTGTGCTGTTTGTGTTTCACTAATTCACCGATTGGGTTAAATGCAGAGACCAAATTTCCCTCACGGGATCAAAAAAGTATATATACTTCTACTTACTTAAACAGATGGGTAACGTGTTAAGAGCCGTCCACGCCAGGAACAATAATTATAATGATAACTTCAAAAAAGTATCACTCTAGCTAATATGATTGACAACGTCCACATATAAACTATACCGATAACAGCATGAAGAACTACAGTATATTGCTGGGGACCACTTTCAGAGTGATTTTGAGAACAATAAAAAGCTAACAGCCAATCAGAATCCATCAACTTGTAGACACTACATTCAACAGCAGGGGAGACTTTCCTTATTGGTGGTTTAGTGTGGACACTTTTATCGTCATAGTTACAATTATCTTTATAGTTATCATTCCTGGTGTGACCAGCCCTTTAGTGCTCTTAGGCCACTGGGCTGCCTGTTCCTGCAGAGGCTAGGCCATGGCTTCGCCTCCCGCCATAATTTTATGGGGCTTTCATAATGACGTCTTATTTGCGATCTGATATCCTGCTGCTCTTCCAAAGCTGCCCTGTAGAGCCAGACTTTGCAGATGGCTACATTTCACTCCCTCCGAGTGGTCTAACTGTTCTTCTACCAGGCTATTTTTAGTTGCATCCTGATGATACTGCGCTGTGGCATTGGAGATTGCATTCGAATATTTGTGACTTGTTTTGAGCGTCTATGTGTGTAGGCGGTGAGGACAAAACTGACACACAAAAAAAGGACCCAATGTCTCTGTGTGCTTTTCAAAGAAGATGACAAACAACAGCAAGACCAGCAGAACTTGTTCAACAGTGGTTGTGTTTGCCGAGACTTCTCCGAGATGTAACAGGAGCGACATGGGACCTGAGTGGTGACCTAGCAATGGGTTACTAGACTGCAAACAGCAGCTGGGCAGTGTGGGCCTGGCTGGGTATTAAGGACTTATTGAGCTGTGCTGAGTCAATAAGGAAGACGCCTTGAGTACCTGCAGGGTCATACTCTCTTATCTGTTTAAGCTATGCCCCTCAGCTCACTGACACACACAGTCATCATGGACACAGCACAATTATTCAACACCTTGCCTAGAAGTAGAGCTGCTATTTATAACTGTTTCTAGCAACATTTTTAAACTTCTAGATTGGCAGAACTAGTCAATAGGTGAACATGGTCTTGATTATTTATAATGACTAATACTGAGGCTTTGGCTTGAAAAGGAACGATTTTTAATCATGTATTGAAAAGATTTGTTTTATTCTTGCTATTGATTTTTTAAGTCGCAGTGCAATGCTGTATTACAGCGACAGATGAGTTTATGTTTAAGTGTTGAACAAAGCAACCCATTGTCACACAGGGACCTTAATCAATAGCACCATTATCTCATGTAGAAGGAGCAGCAAGAATTAGGGTCATCTCCTGGAGTATTTGTGTGTATATGTGGGAAGGGGGGGGGGGGGGGGGGTAGTCAACTTTTAGGACTCTAGAAAGTAGTGGGTGGGGGTGGGGTGGGGGGGTGTAGACTGGATGTAGGGCACAGGATGGAGAGAGTTAGCCGGTCGTTTGAAATAGCACTCATGGCAAATTCTCAGCTTCCTGAGAAGCCTAATGTGTGGAAGACCAACTCAGTCACTCCAGCTATGTGCTGACAACAGCCCCCCTGGTTCATTACAGAAGGAACAGAGGTGATCGTGAGAGTGTGTCATGTTCGGAAAGAAGGGCGTTGTATCATAGGTTTGTGGTTGCATTATGCGGAATGACTAAGAAATATGTGTGGTCACTGCTGATAAAGTATTCTGACCACCACCACTATATATAAAAAATCTCTGGCTAAAGCTTGGAATGTTTTGCTGAAAATGTGTCACTCCATTGCAAACTCTTGGTGGGCCGTGTTTGTCAAATTGTTTATCTGATAAATAGCACTGAGGGCAGACGAGGAAAAACAAAAGCAGGTTAGAATGTGCCCCTCACACTTCACACGTGCACGTTGACCACAACTTGCGGGGCAGCAGCCTGGTGAGGAATGAAAACTCTCTGGTCCGAACAAGCTCACCAGCGCGCTGTGACAAGACACAAGACAGCGTTGTCCGTCCACACCCTGTCTGTGTCGCCTCAGAGACACACATATCCCCCATCACCCCCACCGGACACATGATTGATGGAGCGAGGGCTGGGGGGGGGGGGGGGGGGGGGTACTTCTTGTTTAACTGGTCCTAGAGGTGCCTCAAAAGGATATCTGCTGACTCCATTCCTGTGAATGGACGAAGCACTCAGCAGAGGACAGAGACGGCTTGGCAGAGAAGCCAGCCTCGCTCTACCACAGAGGACTGTGAAACCTCAAACCCTTGTCAACAGATCTGACCGATTAAAAAACACTTTGCAGTGACTTGACACTATCTGCAGCCATGTAGCAAAAAAAAAAATAACAGAACAAAACAAAAAGCATTTTCTTTCTTGCAGACAGGGTGTCAAAGTGAAATGGTCAAAAAGGAAACAGTGTGAACCCAGTAACCAACAGGGTTGATTCTGATAGTGTCCTGATGCATTACCCATTATAAAGGTCTCTTAAATGGGATTAGACCAACAAAAGGACTCTGTGGTAAAAAAAAGAGAAGCACAGGCAAAAAGCATGCATCCATGTCAGCTCTTATTTGGCACGAGAGCAATTTTACACTTGGTTTGAAACCACTGATGGTTTCCAGGTACAATCTCTTTGAGCAACAACAAAAGAACATAGATTCTAAAGAAGATGATAAGAGAAAATTTCAACTGATCAAAGGTAGCTTTTGATAGCACTAGACTAGTAAATTATCATTTGACCCACATACATGCATCGAGACTGACAAGAGACACTAGGGTATTGTGAGGATGGGAAATTGAAAAGCGTTTGATGTGTTTTTTACACTAATCTACTAATCGGTCAGTTCTTAGAATGTAAAAAACTCATTTTGGGATTAGCAAAGTTTGCACAGAATCAAAATAAACAACAGTATTTACTTGTTTTGTCTCTTAGAATTAGTGTGTAAAAATGCTGCCAAAGTCTGCAGTGTCGTTGGGCAGAATTAGGGACTTTCGGCAAGCTGATCACTATCACATTGTTTTTCCTCTAGACTCTGTTGACTGCCTGACACATTGGGGGTAGATTTATATAAAAACCAATCTGCAATTGAGAAAATTCTGGTAATCTGATCAACCACAAAGGTAAACACTTGTGTAATACTCTAATATGTTCCCTGTTTGTGATGGATTGGTGCTTAGGCAGTGAACTTGCAGTGTATAATATTGACTTTTGATAGACTTTTGATATATATTTTTACTGACTTCTAAACAAAAGTTGGCTCATGGTGGTTTGGCAGGTGACTAGGAGCATTATGTCACCTTTATTCAAGCATCAATTAATCAGTGATTTACTTTAGATGCTATTATGACTCCAAGTAGGTGAAAGAGCAAGGGTGCCCTTCAATGCAAAATAGGGTAGCGTTGCAGGTGGGATGGTGCAATTAGAATGAATTAAGATCTTTGTCAAAGTACCTGTAGGGTGCCACATTCCTATGCCATTTTTGACCTAATTGTGTTAGTGTATTCAAACAAAGCCTTCAGCTGAAGTAACTAACAGATTGCTTTGTGAAGTCACATCATGTATTATTCAATTATACATTTACATAAATGATATGCTGGGTAGGTGACGGAGATTCCTCCTTGCTACACTTTAAAAATACATTTAGATTGTGTATTTGTCCAAAGAACTTAATAATCACGGTGATGTTTTCATGTGCTTGCTGCTGTCCATCACATCTTACCAGAACAGAGGTATGAGTAGAAGCCTTCAGACTTGAGCATGATCAGCAGGGAACCCCATCCTAGCAGCACAGCAGAGAAAAGCAGGTTCTCGATCACCGCTGTTACGGCCATCCACCAGCGCCTGGAAACAGCTGTGCGCAGTGACGGAGCCATCTTTACGCACTCAAGGGGGGCAGATGTGTGCAATAGGTGGAGGGAGCGTTGGTCAGCAAAGAAAGTCAAGCCTGAAATATAGAGCACGATAATCTTAAGCATCTTAATGTTGGGCTAAGACATTGTGTTAGTCTTTTTAAGACATGTATTACAGTATTTAATACAGTTGTTTATCATAACAAACATGTTGTGTCTAATGCAGGATCACAGGGCTGAATAATAGTCAGACCCTGCATCCAACCGACTGCGAGTCTTTTTCTCGAGAAACTGTCTTTCTGGCTTATTTGGTTGTTTTGGGGGTCCCCCTTTGTTCACTTCTGCTAAGATGAAAAACATTGCACAAACAAGAAACAGCCCAGATATCCTCCGCGCGTGTGGAAACCTCTATACCCCACCCATTGGTGCGCCTAACCCCACCCTTGCGGTTGCTGATTGGTGCAAGATTACAAACTCCTCCCCCATTTGCAGCTGGTAATGCAGGGACAGAGAGAGACTCCACGTGAGGCCAGGATCTAGCCGGTTCGAACCAGTACGGCGCGAGATTCAGTGGCAGCCCCGTTATCATTCTTCACTGGTGATGCTCAGAGTACACAATAGCATCACGGTAAGCAGTACTAACTTAGACAATGTCATATACGGTAGATATATTTTAAAAACGCAATAACTTCTGGTCAAAATTGTTGTTTTCAACTGTTTCCATTACGATTTCGATGACATTTATTTGAGTGCGGCAATTAACCATTTAATCCTTATAGCCACAGATTAGTAAGCTGTACTGCAGCAAAGATGTTCAGAGAAACATGGTTATATTGAATAGACGTTGTAAGACAAAGCTATTTTGTCCTGCGAGAGCTCTAAAAACTGGTCTGAACTGGACATGAATCATCAGCCCCTGCGCCTGTAACCCACTCCCCACCCCCCATCTCCATTCACATGCACATTAAGCTCAGCTGTTCCGTGTCTGGACTCACTGCTTTTCCATGAATATCATCACTGCTGGCAAAAACATTCGAAGGACACAATGTCAACATTACACTTCCTTGTTTTCGGGTTGACCCTGGCTCCTGTTTACGATGCTCCTAAGGCTTTGCGCTCGCGGGTATACCATTTTCTCTGAAGTGTCTGTTATGAACCGTTCACAACAGCGGGCTGCATTATCAATAACATGCACCTCATTTCTCCGTAGAGATTGCACTTAATGATTAGTATTTGCAATATCACATTGTAAGGATACAGTGGTAATCACACAATATTAGGAACCTAATGACAGCGAAACCTATTGTTCAGGTCCTATGCATTCAGCACTATGTTTACGCATGGGCTTACCTTCCGATTAATTTAGTGTGAACACATTCGTACTTTATTTAAATGAACCTTTAGTCATTAACATCAACACGAAATAGGTTGAGATGGACACAAAGAATGTCAATACAAGGAACCCACGTATGAGTCCACTCCAGCTCAAAATATGCTATATTTGCATCCGTCTATGGATAGTTTACAGAACCCGGCTATTAGTATGCTAATAGAAGTTGCAGGAGACAATGAAAACATCTCGATGACGACAACTGTACATCATCTGATAGCCCAAAGCACAGATTTAGAAATCCAATCGATCAATCAGAAATCCTGAGACATGTAGTGAGTTAGTCTGTAATAACTTCTTTTGGTGAGAAATATTGTTACCATTCATTACAAGAGGTAATGCAACATACAATCAATACAATCTTTGTCATGACATTGACCACAGAATGGAAAACAGAATGGTAAAATGGTATAATGGTATAATTGACCATTACAATTGTACTCCATATTAGTATGGTATTTCAAATACTGAGCACTATGCTACATGACACAGCAGTGTCTGTTATACTGTAGCCAAGTTTCACACCAGAGCATCCTTGTAAGCAGAGAGCGGCTCATACCTGCTTGACAGGGATCCCTCACCAAACCGTTGATATCCCTCTCGTTGAAGGTGAAGATGGAGAGCTGGTGCAACTTAATAAATCATACAGATATACATCAACTAACACTGTCTTTGGTTTCTATACTTCAGTTCATTCGTTCATCTCAGATTCCTGGATTTATATTTTCACTGTTCGCTACACAAACAAGCCAACGCCGCCATTGGTCGACTGCTGAGCTAGAGACGGATTTGAACCAATCAGAGAAGACTAATAATTAAATATATTATTACCCATCATGTTTGCCTGTTTATGCTTCCTACACACACAACAGACACATGGGTTTTGCAATCTGTTTGGTTTCCTAAAATAAATAAGTTGTTTAGTGAGACAGACTATGAATCGCCAAATGTTTCCAAGATAGTGTACCGTGTCGAAGTAGTGTACCGTGTTCTCAGACCGTGTAAAGAGGAAATGAAGTCAGTGTTGCAGTATTTTCAAAACAATCCACTTGTTTGCCTGTTCATTTGACTTTAGTGTGTGTCTGCAACAGACTATCTATCGGTTCAATGACTCTAAGTAAGAAAGTGAGAGACTTATTTTTGGTGCGTAATTTGGATGAAGCTGCGTATTGCTGGAACAAAAGAAATCAGCCAACGAACCACCAGATCTTGTTTATTAAGTCTTTCCCCCTGTAAACTAAATTGTGTATTATTGACAAACTGCATAATTCATAGACTACTCAAGATGTGAAAGCATTATATCTTTAAATTAAATAAACCGCTAAAAAGTAACGCGCAATTACATTATTTAGTCCAAAAACCAAATTTGCGCACGAATGTAGATTATGACTCATAGACATTATGGTGAGCGCTCAGCCAAATATTGGTAAAAAAAAGTTTGTTGACACCATTAACACAGCTGTGACAAGACTGGTACTCCAGGTGAACACAATGCAGGCGAACTGACTCACTTTCCGACTTTTACCTCGACGTTGCCCTCTAACGGCAAAATCTCATTCTAACAGTAAAATGCAGTTCTCATTGGTGTGGTGAAATACTGCAAGTAGGAGAGCCAGTTCCTAAAACAAATGGTTGTGCCAGACTTATCAGGCATCAAAAATTAAGGCAGGCCGTAAATATGAATTTGAATATAGATATAAAAATGACACTTACCCATATGTCATATTTTGGAACAAAATATAACATATCCACACAGCAGCAGAATGTGAAGTGATTCTTATTGGGGGCCAAGCAGCGAAGCTGCGAGGACCTCATTGTGTTTCTACGTTTTCCTATTATTATTATTATATGCAATGGAAGTCAATGGCAGCCCATAGAACCGTCTGGTAAAAAGTTGGGAAATTTGCCACACTAATTGGGGACGGTCCCATGATTCATGTCACCAAGTTTCATGTCGGCAACTCGAACCCTCTAGCGCCACCAACAGGCCAAAGTTGGAAGTGTGTTCACTCACGTAAAGTTTGACCCGTAGGTCCGATTTTCAAAAGTCAGGTATCGTTGGAATCCTTGGACCAAGCCGAGTTCAACGCACCCTATGACGTCATTTTCCGCCATGATGGATTTTCCGCCATTTTGGATTTCATCAAAAACACTTAAAATGTATCAGGGGTCACATACTTTCTCTGATTCCCACCAAATTTTACACAGATCATCTTCAGACCAAGCCTCACAAAAGTTATCACTTTTCGTCTTCGGAAGTATTACCGTTCGCCCGTAACAGCCAATCAAAATTTGCGGTAAAGCCGCCAAACAGGAAGTGAGCTCATATCTCAGCAACCCTTGCATTTATCAAAGCCAACATTGGTGCGTGGACTCAGGACCCAATCAGGGGGACGCTCAAGAAATCTGGTGACCTTTGACCTCTAGGGGCGCTGTAATTAAGAATCATGCCTTTTGGCCTGTAGCAGCAGTTTTGCTTAGAATTAAAATGCACTAGTGGTGTCTGGTAGTACTGTTGAATGTCCTTAGGCCGACCCAAGCCAATTTGTGATATCATCGTAATTGATTCGGCTGCCATATTGGATTTAATCAAAAACACATACAAGTTTTCGCAGGTCACAAATTTCAGCGGATCCTCACCAAAATTGGCAGAGACCATCTTCAGACCATGCCTTATCAGTGCATTGCTTTTTGGAACATTTGACAGTAGCATTCGGCTGTAACAGCCAATCGAAACTTGCTGCGAAGCCGCCAAACAGGAAGTGAGCTCATATCTCAGCAACCCTTGCATTTATCAAAGCCAAAATTGGTGCATGGACTCAGGACCCAATCAGGGGGACGCTTACGAAATTTGGTGACCTCTAGGGGGCTCTGTAATTGGCAAAAATGTATTTTGGCCTGTAGTTGCTGCATTATTCTGCAATGGAGGTCAATGGCAGCCCATAGAACCGTCTGGTTCATCCTGATGATGCACAAATAATTTGGTGACCTTTGACCTCTATGGGGGCATTGAAATCACAGCAAGCATGATCATATCTCAATCGATCTTTTATTTGTGATGTGAAACTGATACAGCGAGTTCCATTCAATTAATTCTAATGCGTGCGTGCAAGGGTGGGGCAGGGTGGGACGGGCAGGGGCGATTGCGGCGGTGAGTTGGCTGGTTGAGGGGGCGGCGACACTCAGCCCTGGTTCAGCCACACAAAATCAGTTATGTTTTGATGTGAAACTTGACCTTGTAACTCAGCCAATCTTGGGTTGTTTTGCATGGAACTTGCTGTGACTGCTTAATTCTATATGCCTGATGCCACAGCATTGAGTTACATGGCACATCTGGCCTGCTGAACTGCCTGCTTGGCCCCCACATTGCTGCTTGCAGCTATATTTTAATTAGTTATTTAATTGCATGAGAATGTCTTTGTCAAACGGAGGATCTTATCAATAAGCATTCAGTTCATTGCCATCCATCCATTTATTATAAATACTGGTTATCACATGACTACATTAAAACAGCCCCAAACATTTTTGATACAAATACTATTTTTGAGAATAATGCATTTTTGTATCCTTTATTTTTTATTTAAAAACAATAATTTCTATGGCAAGTATGTACAAGTATGTACATGTACAAAATACTGCTAACTGCATATCCCTGAGGAGTACAGACACAATGGTAGACATTGCATCATTGCATATAATTTAAGGCAAATGTAGCGCACACACAGAACTGTTGGTGAGCTGCTGGTCATTGGCAAATTACTTAGAGTGGGTAGAGAAGTGCTGCACCAACGATACCAATGCTTTTATTAAACGATAACGTTTCGGCCTGGGTCCTTTCACGATCTGAAGAAGGCCCCAGGCCGAAACATTATCGTTTAATAAAAGCATCGATATGGAGCCAGATTGTGCGGCTCTTCTCTACCCTCTCGAAGACATTACATATAAGTCATAAAATACGTTATATGATGCACAGATAACATTAAGTCTACTGACCTTATTATTCACAAGACCAAGGTTTACCTATCTTATCACAATGCAAGTAATTTGAACCTTAAGATAATAAGTACAAAGATAAACACTTGGATGTTTGTGGACTTGACGGAGAGCACGTGTCAACTTTGAATAAAATAATCTTGACCTTTGGGACCACTGCCAGCAGACGTCAGCAAACAGCAGATGTATCATCTCACAGCACTTGGACATGACATTTGGAACAATGCCACATTGAGTTTACGGCAATCACAACCTTAAGACATTCAGAACTATATTCTTATCTACCCAGTGTTGAGGCCTGGTGATGGACAAAAATCCTCCAAAGTTCATCATTAGTCCACAATTCTTGTTTGCTACAGTGACCAACAGAGGGCAGTGCTGGGGTATTTAAAGTTTAAATACTCTAGATAGGATCTCTTTAGCGGAAGCAAATCCAGTAGACCGTCTAATAAAGTACACATAGACTGTTCACCTGAAATATGCCCGTAACAATGTGTATACATGGAATTGTAAAAATTACTTAAATAAAATATTTACAATGACAAAAGATAACAAAACTGATATAATACAGCAATATTCAAAATCTGGGGAGTACAACGTCTCTTTATGTTTTAATGAGGCACTTGTGTGCTAGTAACCCTTGAGATGAACATTAACCTTCATCAATACATAGTCATTTAATGCACTTATATGAACGGTCTGAATGTAACTAGATCTTCATTCATTGAATCGCCCACCAAAGTATACAATGATATATGTATACCTATTCATTCCTCATCTTCAAAACATTTACATTCTTGCCGTTTAGACACACACTTTGATTTCAAGATTGGTTCTCGTCTTAGAGAATTCTATGAGCTTCTTCACACCATCCTTAGTGAACTTGTTGTCAAAGAGCCTGTAGTGAAATGAAAACCACCAAATTAAACAAATGGTAGCATTTAAAATGAATGATTACTTGTTATATCGTCATGATGTGCAGCACTCACCATAAATACTGAAGAGTTGAGTTCTCTGTCAGGGCATCCATCAGAAGTTCAGCCCCTTTGTCTGTTATCTGGTTGTCACGAAGTCTAAAGATAAAAAAGTAAACAGAGCCTTATGAAAAAATCAGCCTCCCACACATACAGTATGCACAGCACTAAGGTATACACAGTACAATACAGGGTAGACTGTATAGACACCCCATAATGTCTCAGTATGGAGATTGGAGAAGGAGGAAATTGTTTGACAAAATTCATATTCTATATCTGCCATTCTGGACGAACTGGCTGAAGCACTACAACATCCTGACAGTCCAACCTCATCAACTGTGAAGCACTTTGGGTCAACTCTAATGTTTTTAAATGTGCTATACAAATAAAGCGACTTGACTTGACTTGACTGTAAGTTGAGGTCCATGTAGATAAAGATTCTTCATTAAATCTGTCGTGCACAACTGTAGGAGCAATTTGTGCTTCTGTCTACAACTTTATTAACAAAAGATATCTTGTCTTTCCCTTACCTTATATCTTTCAAAGCACAATTTGTCTTCAGTAAATCAGCAAGATGTCCTGCTCCTCCATCAGAAATGTCATTGATGGCCATTCTACAAAGACATCAGACATTACTTTTTAAAATGCTTCAGCAATTTTTGTTGTTGTTCTTTAAAGCAACATATTTAGATAATAAAGGTATTGTGTGAAGAAGAAAGGTATTGTGTGAAGAACATTTCTATAACATCTTATACACACACTATGACTCCAATAGCTCCAGGTTATTCACTGTGTAGTTTTGTTTGCTAGGTCAGATTACACTTACAATGTATAAGTATAAGTATATATAGTCTTTTGATCCCGTGAGGGAAATTTGGTCTCTGCATTTATCCCAATCCGTGAATTAGTGAAACACACACAGCACACAGTGTACACACAGTGAGGTGAAGCACACACTAATCCCGACGCAGTGAGCTGCCTGCATCAACAGCGGCGCTCGGGGAGCAGTGAGGGGTTAGGTGCCTTTCTCAAGGGCACTTCAGCCGTGCCTACTGGTCAGGGTTCGAACCGGCAACCCTCCGGTTACAGGTCCGAAGTGCTAACCAGTAGGCCACGGCTGCCCCGAATGTATGAACAGCTATTGCAGAACAACTCTTCTACACAAAATATACTGGCAATGTCAGTAGCATTTCTACTGTAGTTTACATTAACATTGTTGCTGTTGATTTTTTCAAGGAAAGTCTGCTACCTGTTGGCTTTTGCTTGTGATTTTACCTGAGATCAACAACAGTCCGGTTGTCCTTCAGTGTGTCTGACAGGATCCGGACCCCTTCACAACCAAGTCCAGTCTTCACTACCCTGTAAACAAACACACAAGGAAATGCACATTGAGATCACGCCTCAGAGAGCACTGCAATGGGCCACTGTTCACTCAGCGTGGGTTTGGTTAAGAGCCACTCACCACAGCCTCTCGACACGGCAAGCTGGAGTCTTAAGCGCCTTGGAAAGCACAGCGGCTCCCTCAGGACCAAGGGGATTCTGTCCCAGGCTTTTAAAGGGGGTGAAAGGATAGAACAAACCGGAATGTGATTTTCAGGGAATTTCATTCTCTGTTTGTTCACACCAGTGGACAGCTTTGAAGAGTGCTGATTGTTGAGCCAGAGGAGCTTACAGGGCCAATCTCACCTGAGGGTGCGGAAGAGAGGAAGCACGGGCAAAAGTCTGCGTAGCCCCTCCGCGTCCAGACCCTGGGCGTCCAGCTTGAGCGTGTCCAGGTCGGGGCTAAGCTGAAGCAGGAAGGCCAGCTCGCTCCAGTCCTTCTTCTCCAGAGACGAGTGTTCTGACCGGGGCATCTGCGCCAGCACCTGCAGCCAGCTCTGCAGCCGCTGGGACAGGCCTGAGTCCTGAGCCTCGTACAGGCAGTGGCACACATTCACCTGTCGCTCTGGGCAGAGGCTGCAGCTCTGGAGCTGTGAGTGAAGGAGAGACAGGTAGAACGGAGGGGCAGTGGATGGAGTAGAGGGTGAAGAGGAGCAGAACAGAGATCCCGTCCTGGGGAAAAGGCCATCTAAGGTGAGGCGGGTTCGTGGAACCATGAGGCCAGAAACAAACCTGGAGGAGTGACAGGAGAGATTCATTGAGATGAATTAGTTAGCATTGGTGGCGCTTCAGAATGTTAAGAGGTTGTTCAGTAACTTAAGTGTTCCAAATTCAGTGCAGTTCCACATGGATTCATCTGAAAGTGTCCTTGTGCAACACACTTTATCTGAACAGAACTGGTGTCAGTAAGGTGTTCATTATAGTATTATGAATGCATTTAGCAGACTTACTTCCATGCAATGCCTACATGGAGTTAATTTAACATTCAGTGGGGGAAAAAAATACACATTTCATAGAGAATTATAACTGATATTAATTATATCTTTATTACAACTTTGTATGACTTGTTATGGCTTATTATATCTTTATGTTTTATTCACGGTGCTAGGCAGCCTGGATTCTATGGACTTCGTTTTCACCTCAACGAAGGAACCAATCACAGAACGGAGGTGGGACAGCAAGACGATGACGACACACCGAAGAGGTTATGCGCTACAGTACGTACAGACACATTTGATAAGACATTTGTAGCGCCCCATAAACTGCTCTGGGCATTCGTAAACCACGTTTCAAATACGAGAAAATGAGCGTGTAGTTCCCAGACCCCATCTCAATGAGATGAGGTCTGACGTTAGCCAGGCTACTAGCAGATGCTTTTATTACAAAAATATACAAAAACAGGAATAACATTCAAGCTACAATGCAGAGGAGACCTTATGAATTAATACTACATCAATCAACACAGTAAAGTAGTTTAGATGACAGAAGTTAAAGGTACTAGTCAACGTGTACAGAAAGAGAAATTGGTAGAAGAAGAAGGTAGAGGAGGGAAGAAAGGGCAGTGCATGGTAAGTACGTATTAGGTGTGTTAGGTTGTTAGAAGTGTAAGGAGATGAGGCAGCCTTGAAAAAGTTGGGTCTTCAAGAGCTTCTTGATAGAGAGGGACAATATTAACTATACCTTTATACCATGATATTAAGTATATCTATATAATGTCTTTATTATGAATACTACTGTTAAATTTACCTGCAGAACAAGTCCATATGTCCCGACTGTTTCTGCTCGCTCCACAGAAGAGCCTTCTTGACGTGTCGTTTCAGAAGACCTTTGGCCCCGAGTAGCTTCTTGGACGTGGAGGTCATTAGCCTCTGGAGTGCTGGCGGAAGCTTGAACGTGTGAGGCTGCTGCCCAGCAAATGGGTCTGAGCCGGACAGCGATTCATACACAAAGTACGTGGCCGCCAGAAACTCCTGCACACTGGTGTGGATGAAGTAGAAGTTCTTCTCCAGCGTGAGTGAGGTGCTGTCCTCTTTCAGGATCTCCACCAGGAAGACCCCGCGCGAGACATCAGCGCGGTCCAAGGAGAGTCCCGCGCGGTCCAGGTCCGCGCAGTCGAAGAGAAACCGTCTCTCCACCAGCCCCTGGAAAGCCAGGACCCCGAGGCCTCTCAGCACTGGGCGGCTCTCCTGCAAGATGCGCGGAGCATCCTGAAGGAGGCGCCAGCGAGAATCCTCCTCCCTCCCTTCCCCATGGAACACCAGGATGGACTTCAGGAAACAGCAGTAGATGTCTGTGATGGTCAGTGTCTTCACTGAGGATGTTATTAACACAGCACTAGGATCAGTAGGGATGCATGGTGCAGAGGGTGTCGCATCCTCGGACACACTTTTACTGTTGTCCGCTGCAGGGACAGGTTGGGTGAGACCAGGGCTTCCATTGTACAAGGCTGTGGACACAATCCAGCAGAAGGCAGGGACGTGACACATAAGCTGCAAGGGCTTATGGGTGGACACGTAATCCCACACCTGTGCTCCAGCCTGCACCGAGCTGCAGTTGTGTCTGAAGTACTCCTGCTGCTGAGCTGGTGTGAAGCCCAGAACACTGCAAAACACGTTCACCAGCTCCGGAGGGACCTTGGAGACAGCGTGGGGTCGGGAGGTGAGGAGGATGGAGATACCTGGGAGAAGGTTGCCTTTGAGTAGGTTCACCACCATGGCGCCCACGGGCATTGCCCGCTCCGGGTCTGAACACTTGGGGGTGCGTTTGAAGTCCAGCGGAAAGCAGAATTCGTCGAGTCCGTCGAGGATGAGAAGCACGCGCTCAAGCTTGTCGCCCATGATCTCAGTCAAAACGGGCTTCAGGTGACTGTAATGCATGGACAGCAGACCTTGCAGACTGTCTGGCTCCGTGAGAAGGTTCAGCTCCCGGAAGGACAGAGACAGGATGATCTTTTTGCTGTCCTTCTGTGAGGACCACTCGTGGACGAGTCGCCGGACCACCGTGGTCTTGCCACTACCCGCCACGCCTGACAGCAGGGTCAGGCCATCCCCCGGGACTGCCAGCAGACTCTGGTACATCTCCCTGAACACACAGATCTCCCCTTGCCCTTTACTCTCCTGTGCATGACCCCTGAAAGACTCTCCGACCATGGCCGCCTCATGCTGGTGCTGCAGGTGCACCTCATAGCCTGGCCTCTTGGACAGCGTGATGTCAGTGTAGGGCTTAGCCTGCCTGCTGTCTGGAGCTTTAGCTTTGATGTTACCTGAGTGTTTGGGGCCGTGCTCCTTGCCCAGTACTTCTCTGTGTCTTTGAAGGTGCTCCTGTAAGTTCGGCTGGATGGAGATGTTAGGGTTCTTGGTTCCCGAGGCGGTCTGAACCCTTGGCATGACTTTAAAGAAAGCACAGCAGGCATCCTCTCCTCGACCGTACAGCACATCCAGCAAGTTCCGCATGCGATCGCGATCTCCTAAACACCCTCCCCCTCTTACCAGGCTCACATCCTCCTCAGTGATAGCACCAGCTTGGGAAAGGAGGTCCAGAAGAGATGTCACATGTTTGCTCCAAGCATCAACAAGCTCCACGCGGCTCTCCCGTACCTGTTCACTGAATGGCCCCACAGCCATTTGCAGTGCAGTGATGCAATGCAAATGTCACCTGTGAAGGCAGAGGGGATACTAACGTTCAGACTTAGAATGTCACATGATATTGGCAAAAACAAATATCTTCATTCGAACATGTCGTCGAAGCAGAAGCACAAAGGCATGCAAATTTAGTTAAATAAGTGGGTAAATAAAAGATGTTCCATGGATAATGTCAGCATTTCTTGGCAACATCCACAAATTTGAGCAGCTATGATGTCTATGGCATCCTGTCATAAGGTGATATTTGCTGCAGGCTATCTATCCTGGATGATCTAAGCACTCAGTGCAGAACAACTCCGATTACCTGAGTCCATCTGAGTCTGACAGGTCTCTCAAGTCAAGACTAAAGGACCGATGAATACAGGCATATTGATTAACTTAGTTGGCCAAAAGATTGCTCAAAAAGACAGTGAAGGTTGTCAGTGCTATGTCTGAGCTTAAATCAGAAACTGCAAACTGGTTAACCATTTTTCACAACTCTACTGTTAACAGTGCTGTAACAACTGCATGAAAAGGAAAAATATTGATTTACAAAAAAAGTATGTGTTTTGTCGATAATAATAGGATGTCTTACCAAATCCTCCAAACTAGACACATTTCCAGGTTAGATGCAGAACCCCTTGCCCTCACCTGTTGATGCAAATTAGAATATAAAGTGTATTTTTTGTTGTAAATGGCAGACCTCACCTTACACCTAAAGTCACTTGAGTGCCAATAAAACGCTCATGAAGGCGTTTTGGGGAATTCCCAGTTGCCAATTCACAACCTGTGTAACACAACTGTATAGCTTATGTTCAACATTGTAAATGTTCCTCTGTGTGAAGAAAGTGGCATATTTGTGCATGATTAGGGTATCAATAAATTAATTAATTAATACATTAATAAAATAAATAAATAAATAAATAACTGGCTGATGACAGCAACACGTGCAGCATCTGGTAGGCTGTCCTACGTGTAAGGAAACGTTAATGTGCAGATCTTTTTCATTAGTTTTTTATATTTACTAAACCTGTCCTGCACGGATGTGCACATTGACTTTCTTCATAGGCTACAATCTAATCTTGTTAGTTTGTATTTCAATGGCTATAGCCAACAGTTCTGCTCAGAAGACTTCTCAAAGCGTGCAAGTTGAACACTGGGAATTCCCCGAGTCTTCACTGTAAATGTTTCTAGAAGTTTTGAGTCAATTTACATGGAGCAGGCTATTATACACTATTATGTAAAAAAAAAATGTATGTAATTTGTAAAATTTTTACAAATTACAAACGATATATTGCCTGTATTCTGTACAAATCACCTACAAGTCAGGAATGTTGTGTTTGTGGATAGCACAACGCGTGTGAATCAAGGAATATTGTAGATCGTGGTGCATTAGGTTTTAATGAGATAAATATAGGCCTACCCCCATAGCAACCTGGGGAATATGTAACAGTGATGAACAAATAAGCAACATAAACAGCATTTAACGTCATCATGCCAAATTGATAGTATGTAGCCTACCTGAACAAATGACGGAATACCTAACCTATTTGGAGAGGTCACATATGCAAATGATCCAGGCGTTTTATCACAACGAAGGTAAAAAAGACGAGTATTTTAATTTAGGCTGTGATTTGATATGTCTTCCAACTTGATAGCGAAGATTATGAAAAGGGTGTTTGTCTTCACTCAAAAGTAGTCTATCTGACGCAATTCTGGAACTCCTCCAGTCACGCTCACTGGGCAATTCCAGTATTAGCAATAGGCAATAGGCTGCTAGCTTCTATACAGCTTTCATATTGTAGAAGCCTACAAATACTCGCATATTATTCCCTCAATAATAGAGGTCAAACGTAACAGGGGTAATCCAGTAGGCTCCTTCCGTAAACTCGTAGTAGAGTTTGAGAAACTAAGTTGTGAACCCATACAACACAACATGTCACTATTACTACTTTCAGTTTCGGATTTCTAACTAACTTTGCAACATTCCATACGATGTAGACATAGACACTACAAGGATGTAGCCTAGCCTGCTATTGAGGTGTAGACACTCACATAAACGTCTTTCATACAATCTGGCATCTAATTTGACAGTAGGCCTAGGCCATTTCTCAAGTAGCCTACCTTGCAATATGCCTATCTTCCATTCTTTCCAGTAAGTGTGGAGTTATTTTTGCACTAGTGTTGGTTGTGGGAGTATTTTTGCTGACAGTGCAATATATTCAAACACAATAGTTGAAATGCCTATTAGTGCTTTATTTTTAACTTACAGTTGATATTTGTCAGTTTATACTTAAAGAGTATTTTGCCCATTCATTCAATGTATACATAATAGATTAATGTGATTTTCTATTAGGACCATAACATTTTATTTGAAAGGATTGACAAGTTTAATTATGCAATTTCAGAACATTAGGTCAATGATGCCAAGCAACTGTCTGAGGAAAATAAACTGCTGAAAGACAAAAAGTTGGTCTTTAACCAGTAGAAATACATTAAATATTTAGCTGTAGCGGAAGGCACAATAGTGTCATTCTAAAAGAGATAAAAGATTTTTAAAAAAGCATAACACCCCTTTGCATTCTCACTTGCCTCTCACCACAGCTTTGCAAGCTTGCAGAAGGGCAGAACAAAACAAAAATCCTTACATCTTTCCTGGCTAATGTCAGGGCAGTGGCGTGTTATTAGAAGTTGTTACCCTGGTGGATCATTACCAAAAGTAGACTTGGAACAGGGCTTGTCAATGAGAGGTTGTACTCTCCCAGGCAGTATAACTTAGGCACACAAAACTGTTTGGATCAGTTTTCCAGTTGTTTAAAGGGGGAATGGTCTAAGTCTATGCAGTTCTACCAAGTCTACGGAATTGTGGGTGAATACATTTTCAGAAAGTCCATTACCTTTGCATACATAATGTGGTGCAAATTTTGTTTTGAGTTTCAAAACCCTTTAAATAAATCTTATATTACACAAAGAGTAGAAAATAATTACAAAATGTGAATTATAATGATTTTTTTTTATGCTTTAAGAAATCAGTTGCGTCTTTTTTTTTATACAAAGTATTCAAATGACAAAAAAATATATAGTGTTTTTGGTCTTGTTGTTTTACTCTACAATTAACTTTACATTTGATCCAAAGCATGCCACCACATTACAGTCATCCTTCACATTTCTCCTCACTGGAGAATAATTGGTTCAAAGAAGCTTAATAAAAATCTAAATAGTTATGAATTATGCAGTACAAAGCAAGGCAAAACAAAACAACACAAAGAAACTATTAGGTCACTCATGTCTTTCAAGTGCTTGGCCTGAACAAAACGGGTATCAATCAAAACAGTCAAGACCATAACGCTGTGTTTTGTCTAATGTGGGAAGATTTGTTTAGTAGCATTTCATATCTACATATACAAAATCAATCTTACAGGAATACACAATCTGAACAATATATTTTTTGTGTATACCTTTCTGTCTTTCTTGTGTAAAACATTTGGACTATAGTGTTGAGACAAAGACTCAGATGCTGCCTCTTACAGAAATAACAGATACTACCAAGATGCCTGCAACTGGAACACTTGAAGTTATATTTATCCAGTGTATTGGAGGGACTATCTATCCTTAAGTGTAGTTGCATGTTTGAGTCTGGCTGTGTTTTTACAGTATGAAATATAGAACAATGCTACTCATGTTACATTTCAGACTCAACATTGTCATACATGGAATATAAGTAAGGTAGTGTCTGCATTAGATAAAGGCACTGGTTTAGGATGACAAATTAGACAGAAGCCAAACAACAGTTACCCCATTTCCTACCCATCTCCCCCTCTCTGTAAGTCTCTTTTGCCTGGGCGTTACCACTCAATGTATGTGTCTAAGACCTTTGTAGGCCTAGAGTGAATCCAAAAGTGACCAACCAGAGAGCTGAAACGGAGTGGGCTTCCCTACAGTTCCTGATACTTCTCCATTTTGTGCCCTGCACACTCTCACAACTCACAAAATTTGAGCAATTTCCCTTCACTTACTTTGTACTTATTTGGCAATGCAAAAGAAAGACAAAGCGGCATGTGTACCTCAGACTTATCCTCCCATCTCTACCCAAACATAACGAGAGATAATTTCAACATCCAAACTAACGACAAGGCCCATTATGACGGACATGGCTTTGTAATGCATACTGCTTTGAGTGGCACTGAGAGCAGTCGCATACAGGGTCAGAAGCTGAGTATATGACAGATAATAATGGATGAACCTGAACAGAGAGCAGTGATACAAACTAACAGTTAACCCTGATTATCTCCAATGACTTATAGCTGAGGTTATCTCTAGCACTTTTTCAATGGATTCCACTCCCCAACGAAAAAGCAACAGATAAAGAGAGGACAGGGGAAAATGCAGTAAACATTGTTATTCCTTGGCTTCAAATGTAAAATTATAATATTCAAAACAACAGTATTAATCCCCCCCAAATATATATATATATATAAACATAAATATCGATTAGTTCGCTTGAAGATTCACAATTGGAAGCAGAATCGTTTGCCGTCATTGGAGCCGGTGTGTGATTGATGTGGCAGACGAGGCAGTCCGCAGTCATGATTGGCAGACAGAAGAGTGGATCTGGACAGGCAGTCCAGTGCGGAATCAGGAAGTGCTTAGTAACTGTCATCATCTTGAGTTCAGGCGAGGAGCAGTCTGCAAAACAGTTTTGAAAAAAATGTGATTTCTCTTCCTCATATCACACTCAGAAGTGGTTATTATTTGAAGTGTCCTGAAAAGCTGTTTCCACACACTGGCTCTGAATGTACAGTATGTCCTACCAATCAGATTCATAATTCTTACATCCAATACTAAACAAACCATTTGAAGTCTCAACATGTGGTGTTGATTGCCTGATCGCTTTACACCGATTGATGAGTGTAGCTATTTGTACAGTATATTTTGCTTTCAGTAGGACTGACAGCCCCCACACACCCAACTTACCACAGATAAGTGTCCATTCTTGGCCTTGGCAATGAGCAGGTCTGAGCCAGCAGTGAAGTCTATGATCCCTTCTTTTCCTGGACCCCCTGTGAATGTTATACTGCGGAGAGAGAGAGAGAGAGAGAGAGAAAGAGAGAGAGAGAGAGAGAGAGAGAGAGAGAGAGAGGTGACTTACTTCCTCAAACACAGCTCTGAATCACTGGACACTTGAACATGCACATGAAACAGTTCATTGTGTTGAAAGTTTTGCAGAGAAAGGTCCCTTGGTGGACTGAGCTCAACACTCACCTCCCCGGGTTGATGTTGATGCTGTTGATTTTGTCGGCACAGATTGCCAGTTTTGTCAGAGTCTCAATGACATGTTCACTCTGGAGAACCACATCCCCCTGCACATGAGAAGAAAAGCAGAGATCACTCACCTTAGAACTATGAAGACTAAAAGTGCAGTGACATGCATTTCATAGCAAACCTAACTGCATCACTAGATTTCAAAACCATTGCTGCAGCTTATATGTGTAACAAAGGCCAAAATAAACTTCAAAACTAGATGGGAACAAAAGGGCTATGTCATCGGTTCTGTGTTGTGATAGTTTCCTTCAGCCTTCAGGTGAGCAGGAGGTTCGGTCTCACCTTCTGCTTGTTATCCTCACATGGCACATGCAGAACAAAGACGCCATCGCTGAGGGAACTCACTGAGATTCCTGAGGACACAAATGGAGCGTAGCATTAGTTAAGGCAGGCCACGGAGTCACGCCCAGCAACTTGGCTAACTGCTCAGCTGATTACTCCCTCTTACAGTATATTGGTGGACATCATTCAGGGCGCCCTTTTTAAGCTGCTGTAGCCTGCCTACTCATGCCTCTTTCTTTGCAAGGCTTTTTGCAACCCACCTCCACCCCATCTCCTCCTCATACATCTGACTTATCAATGTCTAGTTGTTGTTGTCTAGTTGTTGTCAGGTCAGGTCTGTTCTGTACCCTATGGGGGTTATATCTTGCTGCTCCCTCTGCCTTAGGCTTTCTATGTTTGCACGTGAAAGGGCAGGGGGCTCCCAGAACAGAGCCATACCGCCAAATTAAACATTATGCGATACAAATAGTAATCAACTACCTGGACATAGTGGTCCTGACTGAAACACAGCAAGTATATAGTAGCATCACGGCCACTCCTGACGTTACAGCTCTTCAAGGCAACCCACACGGAAACATAATCATACACTATCACACAGTCATTTTTTAGCATTAGCTAAATGCTAAATGCTTTCAGTATGCACCCACACGTAGTGTCTTGTTGATGGGCTCTAACAGAGATTAAGGTTTGGGAGAAGTTGTTACCTTTCAGAGAGTTGTAGTCGACGCGTTGCTTCAGTTTGGCTTCCTCCACAATGACGACACAGTTTGCTGTGAGGAGCAGCTGCCGGGAGCGCGCTTTGTATCCTTTCCTGTCATACTTGGTCACTGGAATTGCATACTGTTTGTATACACAAAACAGCTTACTGTTAATTTCACACACACACACACACACACACACACACACACACACACACAAAACAAAAGAACAAACCATTCCCACAACACATACACACCCACACACAGGCATACACAGGCACACACACAGACACACACACAGACACACACAAATACACACACAAACAAACACACACACCACACACACACAAACACACACACCGACACACAGGCATACACAGACACACACACACACACAAACACACAGGCATATACAGGCACACACACACACCGACACACAGGCATACACAGACACACACACACACACACACACAAACACACAGGCATATACAGGCACACACACAGACACACACACACACAAACACACACAAGCACACACACAAACACACACACAGACACACACACACCACACACACACACCACTAAATACTTACATACGTGTTAAGAACCTAACATGCACTCCCAAATGTATTTTGATAAGGAGAAAAGCTTGCTCTTGAGCTCACCTTCATCTTCTCACTTCCAAGAGCCTGGAGCACCTTGGGGTTGATGTCCTCTCCATCTAGGCAGGAACAAACACCACTGTGTAAGAACATCGTTTCAGGACACTTCAGAGCCATTAAGACGGCATGTAGAAGGTTCAGTGTGGAACCATTAAGGGGGACGTGGACAGCAGAACTACTCACTGAGCCTGGTGCCCACAAAGAGTTTGGGGACACTCTGAGGGTAGTTGTCTTTCTTGTCCTTGAAGATTTCGCTTGCTACCATTTTCTGCTCCATCTGTAGATTGAAGACACGAATAGAGGAGAGAGAGAGAGAGAGAGAGAGAGAGAGAGAGAGAGAGAGAGAGAGAGAGAGAGAGAGAGAGAGAGAGAGAGAGAGAGAGAGAGAGAGAGAGCAGTGAGCAGCTGGAGGACAAAATGGGAGAGGATCTACTGTGTATATTTCTTTTCTTTTCTTTTGAACTCACTTGGTGTTTCCATTCTGGGCTGATGCTCTTGCAGTACTTCCACACCATGTTCTGCATGCACATTTTGCGCAGATGCTCTGATGCCTGTCACAAACAGAACAACAAGAGAGTTGACCAAAGCTTGGTCACACCATTGTCAGTGCTTGTGTTTGTGTTTCAAGGGATTGTGGGTTATGTAGTCACATGGTACCTCAGCCAGGGCAGGTGGGGGAGTGGGCCAGCTTTTGTCCAGCACGGTCTTGGGCAGGCTCCTGTGGAGTTTCATTAGGAAAGAGTAGCGCACATAATCCAGGAAGTACTCATTCTCTGGGCATCTAGGCTGGTGTCTGTAGATGAAGCCCTTGATGAACCTGTGGAAAGGGGATGGGCATTTTTAAGAGTTGGCTTTAGTCAAACCCCGAGTCGACACATGGCCAGTTCATAGGCAAAATGGTTAGCGTATATTCTATACCATTTCTATTTATTTTTAAGGATTGAAGCTAGGAATTGCCCCTCATAATCGGATTACAAAACAGTGCGTAGTCGTACATTGCTGCAGTTTCCAGCTAAATCAAAAGCAACATTACTGGATAGTTTGATGAGTAATATACCTTTGGTTCAACAGAAAAGCCTTTGACGGTCAACAGAGAAAACAAATGCTTCAAAATAACAGAACCTTCCACCACGTCACAGCTACATGTCACCACTGCCCATTCTGCTGCACAAAATATGACGGGTTTGAAGACTTGCCCTAGACATAATCTTCACTTCCTTTTTAATCTGAATCCTCTTTTCTTCTCATAATGTGTTGGGCCACGTTAATGGAAGTTCCCATCTCAACACTGCATCAAATGTGAAGGCCTGAACTAGTATCCACTTTAGATTCATGCAACCTTATACATTACCATGATTAATTTCTACTAGTAAATTCACCGTATTGTGGGACATGACATCTCTGTCAACTTTGCCAGGTATCACAAGTGGACACTTGGACACTTGTGAAACTTTCTGACACTTTCTGAAACCATCTCATGTGACTACATACACAGACAGTCATACACGCCAGAAATCATGGGAATATGCAGAGGGAAAATAAGGAACCTGTTCAATTCTTCCAAATATATGCAAGGCCATTTCAATGATACTCTTGGTATTGCAGCATCTGAGCAATCTATTAGCCTTTAAACGGCTCCTTTTCAGTTACTTTGAATCAAATTAAAAAGGGAAAGTCTGCCATTCTGAGATAAACCAGGGACAACTCTTGAAAACCCAGGACATTTCCAGTTTGGTGGTCAATACCATTAAAATATCTATTGTTTTTATCTATAAAAAGGGGGAACAGTTCTGGTTTCCATGCATTTTGACAGGCCACTATGGAGGTCTGGTCACCCTAGCCAAAGTCAACGTATTGCTACTGAAAGTAAGAGCACCCACTTGCGGATAGTGTCGGCCGCCTGCCTCCTGCGCTGGGCTTTCTTGCAGGCCAGGATTCCTCTCCACCATGCCTGGATCACAATGGCTGTGGAGTCACATGTCACACGGGGTCAAGCAGACTGACATTACAGGAACACATCTCACAGAAACAGCACTTCAAGCTCACGCAGAATTCACCAAGCGTTGGATTGTTCACCCACTAATAGGGAACGTGAGCTGGGGTTAGACCGTCGTGAGACAGGTTAGTTTTACCCTACTGATGATGTGTTGTTGCAATGGTAATCCTGCTCAGTACGAGAGGAACCGCAGGTTCAGACCATGCAATAGTGACATGTGATAAAATAGAGGATTGGAGCAGGAGAAGCTTAGATCACACACCATTGCTCCTCAGTTTGCGGTACTTGGTCTTTTGGCTGTAGCCTTTCCAGGCTGACTGCAGTTTGGTAGCTGTAAAAACACAGATTGTATTCATGATTATGATTGGATCAAAATTATTTCTCATATAATATTTTCACTCCTACATTACTATTAATTATTATACTGACAGACAAACTCACCTATACTGTGTTTCCTTGTTTCCAACGCATCTTCAGTGGCAAACAGAGTCTTTGGGAATCGGATGAAGATCTTAGACCTGTGAAGGCAGAAATGTCATGCTTCAGATCAGTCACCGTTTCCAGGAAACCAGGAGGATTCTAGTGCATACTGAATGTTTTTGTTGGTCATTTAGGTCATTAGAATTTGGTTCCAAAACACTATCTCTATTTTTAAAAACATTAAACATTTTTAAAAACATTAAAAAGTCATGTAATTTAACTGTGTATTTCAGGTAATATCAATAAAATTGTGTTGGTTTGACTGAATAAATATAAATCCAACAACAATACCCAATTACAATTCTATTGAAATTACTTGGAAAACAAAATATAAAAAAAAATCATTAAAATGGAGGATATAGCGTTTTGGAACAAAACTCTTCATTTCCTGTTGTGTTTTACTGTAGAGCAGAACTTGCTACTTCAGCTTTCAGACTGTCGATCTCTGTTGATAATGACCAACCTGCCCAATTTGTACTCTTCCGGCTTGTAGCCGAGGTGTTTGACCAGTGTAGACACTCCATCTACCAGACGGCCATTCCAGCTGGGCCAGGTCTCTGGACACAGGGACTTATATCTACAAGAAAGCCGAGGAGGGAAACGTGGCAGAGTTAATACAAACTACAAAAACAACAGACTTTAAAATAAACTATTCACAAATACCATCATCAAATAATCACACAGTGTCATTTAAATCAAGTACTCCATAGAATGTATGTCAGCAGTGTCAACCAGCCATTCTTACAATAAGTATACATGATTCATACATCATCATGTATACTAATATAGAATCCAACATTTATAAAATGTAAAATTGAATCATGGTCAAAACATATACCGAAAATGTAAAAAGTTAAATGCAGAACTGTATTATTCAAAGGCAATCAAGGTGCACCGTTCAGGTGCAGATGTGTACCTCTGCAGGAAGATCTCATAGCGTCGACGGTATGCAAATCCAGCTCTTCTCACCCTCAGGTTCTCCATCAGCCCCAAGTATTTCACCTGGTGCCTGATCAGAACCTCATCAAAACGACCTAACAGAACACCCAACAGACATAGTGTCATCAACATTGGTAAGGGTAAAGAACACAAAGGTGATCTCATATTCTGAGACAAAAGACTCATGTACAGTATATGTGTGTCTGTGTGCGTGTCTATGTGTGTCTGTGTGTGTGTGTGTGTGTGTGTGTGTGTGCGCGCGCGTGCGTGCGTGTGTGTGTCAAACTAGCAAACACTCAAACTTGCATATATTTGTACATGTCTGAACGTTTCATCTGAAAACATTCCACAGATAGAATAAGGACATTTTTAATACATTGGCTGCTGACTGACAGTACAGATCAAGGAGACCGATTCCCCAGAGAAGGACCAATATTTAGCATAAATAATTAATACACATTTACCTTCAATATGCTATCATTTATCAAAAAGATTTTTCCTGTACAAGACTTTTATTAGTAAGTGAAAGATATATTTTTGCTTAAATACTCCTCTATGTTTCCATTCATGAGTTCCATGTAACTTTTTGCTTACATTATCTATCAACAATATGAACACAGCAGCTGAATTTGATACCTTAAATCAAAATCACACCAAGTGAGTTTATTACTTAAAGGCTGTTAAAAACAGAAAAAAATAGCTGTGAAACTGGCACAAAGGAAATACTGTGCTACTGTTAAGACAGAGAGCGTCCAGTGCACTGGACCATTTCTAACACCACACACTCAACTCTCACTTCACCTTACTAAACAGAACCCGATTACATTTGTAAGTCAACACCTTTAACCATTAATCAAAAACAGAAAACAAATTACTTATCATACTATTATTATAATTATTATTATTAATAATAATATATGTACAATCCTACAACCCAATTATGTACACTTTTTCCCCAAAGCTAAGCCTGTGTCCTAGAGTCATGCTAACACACCTGCTTGTTTGGCATCGTTGGGCTTGATGCAGCGGACGTACGACGGCTCCTTCGACATCAGAATTTCCATCAACTTCGCCAGACTGGTCTTGAACTGGGTGGCCGTCTGCGGGCAGCAACAGTACAGTAGCGATGAAGAGCACAAGCCGCAGAGACAGAAAGAAAGCCAGTTGAACGAGGGGGGAGAGAAAAAGCCAGCGACTGGGCTGAGAACACAGGTCCCAGTGTGCAGGTCTGACCAGGCGCTGACAGCGTTGTGCTGCTGGTGATGATGGTGGGGGAGCAACTAGCCGTCAACAATGCCCACAAACAGTCAACAAGAGCGGGCCACCCACACCCGGCCAATGGCCAGTGGAGGAGTGGGTGCTGGGAGGGGGGTAGGGCGGGGGGCAGCTGGGAAACAGTGAGCGAAGTGTGGAGGGCACCCAAGAGTCAGGGCATTCTTTGGGCCGTGGGCCGCCCCAGCGGGGCCCGGGCAGAGATTCCCCGAGTATCACCGCATCTGATGCCATGCGCAGAGGCGTGGACATGGGCCAGGGAAACTGGCGGGACGTTTGTTTGAAAACAAGCGGACCGTTAATGTAGACGAGGGGTGGGGGGGTGGGGGGGGAAGAGCACAAGCGAGCAAGAGCTAGTTCTCACCGTTTCTGGACGCTTTTTGTCGGTCAGCTCCTCCCTGTCGAAGCACTGGGTGAGGATCTTGTTTTCTGACCGGCACATAACCTAGCAGCAGGGAAACACACAGACACAGACACAACACAAATGAGACTAACAATCCTATTGTTCTCAAAAGACACATCACTAGTATCAGTCAGTGTGTGTTCCCTTTAGCATCTTCTCTTTCTGTCAACACTCTTACCTCCTTTAGGTTCCTGAACAAGAGGTCGTTGTTCTTGTCAAGAAAACCTAAAAATTAGAACAAAGAGAAATCCAATTACTGAAAGAGAACAATCATGAGAGAACAAATCCCATTTTGAGGTCAAGATCTTTGGTGAACCCGTCATCTTTGGTGGACCACCCCTGCTGACATCAGGCACCTCTGCCCAATCCCCGGTGACCTCTCACCATTCACATTGTAGTTGACCTCTCCAGCGTAGTGCAGCAGCCTGAAGTCTTCCCGGCCCATGACCTTCCGGGTCTTTCCATCGGCCAGCTTATGACTGGAGCAAGCACACACGCACACACACACACACACAGAACACATAAGGCCGATTAATCCAGCTCTTGTATCATCTAAGCTTTTTAATAGGATTTTCATATATTTATATCCTATTCAAGCCTTTTGCCTATTGCTGTCCATCAATTAGTGTGATACACAATTGGCCAGATCAGTGTTGGGCCCTTGAATGTGTGTGTGTGTGTGTGTGTGTGTGTGTGTGTGTGTGTGTGTGTGTGTGTGTTGGTGGTGGACTCACGTTACGAAATGAGCATGTCCCCCTACAGTTTCCTCCAACTTCTCCAGGAAGGTGATATCAGTGGCATCTCCAGGCCTGAGGCACTCCTCATCCTGAGGGAGAAGAGGGAGAGAGAGGGAGAGAGAGAGAGAGAGAGAGAGAGAGGAGGGAAGAGAAAGGGAAAGAGATGTAGAGAACACAAAAGAAGAGAGAATTGATTGAGTTTCCATTTATTTCCAGTTCAGCAGCTATGGCTATATCAAGGCAAATACATTTGGAAAGTATTCATATGATGTTTACAAAATCAACAACCAAATAAATAAATAGCTTAGATAAGTTTCTTTACATCAATACATACTAAAAAGTTAAAAACTTTTAAAGGTGGGACCTTATTGAAAATATCTACAACATTATCTTTTTTAAAAAAACTGCTAAAAGAAGAGAGAAGGAAGTGACACCAGCGAAACTTGAGTCATGTGCCCACTTAAAAAAAAGGAGCAAGACAAAAGAAAAAAGGAAATGTAATAATGAGAACTTTGACACAATTCCTCACCAAGATGGAAATGATGCCTTTGAATTTCTCCTCCACAAGATCGCAGATGATCTTGTTGTTGAAATATTGCACAGGCTCCCACTGTTAAAGAAAAGAAAAACAACAGACAATAAACAGACTGATAAATATGTATTACTTTTAAATTATCTCAACTATAAAACCAGACATTTTCAGAATGCAAGGAATCCCCACTCCAAAGCATTCTGATCCCACTCTGGACAACTGGGTCACCAAACAGACCCTTCTTTTATTAGCGGCTGGGCAGAGATGTTTTTAGAGTGCGGTCCGAGAGGTCGGCATTTCCATACAGCAGGCCCCATTTCACACATCAGACCATAATGTGTTCTTTGACTAGACACACATGGCGCGTACAGTGGAGTAGCCCCCACGCCCCAACGTCATGGATACCCAACTCAACAAAGCCCCACACACCCTCTTGGTTAGAGTGTTAGGACTACCATCATACCATACCATACCATACCATAATATTACCATAGTATACCATGAACAGGATCGTATGGGGCAAGGTTGTGTAGTGTGCAGAACTCTAGTGCAGTGACCAATGGTTACGGTCATAACAACCTCACAAAAACAGAACTGAACATTTTCCTGCGAAAATGGTCACGGTTAATGGTCAATGGTCATACAGTACACCTTTTTTGACTTAAATAAATAATTTTTTTGGAGCTGACATACAGTGTGCAGACCTTCTCCCTCCATATCCATGATACAGTTTGTGACATCAACCCACTACAGCTCAATGGGTAAGACTATAATAGAGTGTAGTTTATGAACATAAAACATATTCTTAGCATGTGAGGACTACTGGACTATAATATTCAGCATTAGGCTAAAGTATTGTGTGGAATGCCACTGCTCTGTAAAGAACATCATTATCATTTATTCCCCGTAAACAAAGTCAGTGAGGATAGGAGCAGGCTTCACTCAATTTGTCTACTTTTAAACTTTAAGAGTGCTGGCCTGGATAGTTATACATAAAGGAAAGTAGGAGAGAGGCCGCACTATGCATATATACTCTTTTATTTGCACATACGTGTTTCACTGAAGAAGGCACACGCCGAAACGCGTATGTGCAAATAAAAGAGTATATATGCATAGTGCGGCCTCTCTCCTACTTCCCCGTAAACAAGAAATACTATTTTCTGATTGGTTGGCAGGGGGCTATTAATTCTGAATATCGGGACACAAATGAAGTAGATCTGGTAAAAAGGTTTAACCACCGTTCCATATCAATGCTCTTTTGAACAGAAACTACAAAAACCATCGTAAACAACTGTTGAACTAGGGAGCACGTTTGGCAACAGTGGAATCAACTGTAAACAAGCGTTACCATTGTCAATAACCAAAGAATGAAACTGAACTGCATGTCTCCCTTTTTTGTGCTATAAATGCATTACTATTACCTACATCCATGAGTGCCAACCAGGGGATATCGGCATTTGAGGTGTCCCGATATACACAATTAATAAGCTTGGCACTATGAGTCCTTTCCCTCTGACTCATCCATTTATTCAGTCATTCCGTCTCATCCACTAATTCCAGACACCTCTGTGGCTGTTATCCCTTACGTATGAGGGAATAGTACCGTATAAAGCTGGCATGCGTGAGGTGGAATGATGGTGTAAGTGTGATAGCTGCGTGAATGACACAGCAGAGTAGAGTTTTAATCAGTTTACTTTGTATGATCGTGACTCAGGTATTAGCTGTGACACAGTTCTAGAGGAACTCCTGTACCATGATGAAGGTGTGTTACGTAAGAGTATTAACACAGATTCTAAATGAATATAGTACACACTTTTTTTTAAGTAGTAAAGCACTTTTTTTTTTTAAAGTATATTTTTTGGGTTTTTTGCTTTTATTCCGACAGGACAGTGAAGATTGACAGGAAGTGAGTGGGAGAGAGAGAGATGGGTGGGATCGGGACATGACCGCAGGTCGGATTCGAACCTGGGTCCCCATGGGTGCTTGGACCCGTTCATGGTACGGGCGCTGTAGCTTGTTGCGCCACAGGGCCCCCAGAATATAGTACACTCTTGAGTATGTTGATGTAAGGCAGGATGTAAAGGATGGGCAACCAGATTTTCTAAAACTAAAACCGGTCCTTCATTGTGATTGGCTGAATCGCGTTTGATGCTGTTGTAAAATGCAGCATAAACATACACCTTGACCCCATTTCGTTCTATATTACTGCACTACCATAACTTGATACAAAAGTTAAAGTAGCTGTGTCTCAACGTTGCTTGGCAACCATTCAGATAGAGAAAATATATTTTTTAGCGGAAGAATGACTATCTATGAATACATCATTACATTTCTCGTTGCTGTGCCTTTACTTTATGAAACTTTTCCAGGTTATTTATAGTAACAGTATTAGAAAAGTAATAAGCCACTAAGGGGCGTTGTTAGGCACGACACACTAGAGAGTAAGGAAGGGATGATACAGTACAGCACAATGTGAGTGAAAGTGTTGGGAGGTTTGTGTGTGCATAAGTGAGAGAGAGACAGAGAGAGAGAAAGAGAGAGATGGAGACAGACAGAGAGAGAGAGAGAGAGGGAGAGTGAGAGGGAGAGAGGGAGAGAGAGTTGAGTATTCTCACCGTGATTCCCTCAGCCTCATACTCATCCTGCTCAGACTTCAGGGTGAGTTCGATGAAGAGCTGCTGGAGCTTCTCATTGCAGTAGTTGATGCAGAACTGCTCAAAACTGCAGAGGCCAGGGAGGAAGGTGGAGAAGCAGAAGTACACAGCAAAATCAACATCAGGATTAATATTTAACAGAATTAAACTCCGAAGAAATATTTCTGTAGCATTTCAAGCCTTCAACACAAGTGTACAATAGTACCTGTTGTTTTGGAAGACTTCGAAACCATAGATGTCCAGAAGACCAATCACAGAGGCATTCTTGCTTGAGAGCCGTGAGTCATCCTGAAAAATGTGTCACACAATGAGTCAACAAAAGAGCAATTCTCCCCACAAAAGAGTCATTATTTAGAGGCGCCATTCTTCTCCGGCCTGTAACTTCTAAATATTTCCACTAGGGGGAGCCAAATACCCATGTGGGGATATTAGGGAGCCACGCTGTCAGGACTGATGGACTTCTTCCTGTGTTGTAGCAGCAGCCAATCCCCACTCTACGAGGACTGCTATACAGGGGAGGGGCACAGAAGGGGGACTAGTGTGTGTGTGTGTGTGTGTGTGTGTGTGTGTGTGTGTGTGTTGGGGGGGGGGGGTCGTTGTCCAAACACTAATGTATTCTATGGACAAATGGGAGGAGGATTGGGAATCTATGGACAGTGGGAGGATTGGGAATCGGTAGCTGCCTGGAAGGGAAGGCTGTCCTGATCTGTCCGCCCACGGCCGAGGGGGTCATCGAGAGGTGAAGGAGCCTGACACTGGAGGAAGGACGCGGGAGGTGAAGGCAGCAGGCGTACCTTGAATGCCAGAGAGTCGTTGATCTTGTTGACCAGCCAGGAGAAGGTGCGGCCATACACGGCCTTGGAGAGGGCGTCCCGAGCTGCTGCAGCCTGCTCCTGGTTTAGAGGGCTCATCAGCTGTGACACACACACACACACACACACACACACACAGGAAAACACCTATTGTTAGACACAGAAACCACTTCACTCATTGACATGTAAGAATGTTGAAGTGTGACACAGCCACGCCCTGTGGAAACGCATGAGAGCTAGAGGCCCTCGCTGCTGCAGAAAGCTGACAGCTGCTTACATACCTCCTCGCCTTTGGCAATGATCTTCTTATGTGTGAGAGCCTCCTTCAGAACAGCAACATCCACTCCTATCAACTACAGCAACAAAAAAGGGTCCTTGTTATAGACTTAAAGTCTCACCTATCCTCTAGTATACAGTATGGTTATTGCATAGAGAGGTTACCGTCATTTCCCAACTATTAGCCACAGCTTATACATTGATTTTGCCAAATGTATTCAGCTATGAGGTCAATACACGGGGGCAATTAATATGGTGTTAACATGGTTTTGTTTCTTTTAACTTGCATAAAACACTGTCCTGCGACTCATACACAATGCGGCTAATGCACAGGAAATGACTGCAAGGCTGGAAAGTGGTGGGGGTCTGTGTGTTACCCTGGACATGTATCTGATCTGCGTCTCAGACGTGATCCACGCACTCCCACTGTCCTCTGATCCGAACTGGACATTCCCCAAGTGAAGCACGCTGGCAATAATGTTGAGCAGCTCCTGCAGATGAGGCAGATAGGCAGAGTCAGTGGAGAGAGTGAGGAGTGGACAGAGAGAGAGATGGGGGGAGGGGTGGAGAGGGTAGATATGAAGAGAGAGAGTGGAAAGAGTGGTAGATTTTACAATGCTTTGGAGATCAAAAGGTGCAGATAAGATATGGGGTAATTTTATGGCTGCGTTGGCTAATGCTTTATAACCGTGTTACAGGGCTGTGAGCTTGGTGGAGGCGGAGGTACACAATGCGATGCTATCGCAGCGAGCATAATCAGCTCCTTTTCCTCTGTGTCTCTCTGAGACTCAGGCCCAGACGACCCCCCCCCCCTAAGCGCTCAGCTCCCCTGGGGGAGGTGTGGGGAGAGAGAGAGAGTGTGTGTGTGTGTGTGTGTGTGTGTGTGTGTAAGGGGGGTATAATCACATACACACACGCTTACACACAGATATACAGATGCTGGGGCATGGACATACACGCACATGCACACAGACACAACATAGAACTTTCCAACAAATAAACACACCCACATACACAGATGCCACGAACAGAACTGAATAGAACACAAACACATACATAGGCACTCAGATACACACAACACACAACCATACAGTCACATGCTAAGAAAATCTGAATCAAATCTGTCAGAAAAGTGCAGTGAGCTTAGCATAGTTGCACTGCATCATGAGCTTTGTGCATAAAATATGAGGTAGAAGGTTCTAGACTGCCTCCTGGTGGGAGGGCGTTTCTTACCTCCACCTCATCGTCGCTGAAGCCTATGACAGTCAGGGCCTTCAGCACCACCTTCCAGTCACTGCGGTCGTTGATGGAGCTCACTTTGGGGCAGTTTCCCTGAAACACACCCACAGCGTAGGTACACAGATTACTGTTTGCTCTGCAGCAAGAAGTCCACAAACAGCCGTGGAGGGAATCAGGTTAACTAATGCTGAGGAGAACTACTTGGGTCAATGTGATCTGCCATAGTCTGTGTACTAGAGTATATTAAACTTTTGCATAAAAGAAAACTATGAGTATGACTATGACAACTCAAAATGAGTCAGAAATGTCATAGCCTCTGACTCAATGGTACTAGACACTTTCACACTCATGCATTAGTATCTCGCATGCTTGCATCATAGCACTAAGAGAGAAATTCATAAGTAGTGAATGGGAAATGTAATCTGAATGTTGGTGTATAGACAGAAAGAGGGTGTAATGTCCTCAGGTGATGTATTGTAAGAGAGGTGGTGTCTACACTAATATGTACAGTATGTGGATTGTAACTGTAACAAATTAACAAAAGGTTAAGTGTCCTTGTGAATAGTGATCATCTAGGGTTGCTCAATCTGTGGTGATTGAGAGTGGTTTGTGTCGTAAGAAGAGGCTCTTGGCAGAAGACAGAGAGTGAGTGAGTGAGTGACCGAGTGAGTGAGTGAGAGTGATAGAGAGAGTGAGAGTGAGAGTGAGAGAGAGAGAGAGAGAGAGAGAGAGAGAGTGAGAGAGAGAGTGACTGAGTGAGAGAGTGTACATCAGCCTTGCTGACAAGGTCTCCAAGGACGAGAGCTCTCTTCTGTGGAAACTCCCCTGGGGACAATTGGGGGAGGAGGCTCGACTGATCCACACTTCCTCCATTAAAACAGTGGGGGGTGGAGGTGGGGGGGGGGGGGTTGTTTGTTTAAATCTGAGTCTTCTTTAAATTTAAGTCTGAGTCATACCTGTATGTGGGAGAGTGAGTTTGAGTATGTGCATGTAAGTAAGTGTCTGTGTGTACTTGCTGTTCACATGGTTACAGACGATTTGTTTGCTTGGTGTTTATCTGTACGAATGAGCATCAGTATCAGTTTTTAGCATCATTGCGGCTACTATCTGAGCGACCTGACTGAGAAAAAGGAAACTCTGGATTGATGTGTGTGACTGAAGGAGTTAGTATGTGTGTGTGTGTGTGTGTATGTGTGTGTGGGTGGGTGTGTGTGTGTGTGTGTGTGTGTGTGTCTGTCTGTGCAGGTGCAGTGTACATTTGTGAGACCCACTGGTGCATTGTTTGCACTCTTGAGTGATGGTGTGTGTATGTATCTGTGTTTATGTGCATGACTGTGTGTGTGTGTGTGTGTGTGTGTGTGTGTGTGTGTGTGTGTGTGTATGTATGTATCTATGTATGCGTCGTGTGGATACTGCTGCGTGCTGTGTGTGTGTGTGTGTGTGTGTGTGTGTGTGTTTATGTGCATGACTGTGTGTGTGTGTGTGTGTGTGTGTATATGTATGTATCTATGTATGCGTTGTGCGGATACTGCTGCGTGCTGTGTGTGTGTGTGTGTGTGTGTGTGTATATGTATGTATCTATGTAGGCGTCGTGCGGATACTGCTGCGTGCTGTGTGTGTGTGTGTGTGTGTGTGTGTGTGTGTGTGTGTGTGTCTGTGCATATGTATGTATCTATGTATGCGTCGTGCTGATACTGCTGTGTGCTGTGTGTGTGTGTGTTTATGTGCATGACTGTGTGTGTGTGTGTGTGTGTATATGTATGTATCTATGTATGCGTCGTGCGGATACTGCTGCGTGCTGTGTGTGTGTGTGTGTGTGTGTGTGTGTGTGTGTGTGTGTGGTGTACCTTGACCAGGTACTGGTACTGTGAGGTGTTGCGCTCCAGGCCCAGCCTGCGCAGCAGGTCCTCCTCGCCGCCCTCGATGAGCTGGTAGAAGATGTGGAAGTTGCGCTCGCCGTGGCTCTGGTGCACCACGCGCGACTTCTCCAGCAGGTAGTTCAGGATGTGGCCGCCCACCGGAGCGCCCTGCCATGGCCGAGGGAAGAAGGGAGAGGAGGTGGACGAGGAGGAGAAGGAAGGAGAACGAGAGGAACGAGTGATGCAGGGATACTGGGGTAGGCATATACAATATATACAGGCAGGTGTGGAGACACCCACAAATGGAAGGACCCCAATTCATGCAGCATAACACACAGGGAGAGGTACACCAGGTAAACATCATCATGGATAACATGACAAACAAAGGGTGAGGAGATATGAGTATTTCATATTTCAACACAGACAGGTGATGAATTTAATAATAATAGTAATAATAATAATAATAATAATAAGTTTTATTTATATAGCACCTTTCTCAGACACAAGGTCACTTTATAAAGTCAACACAAACAGAGCAAGACAACACAAAAACAAACAGACAATCAAAAAAAAAAAGGGCACTCCATTTAACATCATATGACTCGCTCACCTTGAAATCGAACTGGATGTCCATGTACTTTCCGAAGCGACTGGAGTTGTCGTTGCGCAGAGTTTTGGCATTCCCGAAAGCCTGATGAGTAACAGTTCGGGGAAAAAACAAGGACGATAAAATAAAGATGAATAACAAGTTCAGTACCGTGTCCCCAGGAACAGACAGAGGTCCTACTGCGCCCTTTCCCAGACACGGATGGGGGGGGGGGGCAGATCACAGAGGGCACAGCAACTTCTCTCGCACATCTGCCAAACATCTGGAGGCCACAGCAGCACAGCCAGAACACACGGCGGCTGCATCCGCCCCGCCTGACTGCCCCCCCCCTGCCCCCCCTCCCCCCCGCCGTGACATTCTCAGACATCCTGCTCCGCGCACGGCACTGTAATTTGCGTGTGTCTGCACCGTACGGGACACAACAACACACCCCCGCCTCTGCACAGCTAAAAGGCCTGCTCCTGGTCATTACCAGCGGAGTGTGAGGCGAGGTTGCTCTCGAGCTACGAGACCAGACTGTGTGCTGCTGCCTAAGCAAGGCCTGAAGGGGAAGTGTGTGTGTGTGTGTGTGTGTGTGTGTGTGTGTGTGTGTGTGTGTGTGTGTGTGGGTGTGAATGTGCACTCAAGTGGATATGTGTCCTTGAAAGGCATAGGTACTAAGGGCAACATAACAGCAAAACATTCTTAAATATTTATTTTAGACTAAAGACATTTACTATAAAAGGTACTCTAGCCACAAAACATTGAAGTCTTCTTTTTCTTCCTCAGTCCCATTACTGATGATGATCACATTTTAGAGTGTACTGCCTATTCTTATGACAATATCGAAGATGTTTTCCTTAATATTTCTTGGCCGACATTATAAAACCTATCTATGTAGTGGGCAAGGCCTGCTTACCTCCAGGACGGGGTTGGACTGCAGGAGGCGGTCCTTGACCGTCTGCACATGGTCACTCGCGGGGCAGGTGACGGCGTAGTACTGTAGCACCTTCTTGGAGGCCTCCGTCTTACCGGCGCCACTCTCGCCGGAGATGAGGATGCACTGGTCCCGCCGCTCGGTCCGCATGGAGCGGTATGCGTTATCCGACACAGCATAACTGACAGGAGGCAGAGAGAGAGAGACGGGAATGAAGAACAGAGATGTCTTATAACTAGGCCTAAATAACTGAGCCGCCACACTTCATACTATGAACATTATCTGCAGCAAATGTATGGGCTCAATGCGACCAAATCAAAGCAAATTGTTTACTCAGCATCACACAGCATTCACGGAATGAATGAATGAATGAATGAATGAATGAATGAATGAAGAATGAATGAATGAATGGCCATATTAATGAATGAAATTCATTCGTTCGTTCGTTCATTCATTCGTTCCTGCCGTGGAGATGACATAATGCAGTCAAGGGTGAGCCCTGTTGGCCAGAGTGCCAGCTCAGCTCATGCTGCTGTGGGCATGTTTGGCCTGATGTGTGAGTGTGGCCAGGGCTGGGCTGGGTGTGTGGGGGGGTGGGGGTGTCAGTGCCAGTGTGGGTCTGGGAGTGGGGTCTGGAGGTGGGCATACCAGCACCAGTGCTTTTGTTATTTCAGGCCCTTTCGCTGCGTCACTGCAAGCTCAGATAACCACTCGGCTGGTGATAGTCACATCGGGGCTTTGTGTGTATGCTATGAGCACCCAGCGTGCACTCCCTGGCCCCGAAACAGCCAAAGATGACAGAAACAAATATGAACCCCTTAACCAATAGGGGCAGACAGAAAACATTTGGCTGGCAAACAGAATAGAACAGGATGGGAGTGTATGTAGTGGTGGTGGTGGTGGTGGTGGTGGTGGTGGTGGTGGTGGTGGTGGTGGGGGGGTGTGCCTCATGCATTCCACTACCACACTGGTCAGCAAGTTTAAATATTCCGAAGGAATTCCCAGATCTCTTAGCAACATCGACAACAGCCTGTGCAAACATGGTGCCCATGCATCACTCCCACCACTTGTCCATTTGATAGCCGCAGCGATTACATAAGCAGACAACCCCCACAGTCTCAGGGATGGCTCAGACTGCCCACGGGCACTCACTCACATGTGGGGGGAGACCTCGTAGAAGTTGACTCCCCGGTATCGCTCCATGTGCTGCTTGGTGTAGATTTCCAGCTCCTTGTACGGGTTCACCGACACCAACACTGAGCTAATGTATGTCTGCAGGGGGTGAGAGAGTGTGAGTGAGGTGGGGGAGACACAAACACACACACACACACACAGAGGGAGAGAACATCTGTTTTTAATGCTTTTCTTTTTTTGTTGGCGACTGAAAGATTAAAGAGGAGCACAACTGGATGCAACCTTGGAAAAACACTTTAATGATGATACCCGCCCACTCACCGACAACTACAGCTACTCACAGACAACTACAACTACCCCTCAACCCCTTCCCCCTCCCACCCAAAGTAAGCACCACAAACTCAGGGCATGTTTGCACTGTTTGGGGGGGAGAGGGGGGGGGGGGGTTACTTACGTAGATGAGGTTCTCCTTGAACCTCTTGCGCAGGTTCTCTATGAAGGCCACCTCGCTGGTGTGGTTCTCCAGCAGGACAAAGTCCTGCACGCCCACCCGGTCTCTGGCTGTTAGGGCGCTCTCCATCATTGCCCGCACCCCGTCTACGCCAACCGCCTGTGCAGGGAGGGAGGGAAGGAGAGAGAGAGAGAGAGAGATGGAGAGAGAGGGAGAGAAAGAGGGAGAGAGGGAGGGAGGGAGGAAGAGGAAGAGAGAGGGCAACGTGTCAGGAGGGAAAAACTAACAGAGACTCTTAGACAACAGGCACGCCCCGACAGAGCAGGTGACTGATGTTTGTGAAGCTGCTAGCTGCTGCTAAACGCTTCAATATGTCTTCAAAGTGGCTCCGACAGCGAACAACACGTCCTCCGATTGCTGTCTGACTGGGAGCGCTTACGATGCGTACAGCAGTCTCCCCAGGGACTCGGTCTGGCAGGTTAAACACACTCACACTCAAAAAAAAAAAAAAACACGTTTACAGAACAGCGCACGGCACAAGGATATTAAACACACATGACAAGTTCCAGCACTGCCCTTCATGTTCAGTAAATGTGCCCACAAAACCCTCTAAATATAAACCACACCGAGAAAATTACATGAAGAAAGTCACACCTTCATATCGGCTACAGTCAAGCCACAACCCGGCATGTGCAACTCCACCCAAATTGTGCTGCACAAGAGAGATGCGACTGAACTAGAGTCAGGGGAGACACTTACAGACTGGATGTCATCCATGGCCTTGATCAGACGTTCCTTCTCTACAATGGCGCTCTGTGTTTTGCGCATTAGGTCTCCCAATTTGCTCAGATCCATGGCCTCGGTACCAGGGGCTTACTCGTCACGTTTCTTTTTCCCCCCAGCGACAAAAACTTTCCTCTCAAGCCAAAAGTGGAGTGGAGAGGTTGTCGTCAACGAAGCGATGTGTGGAAAAGGCTTGTGCCTGCACGCACACTCTTGCGCTGTCTCACCACACACACAAACGCTTTTGCACTCGCAAACACACACACAGACACACTTCACGTTAATGAAGACCTCTTTGTACTACTGACCACAGAGGATTTACTGTAATGCTGCTCCTCAAAACAACAACGCACAGGGATGAACAAACCCGCAGATGCTGACACACACACACACACACACACACACACACACACACACACACACACAAATAGGCAAATATGCAGCAGCACAGTGTGAACACAACAGCTGCCCATACTGTTGTTTTGTTATTGACACAGCGGCACTAGGGCCCTGGGGAGCACCAGCACACCTGAGAAAGAGCTTTAATTAAGGAGAGCGGAGGCAATTTCAGCACCAGCGGCTAGAGCACCTCCTCACTGGAGGATGACATGGCAGAGCACATGACATGGCAGGAGGAGGAGGAGGCAGATCCTAGGGCAAGAGGGAGGGAAAACACAGGGAGTGAATGGAACTGAGGCAGAGGGCAGAGGAAAAGTCCGGTGCCAGGAAGTGACTGCGCTCTCAATCTATCACCTTCTTCATCAGCATCATCATCATCATCGTCGTCGTTGTTGTCGTCGCCACTGTTATTACTTCTCTCACTCCTCTCTGAATGTTCCAGAGACAACTCCCTACGACTCATGGTGAAGGCCTTTTTAATATCTCCATCATTGTCACATTCCCTCCATCTCATTACCATCCTCCCGTTCTCTTCTGTTCCCTCCTCTCTCCCTCCCTCCCTCTCTCTACCTCTCTCTCTCTCTCTCTCTCTGGTGAATGAGGAGGGAGAATTGTTACTCAATTTCTGAACTATGTGACCTGCTCAAGGTTGACTGATAGCTGGTTTTGTTTGTTTGCATTGTCTCTTTTGTTTCTTTTTTCATTATTTTGTGTAGTTTGTTTTTGGTTTGTTTGTTTTTCGTATGTGTGTGGGGGTGATGTTCTAATATGGGCTGGTTTTATTCCTAGTCGGTTTCCTTTTGACTGATAATAAAGAAACTTAAAAGTCAAAGTCTCTCTCTCTCTCTCTCTCTCTCTCTCTCTCTCTCTCTCTCGGAGTGAGAGTTGCAGGCAGACAGATGACAGGTACTAACATAGTAACAATAAGGAAATATTGCTCTTTGTGGTCACAGCTAAACAAATGATTTCTCATGAGTGCCAAAGCATGCCCTACTGTCCACTACTTCCATGGGCTTTTGAATGGGCCTCTGTGTTAAGCATGGAAAATGACAAAGATCGGAAACACGACATTCTGGGGATTTCTGGCTATGCAGAATTATTTTCTAAATGGCGGTCTAATGCCAGATGCGCTGGCACTAGTCATTTGAGATGACAGATTTATCCTTCCCTCTGTAAAAAACTGATGATAAATTTGTGATTATATTTGCTTTAAATGATTAAGTCATAGGCCTTTGCACTAGAACGATAATGAATAAATGATGAGTGCAGAAGAATAAATCAATTTATTACACGGCTCTTCAGAGTGCTGCAGAAAGTTCCAATCACATGAATGGGCCTTCCCAACGTTCGGGCCTATGTTAAATCTATATAAATATACAAAGTATATAATCACCTCTGTCAATGGCAACGGGTTGATTAACGTCTTTCATATCCCTCCGCAAGAATTCCGTTCGCTTATTGCAATGGAATTTCATTGAAAGGGAAAGTAAGCTAGTAAGACGTTGCCACGCAACACCTGAAACGGTCAAGTTCTATCTGTATGGCAAACTATTTATTTTGTCAGCGGAAGACACGAAACGGTAACAACATTTTTAAAGATTTATTGTGTTAGGTTTCTTTTCTCGTTTTGGCAAGTAGCCGTGTAATAAGCGGGATAATGTATTGTCCGCCGGTAATTATCAGAAAATAAGTCACTTCAGGTCGAAGCAAAACCCCTCCGCTGCGCGTCGGGGTTCTGTTCTCCCTGTCGGGACTTATTTTCTGATAATTACCGGCGGACAATACATTATCCCTTACATAATGTTTGCTTGTTTGATTAAGTGATTACTTTGGCTTATCTATTCAGCTGGACCACTGGAAAGAGCTTTTGCTGTTGATGGTAACCAACCCACGTCACAGCATATTCAAAGCTGAGGTCCTTACTCATCTCTACTATTAGTCAAATCCTGGAGGTGAGAGCCAGGTGCAGGGGCCTCGGGCCTCGGTCTCCACCCAGTGCAGTGACTCACCTCCTCACGGTCACTCTGTCCCTCACCGGCACGCTATAGTGCTAAGGTGTGTGTGTGTGTGTGTGTGTGTATGGGGGGGGGTCCTTCTCTCTCTCACAAATATACATACACACAAACACACACACTCCATCACTGGTATTTCAGCGCTGAGAACACACACGTCCCATCTCATCTCATCTAGCACCTCTGTGAGAGAAGGCTCTCCCAGGCCTCATAACGTCCATCTCGTTAGGGAAGGCGCCGTCATCCAGGCGTCCTCCGTTGGTCACATAAAACCGGCAAAGACGTGTGGAAAACGACCGCAGTGGCAAACTGCAAACACAGTGGCCCGCTGCCAGGAGCTTTTGGAATAAAACCGTAGTGGTCTAACAAGAGGAAGCCCCCTCTCTCCCACGCCTCCTTTTTACAAACAGAATTCTCCGAGCTCCTGCTCCATGACTTCATTGTTCCTCTGTTGGGTCTTTATAGTTGGGTCTTCCTGCTCCCACCCTGTCCACCTCTGGCGTTCCCTGACTGGCGTCCGTGCGGCCCCCGGGCCGGGACCCCCGTGCTTACCTAGGGCCGCGCTGCCTGCCTGCCTGCCTGCCTGCCTGCCTGCCATGCCGTCAGACTTTCCAGATCCTGTGGGTTAAACAAAGGAGTGGGGAAAAGGGAGACGGCCAAACAGGCTGGACCTGCGTGTCAGAGCTCACTCACTCACTCTCTTTCACACACACACACACACACACACACACACACACACACACACACACACTCGGACTCTCACGGCCTGCCTCTTCATCACACTCCCCGTGCTCACGCTCTTGGAATCCTTCTCCAACTCTCTGTCCATCTCCATCTCCTCTCCTTTCTTTCCATCCCTCTGTTTCTTTGGCTCTTCATTAATTTCCCTCTTTTTCCCTCATTTTTCCTTCCCCCTTTCTTCTTTCTTTCCTTCCTTCCTTCCTTCTTTCATCTTTCTTTCTCTCATGTCCTTTCTTTCTGATTGTCTGACTGCATCTTTGTCCATCTCCATTTCTCACTTTGACATTTCCTCCTTCTCTCTGCCCATGATCTGTCCTTCTCCGTCCTTCTCAGGAGAATGTCAGAGTCAGCTGGGTCAGAGACCGAGGGAGTGAGCTTAACTGCAAACAATGCTTGCTCTTTAGGCTTTGACCTTCCTACAGCCGCAGGCACAAGGCAAGGGCAAAAAAGCTCTAAAAAAACGAGGTGGTTTGCTTGGGCAGATCGGTTAAATATGGAACAGCTCAGATGCAGCATGCCTGCGTCAGCATGCATCGTGTTTCGGTTTCTGTCAATAGTCCGCTCTATGGAGACGTTATTCTGAGCAGAGGCCACATTTCAAATTGATGTTTTCAAGTTGGAAGTGCACAAACAGCAGTCTGCCAGCACAGTCTCAGGAACTTGGTTCAAGCATCGCTTTCCATTACATCGAGCAACTACTGCCATGGTTTAAGAACACTCAGTACACACACTCAAAAAGTCTCTGAAACACCATTGTGTTCGGGTTAAAAAACACCGCTGAAGGAAACGGTAATACTGCATTTTTGTACCCTGATTCAGCCATCCAGCTGCCTAGACCCACCCCTAACTCTCGTTTCACAGTCAGGTCTTTCTGTGGGGAAAGATTATTGTCCATGCAGAGCAACCCCCCCCCCCCCCCCCCCAACATTGACAAAAGATAAATTACTAGAAAAGAGAGTGGTCATGCTGAATGACAAAGAATGCAAGTACTAAAGAAAATAGAATGACATTGACTGCAGATCGAAATGAGATGGAGGCATCCTCTGGGATGGACGGGGGTTCCCTGCTGATAGCTGAACTGTGGCAGAGGCCAAGAGGTGGCAAGGGGTCACCACATCACTGTTCTCAGCACAGCTGGCTGGAGAACAGCGAGAACTCCGAGTTCTGCCCCGAATTTTGAACTTGCTGAAAACAATGAACAACTTTTCTAGTTGCTGCTGGTATGGGATAGGGAAGCTGCTGGGTTGCATTATAAGCAACACTGGGCAAATGTGACTCATCTAAACTTCCCAGAGATATATCCAGCTTTCTACTGAAATCCCTAGAACGTAATGTTCAGTGTTTTGCTTTTGGTTTGTTTGCTTTGAACGAGTTTCCCCCCTTTATTTAGCTGTAGGGTTTGAACAGTTGCTGCCACATCACACGCAGAACAAGAAAGCTGTGATGTAAAGGAGGCCGTCTCCACTGCGAGGTCCTGATTAGCTTTGATTGCAGTGGCTGTTTAAAAGGACGCTGATGGATCGGCGTTCACAGCTGCTCGGCGACAATCTCTAGGGAAAGCAGACAGACAGGTGCGTCGGGCTCCGTCTCAACAGGTGAAAGTGTTCGAAGTAAACAAACATATGTACACAGGCTCCGAAAAATGCACACTACATGTACACGCACACACACACACACACACACACACACACACACACACACACACACACCCCTCCAGTGGACAGGGTTTGTGTTGGCAGCTGAAAAGTTTGGGCCACAAACCTGTGGGGAACAATAGAAGGTATTCAGAGCGAACTCATGACAGTGTAGAGGGCATTTAGATGGCAAGTCAGCAGGGGGACATTCCTGAGTTCCACCTCTGCCATAACTGGAGACGCTGAGGCAAAGAGGGTACAGCGTGGGCCAATATCTGGAGTCTTTGCCCGGTTTTTTTTTAAGTGACCATTTCAAGGTATTATATGTACAGTACTGTTCTGTGGAGTGTCTGTAGATGAGCAGTGCTTCTAAGTCTCTGACAGTCTCTCTATGGGAACGTCCCACACTGAAACTAAAAGAAGAAAAAGAGCTACAGAGTGAGAGTGAAAGAAGAAGTAGTCAGGAAGAAAGAAAGAGTGAGTAAATGAATGAGAGAGAGAGTTGAAATGACAATAAAGGGTGAAAATGAGAGCAACGTGGGCGAACAGGAAGCTCTATCGATACCACATCTCATCAGCCTTCTATGTACTTAAGGCTGTTTTCCGGTTTAAGTCACTCAAGATGTTTACATAGTTACAGATGTACATAGTTACTGTACATGATATCTGATAGGAAAGCTGTCAGATATCTCCTTGGCTTGGAAACGACACACAAACATCGGATGTAACAGATACAAACAGACTGCTGTATTACTCATGATGACAGTCTCACACCTTCAGCACAGGTGAACAGGTGCTGTTGCACTGTAGACCAGATCAATGGAAGACTACCTGGGATTAGGTTTCTCGCAAAAGATAATGGTCTATCACTCTGATCCAGAGGCAAGTTGAACAGGTGCTGTTGCTCTGTAGACAAGATCACTAGACTACCTAAGAGTCCCTTTCGCAGTCAGAAGACCCCTCAACATCGAACCCTCTGATTGACAGTCATCAGGCCACGGAATAATTGCAGAATGCCTCAGGGATGACAGCAATGGGAAGCAATGTGTGGGGCGGATCAGGCTTGCAAGGGCCAGCCAGCAGCAGTTTCCTTACCGGCTACACTCTCGCCCTGTCTCAGTGCCAAAGAATTCGGCAGGAGGGGTAGTGACGGTGAGATAGTGATTGCTTCTAGTCATGGTGCTGGAACACCCACACACACACACACACACACACACACACACACACACACACACACACGCACACACACACGCACTAACATGCACAACAATACACACATTAGGTCATGGGAATTTGGAATCAGAACAGAGATAATGTTCACCAATCAGCTGTTTGTTACCATGCCAACAAATGTATTCTTAGCACACTCACTCCTAGCACTTTCATGACATGACCTGGGGAACACTAGCAAAATGCTATAGTCGATGCAAAACAGAATGCAAAACAAATGTATGCTGCCCCCTATTCTTCACTAATATCCAAAATTCTACACCGGTACACAGGTGAGTGTGTTATCTAACTTAAAATGCATAAAGACAGATCTGCAAAAAGTTCTGCAGCAGTCTCAACATAAACCCCAAGTCCAGTTTATGACATATGTGCCCTGCCCCTCCAAACGTACACTCTCCTTCAACCCCACATAAACACAGACACCTCAAAGAAAACAAGGGGCTTCTAGGTTAGAGTGAGCAGTGCAGGCAGGCTTCTGTTCTTACCATTGCTTGGTACTTCATCTCACGTCTCTGTTCGCTCCGTAGGCACAAACTTTTTCCTGTTTTTATTTCCAAAACAGCCGTCCACGTCAGAGGAATCGTGCAATCATTTGTTATTATAACTCTGCCTGCTCTGCGTGTGGGAGACGTCCAGCTGCCATCTCTTCTCCAGTTGTTTCTCTTGCTCCCCTCATTCCCCCTCTCTCTCTTTACTGTGTAAATCTCTCTCTTCTCTGTATTCTACTGCAACCGTTCCCTTTTCCTCTCTTCCACTCTCCTTCAGTGTCACTCTCTCTCTCTCTCTCTCGCACTCTGTCTATGTTGAGGAACAAGTTCCTCTGAAAAGTGCCACCCTCCCTCTCCACCTCGCACCCTTCCCCCTCACTCTCTCAACCCACCCACCCCACCCCACCCCACCCCAGCCTGGACTGAGCGTTTGGCACTGGAGTTTAAGGGGTTTACAGTGAAAGGTAAAACTCCTATGGGGCTGGAAGTCCATGTGCGTTCCACTCTCTGTGCCTGCTCTTAAAACCAGGCTAAAGGGCAAATAACCACCCCAAAACATCACACACACACACACACACACACACACACACACACACACACACACACACACACACACACACACACACAGCCCTCACATCTGGTCACAACTACCACGTCAAGAGAAAGGAGACAGAGAGAAAAAAAAATGTGCACATTTTTTCTTTCCTTCAGGGGACTGGAAGGCAGGATAGCTGGGACTGGGGCAGGGGCGAAGAACACACGTGTCAGTATCTCTGAGAGAATATCAAATATGTCCAAATAAAAATCACCGCCGAGCCATGTGTGTGTTTTCTCCTCCTTACATCCCTCCCTTCTCTCTCTCTCTCTCCACCATCATCCTCCCAGCCTTCTTCCCCTGCTTCTGCAAACTCAGGCGAATTGAACAGACTCCACGGGATTCCCCCTCCATAAATTGTAGTGACTGGGGCGTAAATGCGTTGAGGCTGGCTCATGCTATCGCATGTTACACTGCCATCACTCAGAGCACAACTGATCAGTAGATTTACAGAAAGAAATATGACTGCAACATAAACCAATAACTCTGTCCAGTCAGGGGCATGGGGAAGCTCTCTCTCTCTCTCTCTTTACATATCTCTCTCTCTCTCTTTCTATTAATCTGCAGCAGTAGAGAAGAACCTCCTCCTGCCGTCTATAGACAGACAAGCAACTGCAGGACAGACAAGGACCAGAGGCTCGTGAAGTGTCTCTCTGTAAATAATTTGCAGGGGTGTCCCTTAGGTAATGTCTGGCTCTGGCCTGCAGACAGAAGGCTCTCAGAGAGTTAGGGCGTGTGTGTGTGCATGCGTACGTGTGTGTGTGTGATGACATCAGTACTGCAGCACAGTTTGGGCACAGCCCGCTCTCCTGAGTGACCGGCCACAGGGAGAGGCTACCCACTGAGGAAACTACGGGGTTAATGTGTGAGGTCATATGTGTGTGTGTATGTGTGTGTGTGTGTGTGTGTGTGTGTGCGCAGGACACACCCCTCGCTGTTCCTCTCCACCCTGCTTGGCTCAGCACAGCACACACCACCTGTCCTGTCCAAGTGCAGGTAAAGCTCCATGCCAAGGTCAACTCTGCCAACCCCGCTGCGGCGAAGTGGCGCCATCTACTGGCTGCAGCTGACCTCTCGAGGTGGGCGCGGTGAAGCGAAGTGGTGAAGCGAAGCTTCGGACCGACACAGAGGCTTTTGTGAAGTTCGATACTCTCTGTGTGAATTTAGGAAAAACACATTTGAATGCTGTTGAATGTTAATGTGTCAGATAAATGCTAATGGCGTCTCTCTCTCTCTCTCGCCTCTTGTCTTCCTGTCTTTTCTCCTCCCTTCTCTCTCTCTCTCTCAATCCTTTTTTCTTTTTCTCGCTCTCTCTTTGCCCAACATAATCAGAGCCCCCGCCTGCAAGAATCTGAGTAATGTTTTCCAGACGGTGTGATTTTCTCTTTCTTCTCCTCTCTCCGTCCCTCACTCTCTCCCTCTCCCTCTCTCTCTCTCTCTCTCTTTCTCTGGGAAAACTGGCATCACTGGGCCAACTCACACACAGGAGGGAGGGGGAGAATAAGACAGATATACAAATAAGAAACAAGGCAGCCAGACAAATGGACAGAGGGAAGAGCAAAGCTCTTGTTCTTTTCCTCTACCCCTGTCTAGCTTGGGTGTGTGTGTGTGTGTGTATGTGCGTGCATGAGTGTGTGTGTGTGTGTGTGTGTCTTTGTGTGTGTATGTGTCTGTGTGTGTATGTGTGTGTCTGTGTGTGTCTGTGTGGCAGCAATATACCACCTTTGTTAGGAACAAACAAAAACTCTGCGGCTGGCTGTCATGACAACCATGTAAACAAACCCAACAGCGCTAAATGCTAAGGTTGCATATTTGCTTTGGCCAAGGCCTGCACCCTGATCAGATCTCCTTTTTATAGTCGTCAGTCTCGCCCTTGGCCCTTTGTTCACATCGGGCGATCAGAACTCATCACTGCTAAGCCTTGATCAGACAACTACAAGACAATTAGTCCACTGGGCCTGAGGACAGAATGACACATCTCTTTCTCTCTCTCAACATCTCTCTCTCTCTCTCTCTCTCTCACTCAACATCTCTCTCTCTCTCTCTCTCTCTCTCTCTCTCTTGTCAACTAAGGACAACTTAAAAGAGGTTTAACAGCAGTAGAGTGTGCCAGAAACTTGCAAGGTGCTCTACTGACAGGGCCAACAACACATCCAAGTGCAGGAAAAGCCAGAGAGACATGAGCAAACACATTTAAACACCCATTAGTCAACCGCCAGCTACTACACACAGAGGAAGTGCTTCCTCACTGCTGTAAGGAAAAGCACCAGCATTAGTGCATGGTAATGGGAAAACTCCATGAGAAAGTAGAAAATTGGGCTGTTTTTTTTAATTATTATTTGTTAATCTCTTTGCGTGGTCCAGTCCCCTCAATCCATCTTTATTTTCTCAGCATCTTTGTGTATTTTTTTACTCACTTCCTCTCTCACACTGCAACATCTCTCTTTCCTATCTGGGGACCTCCCCCCCCCCCCCCCCCACACACACACACACACCACACACCCACATATACCACACACACACCACACACAGACACACACACAAACCACAGACACACACACACACACACAGACACACAGACATGCCACACACACACATAGAGACATGCCACACACACACACATAGAGACACACACACAGACTCCGATTCCCAGCCCCTTCTCCCTCATCCAAAGCTTCCTGTGTGCATGACACAAATTTAATAGGACACGCACAGCATGTTATGGGACCCTGTCTGCTCTGGTTAATGTCACCCAATAGGCTGATAGGATTATAGGTGCACAGCCTGCATGGCTGGGGCTGTCATATCTGCTTGTTCCATAGCTATCATGCTCTCACTCACTTAATCTCTCCTCACTCAGAGCCCAGAGTTGGTGCGGCGTGAATGAGCTCTGGATAGATTTGGACTTAGTTCACCTCTGCTGCAATCCCTATATAGCTCTGCCATTCAAAGCCAGTGGGCTGCTGCATATCCACCACTACCCATACATATAACATTGCCTATATAGACCCATGATTAGCACTGCAGGCTTTTATTCACAGCCATTTTAGATCTTGGTGTCAGGGTGGTAGCATCTGCAAAAAGACAGGCACACCAACATGGAGAAGTGTTTGGAAATGTATGTGTGTGGGAAATTAGACGATTACATAGTGTAGCACTTAGTCTTTCAGACTGCTCTCTTCCTGAAACCCTATCGTTTTCTGTTGCGTTCCTTTGCACCTGACTGTTTTAAGCACCGCTTTCCCTCGTCAGCTAAATATACCCACATGCTCTCTCTCTCTCTCTCTCTCTCTCTCACACAGGGCTATTTGTGGCTGTTTGTGTGTCTGCAAGTGTCATTGTGAGAGAGTTAGGCAGCTCAGGGACATTAACAGCTCAGGCCTGGTCAGTTGCAGTCCCCCCCTGCACCCAGGAGGTACTGGAAGAAGCTCTGGCACAGCCAGTGTCATCAAGGAACCACCCAGTGTGAATGGCCTGTGGGCATTGGGTGGAGGATTACGGCTTATCTTCTATTCCACTTAAACTGTGACGTTCAACCAGATCCTAATCTAAAATATAAAGTAATTAAGTAATTTGTAATTAAGCAAAGTAAAGGTTGGCAGTATGACAGACGCCAAACACTGGTCTGTGCAAAGAGCCACAGAGATTTCCTCATAAAACCAAAGTACTGCCGACCGAACGACTGACTGTGAGGACACCACCAGCGTCCAACCACACTCTTTTATTGTGCCTCATATGTAAAGTCCAGCCCAGTCATTAGGAAAGGCACAGAGAACTCTCCACCTTTAAATGCCCAGTGTGTGATTCTAAGGGATAAGTTCAGCACCTTGGCAGAGTAACTTGATCTCGAAGAAAAACAGAGGAAATTCATAGCTTTGTGGGAACAGGAGGAGGAGGAGGAGGAGCATTGCTACAGTAGGAATCATCGGAGCACAGGGTCCAGGATGTCTGGTAGAGTCATAGCCCTGCAGACTGATTGAGTGCGAGTCGACATCACCATCCCAGCAGCTAGACTCCTTCACTTCCCCTGTCTGTCGGCACAAGTCTGTAGTTATTGAGTAATTCAAACAACTTGATTTGAGTTAAGACTGGACCAGTCACAGCAGTCTGAGGAGGTAGAGGAGTGTGCTTACAAAGTAGAGGACAAGGTCTCAGACGTCTTGGCACATCAGATTGAGAACAGAGAGATTCATGGTGGAAATTAGTAGAAAGAGACAGGGATGACTGTTAGGGCAGACGAACTCAATAGCCTACAAGGTCAAAAATGGAGAGCGAAAGAATGTACAGAAAAAGGGAAGGAGGGAGAGAAAAGAAAAAGAAAAGGGCAGAAAAAAACAGAGGGAAGGCAGGAGAGCGCTAGTCAAGCAGTGATGTCACGGCACAAGAATGTCAGCCATGTGGGCGTAAAAAAGAGCCGGTTGAGAAAAGAGAGTGAGGGCGAGTGAGTGCCGCAAGAAGGAGAAGAAGAAAGAAAGAAAGAAAGAAAGAAAGAAAGAAAGAAAGAAAGAAAGAAAGAAATAGATGGTGGCTGAAATTAGACGACTTGAGATAGGGGAAGCCCCAGGGCCACAACGCAGGCAGAAAGAGGATATGACATATGTAAGGTTATGATGTAACACTGAGTGGGCCAGCAATGACCCTGAGAGTCATCCGAGTCATGGATCACGTTTAGATCAGTCCTGTGGTAGAGCTGTGGTGCTCGGCCTCTCCCTCTGACTCTGATTGTCTCACTGATGTGACTGCACCTAAATCCCCCTGAGTCCCCGGGTTTGGTGAATCACCCATGGCATGCCACTCGAGTGTGAGCGTCTGCTTCTCTGTGTTAAACTGGGAGCGAAGCCCTTTTTCAGAAGTGAGAACTTTCCAGACACAGTGGAGTGGAGCATGACTCACTGCATGCACAGACCCTTTCTGCCTTATTGGAACAGAGAGAGAGAGATGACAACCCACACCCACTTTTAATCGAATGCTGTTTGTCAAATGCCTGCGAGTGGAATCCCGGCCTAATCAATTGTTGCAACAGGAGGGAGGAGGAATATATAAGAAAACACACACACAGTGACAGTGACACACACACACACACAAACTTAGAGCTTTTCACTCTTGCAGACGCCACATCTTTTTTTTTCCTGCCTAGCCAGCACTCTGGTTTCCCAGGCATTTCCTTAAGTGTTCCATAAAGCGATTATTTCTGACGGCCCGTGATTTCACTCAATTACTCCGGCTGGGATATGGGGGGGTCGGAGTCTTAAGTTGGAGAGGCGGAAACACCAATTACTTGATTGCTTCTTTCGATCCACAAGCGAAAGCGCTAATCCATCTTGAAAAGGTGTTAGTGATGAATCACTGAGCTGACGTTGTATAGCTTTTGAGGAAGAGAACGCGAGTCCAAGAGTCCAGGCTGGTCTTAAAGTCATCTTGGCTGCACATCAAAGCCAGCTTGGCCATCTGGTACCTAAATATACATTTAGTGTTTAGTATGGAAACCTTACGTGAATAAACGACGGATATAATTATACATAAACTATGTACTTTATATATTTTGGAATCTGTAAATCTGACACAATAACACATAACAAAATACATAAAACAGTTGCAAGTGTGATGCTACAACTCAATATCTTTTTCAAAGATAGTGTTTATATTTTAGTTAAAGCCTAATCCAAAAAACTAAATGAAGTCCTTTCTCTTCAGGAAGGATGTTGTGGCTCTCATTGCTTGCACTGGAAACATTTGATTTAGCAACTGGCTCTGGCTGCTGAAGTGGATGCGGATGTCCTCAAATCCTGCCAGTTCAAGTTCAGCATTGAGAAAGCCTGTAACACCACAAGCAAGATTACCTTCTATGCCTTTTTAATGGTGCTTCTAAACCTAAAGAGTGCCTAGTCCAGACGACATTCCTCAACGCCAGTCTTTTATCTTCCTTTAGTAAACCAAACATGCATTTACACACTGGCTGGCTGGCTGACTCACTATGGCCACAGTTCCAATCTGAGGAGCATACAATGAGATGTAGATGTACTGTATGTTACACACACTGACACTGGAAGGGGAAGGCCAGTGTATGCCAGAGTATTGGCAGCCAACCAGGAGGAGGTGAGGAAGGGAGGGGCACTACTGGGGTACAATGCATTCTCTCGGGGTAATCTCTCAGCCCTCAGCCACTTTGGTCAGTGATGGGGGGGGGGGGAACGAGATGGGACATGCAGCTGAAGAACTCCAAGCATCTCACTCTCCCAAATCCCAGCGGACCGTCAAGTCTCTGCCCTTCCCTTAATCACCCCTACCCCTCCACACACACACACACACACACACAATCCCCAGGCATGCACTGTGCCCCCATGCTGCCCCTCTGGGCGGGGGACTCAACTCGAGTGAGTCTTGCACTGCTAGAGCAGCTGTGGGCTGGCAGCCGTCCCTCTGTCCCTCCCTCCCTCCCTCCCTCGTCTCCTCTTCCTCCTCCTCCTCCTGGGCGTATTAATACCCTGCAGGCCTTATAAGGGCAGGTCAGGCAGCAGCGTGCAGGGCAGGGGGTTCCCACAGCACTACTCGTCGGCATGTTCCACTCCTCTCTCGACTGGGAAGGAAGATGGAGGGGTGACACCAGCTCTCAGCTTCCTGTCCTCTTCACTCCTCTTTTTCACCTCTCATTCAATTCCAATGCTCCATCAATCCTCCTCTTTTATTCTCCCCCCCATTCTCCTCTCTTTCTCCTATCTTTTCTTCTCCCCCCCATTCTCCTCTCTTTCTCCTATCTTTTCTTCTCTCCCCCATTCTCCTCTCTTTCTCCTATCTTTTCTTCTCTCCCCCATTCTCCTCTCTTTCTCCTATCTTTTCTTTTATTCCATTCTCCCCTTATTCTGCACTGTCACACATTAGGACACATACAGTAGGCATGATGGGACAATAGGAGGGTATAGCTGATGTTGTCTCCTGCTAAAAGAAAGCTATTGTGCCGTCAACGCTGGATTAGAAACACTAATTCTCTGTTGACATAGCACAGGCATTGGAAGTGGCTTGCATAAGACATCCATTATGATTCTGCCAAATGTCCACCATGGGCCTTTCCTGTTTACAGTGCTCATCCTTCTTCCACTGATTTGTGTGGTGAAACAACCACAGTTCTAGACAAAACACACAATATTCGATTTCACACACAACTGCCAATTCTCATACTCCCATTTCCCGGGTTCTTTTAATAATCATCCAAGATACACACCCACATATGAATGGGCATATGTCACTGAACCACACAACCCTTTAAAAGCTTCAGAAGAGTGCTATTGTTAGTTTAATTATTCTATTTCTAGATAAAAGATGCGTGTTTTGGCTAAATTGTATGCTGCATGCGTCTACTCCGTCCAGTGGAAATGCCTTTGACCGTGTCCCAAGAACCAACAAAGATAATTCTCTCTAGCGCAGTGGGTTGCTGGACAGCCAATACCGCTCAGGGTCAAAGTCAACTTTCAGTGAGAGTAGTTGGTTACAGGTAAAAAAAAGCATACAGTCACTTTATTACTACAACAGTCATGCTCTTTCCTGAAAAGCTCGTCCTACTGGACGAAGGTTGAAGACTTCAAGTTTCTCAAAACTTAATTGAGAGACGCAATTACTTTGCTAGGACAAATTTAGATGATGAGTGGTTGCAATCTATGGCTGTAAAAACACAGCATGTTGTAATCACTTCATGCTTAACTATGAGTGATGCTAGGAGATTGCTGTGCAGCTTTCTGTGAAATATGGCAGAAGAATCCCAAAGGAATTCTTACAGGGAGGAGACTTTGGGCTGCAGCTTCACCGCATGACACTGTGCTAGGCGTTTCAAGAGCACGCACTCACAGCCACATTACAACATCACAGCAATTTTGCACAACACAACTGTTGCCCAAACATGGAATCATCATGGGGTCAAGCAGAACACAATGCAGCTGCTTCTGTCCTCTTTTCTCTCTCTCTCACACACACACACACACACACACACACACACACACAGATACACCCACACCCACACATAGGGATGTCTTTCAGCAGACAGATCACGGGGTGATTATTATTATCCACTAATGACTTTTATGGTGCTCTACCACAAAACAAAATGCTTTGGGATAATAACATTCCAAGGCTGAGGAGGACAGAAGGAGAGAGAGAGAGATACTGAGGTGTCTGAACTCATAAATTAGCAAGCTACTGCCACTTATAATTCATGGTTGACGGATGGCATTCTCTAAGCTGGAGATTCCAGTGTTGGGATCATCCAGGCCTCAAGTGCAGGTATAAGGCCCCAGTCTGTTTTCTGAGATTGATGGTGTTAGAGTGGGAGCTGAGCATAGGGGTGAAGAAGAACGCTGGCAAGAAGCCCTGGTTTATGCATACCCCACTTATCTTCACCGTGGTATCAGGGTGGCATTCCATTACCTGCTTGCTCTCTCTCTCTCTCTCTCTCTCTCTCTCTAAAGGCCACGGCGGATGAGGTAATTGACCTCAGAATGCAAGCTTTAACCTGAGCAAATGTCAGAAAGCGGTTTTGGTCAGAAAACAATGATTCCCTACTCACATTGTGAATTCTGAGGGAAACCTCCTAGAAAGAAATGAATGACAGGATGTGTGCTTTATTATCAGTTTAACGGCGTACACAGACTGACACAGAGTGCGTCTTTCACGAAGAATCTGACAGCAGACAGTGGTCACAAGATCCATGTCTGGGGTCTGTATTCAATTTAGCCTCGATAATTTAACCTCACTTCGTTATGTAATAACATAGCCTAAGTCCTAGCAGGTCTGCACTCCACCTGTGGATCTATACTACAGCCTACATGCTTCCCTTCCCATCAGTCTGCTGCTCAAAGACACCATTCCAGAGATCCGGCAGTGGAATTTCCCCCCTTTATAGCGGAGGAATGTCTGGGTTCCATCCCGCTGTCCTGGCTGTCCTGTTTTGCAAGATGAGTTAATGGTCTGTTGCACAATTCTGACGTTTATCTCCCCAGCTCCGCGCTGCTCGCATAGCTGTGCCCTGTTTAGCAGTGGCTCTTGGGCGCGATCCTCTCCCTGTCAGTCAGAGTATACGCTGCTGATGGATGCTCCCGCCACCGGTGTCGCCACAGACACACACACACATGCGCGCGCGCATTCACATGCGCGCACACACGTGTGCACACACATACATGTACACAGACACGTACACAGACACAGACACAGACACAGACACAGACACACACACACACACACACACACTCCCCTTCCCACCCATCCAGCTAGGTGTGACAACACTTTCACTCCCCATCAGTAGATCTCTCTCGCCCTACCTCCCTACTCAGTTCATTTCATTGAGGTGGAAGCCAGGCCACACCTGGCAGGGATTACATACAGTGCTTATCGCTAACCACTGGGCCCGTCTGGTTAAAGGTTAACATCCACAAGGTCTGTGAAAGGAGGGCAGTCAGAGTCAGTGCTTTCTCCGCTCCCCTAATAAAGATAGATAGGAACCGAAAAAAAAAAAGACAGACTGGGGAGAGCCTGTGAACTTTGCCATGCAAGTGTCTTGGGTGCTCAACAGGCAGGGTCGCGGGTGTCACGGTATGTGCATAATCAGAAACAGCAGGGGATAGGAATCACGACCACACAGCCTCCGAGGTCTCTCAGCACAGTAGGGTGATTTACACATGGGGAGAGAGTGGGAGTGAGAGCGAGGTTTAGGGTCGGTATCAGTATGTTCTGTGATAAGAACTAATGGTGCAAACTAAGTGAAAAGTGAAAAGTTCACACACCTCACGGGAACACACTACGGGTAACGCCATAGGGAAAGAGTTTGAGTTTCCTCTCCAAAACACCTACCTGCTCCATCCCAGTGGTACTACGGATAGGCTGAAATATAAAGGACCAAAGTTAATTTTAAAAAGATAACAAAAGCAACATACCGTATAGCAATCTACTGTAATGCCCACCATACAGCCATGTCTGTTTCATATTCTACTGACTTTTCACTGCAGTCACCACCAACTGTCCACTGCTGCACTATTGACCTCTAATGTCTGCTCATATAAACTGCTGGGTTTCTATGATTATGCAAACATAAGTTTTTATTGATGGATCATTATTCCCACTCTCAGAACCCATCAGGGGTTATAAAGCAGGAATGTAACATGAGTGGGACAGTTTCCAATTTGACAAAGAAGTTGCCTAGATATTTCTATCAGTTAAATACCGCAAAGCCAGCCAGAATGAAACGCAGGAAAAAAGAAGTCTCTCACACAACCTCAAGTTATTTGAAGTTGAATGTATCCAGTGTGTGTCTGTGCACATGTGTGTGTAGCACCGAGAGTAACCAGCATAACAAATTCACTTAGCGTAATACACAGTAGTGGTTTCCTCACATAAACGTGAGTAAGAAACATGCACAGGCATGGGTCATAGAGTTTGACACTAACAGACAACGTACGCTACACAAAAAAAACTGCTGTGCTGACTGGTCAGTTTTACACAAACGGTTACACTCTGAATCACCAGGACTGTTTAAACACCGTGGCAGAGTCGTACGGTACACACACTTTTCTTTTTTCCCTCTCTCCTCCTCTTGATGCGGAGCAGGGCCACGACCAAGGGTGGGGCCCTTTCTTCAGTGGGAAACTCTGAGTGGAAAAGCCACAGCTAAATGGAGTCAAACTGCCGATCCTACGGCAAGCCTGTGACTCACCACAGGACACACTGACAAACGCTCCTTTCCCAGCCAAACACACACACACACACACACACACACACACACACACACACACACTGTTTCACCCTCTGCTACCCATATCTCCCGTATGCTTCAAACCGCTATTCTGTAAACACACGGCCTTGCCTGTAGTTTAGAGTATACACCAAGCATGTCCATACCACCCCATATTTTAACTCGGGAACACACTCTCGTGCAATCCTCTATCGGCTATTCTCATATCTTTGAATTAAGATCACATTCACCATCTTATTTACGTAAAACATTGTTTGACTTACTGCCGTTACTATTATGAGATTGGCAGTTGGCTGGTTTAAGTGGGTATGAATGACTCCGGAGAGGCTCAACACACGGTAAACAGCAGAAAGAGAAACCCATTTTGGCAAAGTGGTGACTAGATCCTGGCAGTTTCCCGTCAGAGAGAGAGAGAGAGAGAGAGAGAGAGAGAGAGAGAGAGAGAGAGAGAGAGACACAGCAGCCAGGTGTGTCCTGTCTGAAGTCTCTCGAGACCACCAAAAAAGTTGACAGCTGCTTTTGACAGAGCAATAGAGAAGCTAAGGCTTACAGATCAACCCATGTCCTCAACAGTGAGATAGTCGATTTGTACATTACGTAACAGGACAATGGGAGAGATTTCCCTTGAAAAGGCACTCTATAACTAAAGCATGGTTCAAAAACTGTAAAATCAAACCAACAGTAATCTGAGTTCCACTGACCTTTGCTGCAGTCTGCGGCAAACTTGACTGTGCGGTAAGAGCTAGGAAGATTCCTAACACTTGAGAAACAGCTGGAAAAAAGCTCGGCCCAGCACAATCCTTTTTTCAGCAACCAAAACCAGACAGAATCTGACTATAATGTCAGTCTGGCGGCAAACAGCATCTTAGTGCCATTATGTAAAAGCAATGCTGCACAGTCCATAGACTTTGCCTGCATTGTTATGGAAAACTCTATTGACATTGTTCCATTTAGTTCCAACTCAATTAGCAAACAGCAACAACATTATTTGACAGAGCTGACATTGATTGCGGATCAAAATTAGCTGCTGACAGCATGCTGCTACAAACAAGACCAACACATCCTTAAACTGAATTAACGAGAACATAAACAGTAATGTGGAAAGCTGGGTGGGAGATGCGGACACGACCTCAAAACGCCCTTGATATGTCACTACCACTAGCTTGCAGATGACACAGCCTTCCGTGATGGATTTGTTTTCCCCCTTTTCTTCCCTTTCTGCTTTCGGACTTTTGGATTAATATCTGACCATCAGTAAAACATCTACTGTGCTTCATATGACATGCCCACAGCACATGTGTGACAGAGGGGGAGGGGTCCACAGTCCACTGAAGAACAGCATGCCAGGCTGTTCTCTCATACACAGCTATAGATTAGATACATATAGATATGACTTTTGTGGGGAGGTTAAAGACATTCCACAAACTGAAAGATAATCCAACGCCACAGTCCACTGAAGAACAGCATGCCAGGCTGTTCTCTCATACACAGCCATAGATTAGATACATACAGATATGACTTATGTGGGGAGGTTAAAGACATTCCACAAACTGAAAGATAATCCAACACCACCCAAATTGAGTGTATTCTCTCAGTAAAGAAGATCCATCAGGTCAATGAGTGGCCATGAAGCTTGCCATAACTTAAAGCAGTTTGCTGAAAATAGAAGTCAAAGTGGTTTGCAGCATGAGATGGAATGATGCCAGCAAAATAGTGCTTGCCATGGCAAACTATGGAGAATCGTTTACAGACAGACACTCACATACACATCCTCGACTTTGTCCAATATTCAAGTGATGTGTTGAATGTTGTATCGGTAGCCTACATCAATTCACATATGTCTAGATATAGGCTACCCATCGCAATAAGTTGAAAAGCTCGAAGAGCTGAAATGCGCTCATGGTAACATGGTAAACTTTAAGTACCAATAGGTGTGGTTGAGTCCACCCTATAGCGCATAAACAATAGTAGCCTATACGATGAAAATTAGGGTCAAATAGGTCTGAACACCTTACCCTGTGTTGTCAAACAAAGTTACAAAAGTGACACGAGACATAAATGACCTGAGAGTCATTTGAACAGACTCATTATTCATGAGACCAACCCGTCATTCAAACTATGGCGAAGCAAATGTTGGCACTATCCATGTGATATGACTCATACACAATCACTACATCGTGAAAGACCTTATATCGTGAAGAACGTTCTGCCGATCATGTTATAGCATATTTCATTCAATCGTAGATGCAAAGTCCTAAAACGCTCCGAGGAGGCTACCAAATCCTGAAGCGTGTCACAGCATGTCGTGGGTGAATGAGACATTCGCAAACGTTTTCATGAAACCTACCTTATGAAGTTCTGTTTCAAGCACGACAAATGTGCTTCTCCTAAATGAAAAATGTTCTTCACCGGTAGATGGTTGATGGCAACATTCATGTGAATTTCCTTAAGTACGTGGAACTATAATATTAATCCCGTCGTCCTGTCCTTCAGACGGTCCTCAGAGACTTGTGGATAGTCCCAACACTCTGCGTCCTTCTCTTACTCCCCTTTCCTCATAGGACTTTCCCTAGGCTACTCTACGAAAATGACAGCTTAGGTTAATATATCACACTTTAATTTTGACAGACCAGTCCTTGCTCAGCTATTTCCTCGTTATTTAGAAAAATGCTCAAGGCACTTGCATCAATAGAAAAACCAACAATTTTGTAGCTAGTGTAGGCTATAACTTACAACGCTTTACAGTTGGCTACATATAATGTACATTCTTTAGGCTACTTTTGGAGCTTGGACCACTGTCGTGGAACAACTGCTCACATTATCTCTCCTCCCTCCCTTCAAACATTACCTAAGACTATCTAATACCAGGAAGTTCTTCAAACCAATCCACGCTGTGATGATATCAAGACAATTCAAAGCTATTCATGTAGCCTTGGCGAAGAACACCTTAGGATGAGCTGAACAGTTTTTTTCTGTGATTGCTGCATTTTTTCCCCCCCAGCAGTTGAAATTCGTCTGATGTCGTTTGCAGATAATCTGTCTTTAATGGCAGCCTATCTGTCACACTAGATTTTCATAGCCTGTTGAACTCCTCGCATGGCCATTAGCGGGCAGGCCTTTCTTTTCATTAATAATCTATAAATATGGACATAAAGTTCCTAAAATGAATAAAATTGTTCTTAAAGTGTTATCTGTATGTGTGTCCACTGTTGTAATAGTAATTAAAGTAATTAAAACATTTGTATTACTTTTGTTCAGTTTTTATCTAGGCCTATCTCTTATCTATCTATCATTTTAGCAGAGTAAAGTTATTGTGAAATGAGCCTCTAAAGACAGATATCAACACTTTGGATTCACCCTTAGTGGCAACTTTTGTCTGGTATGGTTGCATTATATTACCCCCTGCTGACAAGACCACTGTTACTGCAACTGTATACTTAACCATGGGAACTGAGGCCCAAGGAAGGAGGAAGATGTAGGCCTACATCCAATGTTTAAACAACCTTTCAACAGTTGAATATTTATGGTCAATGAAGTTTGTAAACAAGCTGATAGAGACATTGTATGGCTGAACCTGAGACTTTTTTATCCAGTCTATATTAAACACTCCACTGGTTGGTTCAAATCAAGAGCAGTGCATAGATAGGCTAATCAATACCGTGGCTCTCATGAAGGTGACCCCTGAGGCCGAGGCAAGCCTTCACATAGAGCAGCGCAGTACTGTAACCCAACACCACGGTCACTGGATGAAATGATCAATACTGTTTCATCACAGATTTGTTTTAGTCAGCAAATGCACACACCACAGCCCTGCATTAAGGGTGGTTGCACAGCAAGCAAAGCAGAGAGGAAAGGTTACATCCTGTTGACAGGGCAGTGCCGGACAGACAGGCTGGACTTCAGGGTGTGTTCCGTCTTAACAGACTGTATGGCAATGGTTATTTATCGATGTTACACAGCAGTGTATTAATAGATTTACAGAGACGAAGCCACCTAAGGAATCTCCAACATACTTAACAGGTTGTGCCACAACTAAGTAACTATGTATCATCAAATCCTTAAATCTCTCTCACCCACTACAACCCCTGCACCCACCCTCTTTTCCTCCTCTCTCTCTCTCTCACACACACACACACGCACACACACACACACACACACACACACACTCTCTCTCTCTCTCTCTCTCTCTCTCTCTCTCTCTCACACACACACACACTAGGGTGATGTGACCTTAGAGGAATGTTAATGAAAATATTCCACTCCTGTATTTTAGTGTTTCCTGTGCATTCCAGACACATTCCTTCCCAAGCGATTACTATTTAAATACAACCAACTAACTGCATGACTCCCTTAATATTATATACATAATCATCCATAAAAATAGCCTGTGATCAAATGTGCAGTCATTTCTAGGCACTATTACACTGCTTCTAGTGGTAGCCTACCTAATGTCTTATAGCTCCTTCCCCTCTACAATGTAAAGAAACCCTCTGCCTCCAAGATATCTCCATGGTAGATGGCTCCATGGAAACTCCTAAACAACAAAACTGTCTATTAAAACATGCTGCAGTTCTTTTTTAGTCATTTGCCACCTGGCACCCATGCTTGAATAACACTTTTCACAAACTATCTGAAAAATGCTTTACCCAGAAGAGGATCTTTAGCACTCTGCCATATACCACAGATATGAAGGTAGGTTGCAGTAAACAATATTTTGGACGCTATGTATCTCTGTGATGTTTCCTAAAGTTCAACACTATCTGTTATTTTGACTTGATGGTCCAGGGAAAGCCAACATCCTGCATTCTTTAGATTGTGTTATTATTACACCCACCTCAATGTCATTTGTCTCCTTCATACCAGTATGAGGAAATCGTGGAGATAGCAACTCAGGGTTCGATGCACTGTACATATAAAAGCAAACGTTTATGCTGCCTGACTTTCACAGAATGCCATACTTTTGCTCTTTTAATCTCTTCAGGCAACATCACGTTGTCATTCACATGCTTCTCATCCATACACCCAACATTAAAGATCCACTGTGCACTCACCACCTGAGGCTAACCAGCCTGATCAAGTCAAATGGGAGTGGAATTGATTTATCTCCCCCTACAGGGAGCCGAGCACATGGCAGGCCATCTCTACATCACAGCCCATGCAATGTCAATTTCCAACATCTTGGTTAAGCTTCATCATACTGAGTGCTAAAGGCGTACCAAATTTGTCTTTATCCGACGAAAATGGCCTGCTTCTACCCACAACAGCATAGTAAAATACCAGGAGTTCTGGGTATGCAACAACAATGTCAGACACTCCATTATTCTTCTCTTAAGTCAGCATGGCACCAACATGAGTTGTTAATTTAAGGTAAAAGATAAACTACATTGCGTTGCTTTAATTAATATACCCATTGTTGTTTCACACAGAGCTTAGAACCCTGAGATCTTAGATCTATTGACAGGCCTATGTGTTAATGTCACCTCAACAGGCAGATGCAGAACCTTTAAAAAAACCGGCATATTAATGCATCTGTGATATTCTAAGGCACAGAGTTATGAGTGAGCTGACCTTGCAGTTGTGGCAGTAGCTTTCTCCATTTTTTCCGGGAGACAGAATGATCTCCCCCGTGGGGATCAGCTGGATCTTCAGCTCCATCATGTTGACTGTGTTCGCTGCTGTCCCTGTCCTTCCACCCCTGCTGTTAGTCACTTTGGGGAAAAAGCCCGCACGTGCGCCTCAGTGGATCCTATGTGTTCAAACGGGAGAGGGAGAAAGTTGGCCGACCACGAGAGCAGAACAGAGGACAATGAAACACTCGTAAAAAGAAGCGAGGATCACAGTTGCAGGCTGTCCAGTAAAAGGAGAGGAAGAGTGAGTGTTGGGGAGTGAAAGAGAGCGAGGGACAGAGAGAGGGGGAGAGTAAGGAGGTGTTACCTGTTGCTGAGCAGGCGGCGTTTGCGCGTTTCCTCCGAAGCTCGGGACATGGAAAGGGTCAGGGTCTCTTCCCACTGCCAGGCCAGCCTCTGCAGAGTAATTGATGTCTCGCCTCGGCCCCGAGCCCCCATCTGACTCGTGAGCGTGCACGCTCTCTCTCTCTCTCTCTCTCTCTCTCTCTCTCTCTCTCTCTCTCTCTCTCTCCCTCTCTTTCTCTGGCTCTTGCCCGTCAGCGCTTCCTCCAAGTTTCAGCATCCTGTCTTGCACATTCCCATGGTAAACACCGGAGGAACTGCGCTTCCCCTGGATGTGCAGTAGGGGAGGCGCGCATAGTCCTCCCCGCATGCTCCTTCACATCTTTAACAAAAACACAAAAACAAATAGCCACCACTTCTCCCCACAGGGAGGACTAAATGTTTATATTGGACGTCTGTCTGGACTGCAGGGCTGGGGGGCCCTTATGCCACTCATTCAGCCTACATGTTTGACGGACAAATGTGAGAACAAATGTGGGTGCAACCTTTGCTGACCCCACAAATTTGACTCTGAAAAGGGTGACCTTTGCCTCCGACATTTGGGATTGATGGCAGTGTCAAAAAACATAATCAAATGAATATATATATATATATCACTGATTCTTCAGATAAGGGACAAAACATGTCCCCCATCAAAATGTTGCAATTTCCCTTAAAAAATAATAAATTATTTCATTTAAAAAGGCTTTAAAAGTTGGATATGAAAGACTTGTGTATGTTTAGACTCTTAGTTTTGGCTATATTTATATTATTATTTCATAGTAATTTCATAAAATACCGGCACTGTACAATGAAAGCCCATGCAAATTAACTCGTCCTCCGCAGAGGTTACAGTATCAAACTGCAAAAATAAAGTGTTTTAAAATGCCCAAAATGCACAAATATGATTATGAGGTTAATTGGATGGCTTAATAAAATATCACAAAATACTTAAAGTGAACATTGCATTATTTTATACATTAACAACAGCCTTTCAAAATCTGTCCTCAATTCATGTCAACTCCGTCAGATATTTTTCAAATTCGACATAAATCAGGCATATTTTGGTCAGCTTTAACCCTGAGGACCCCCTTTGACTTCTTTCTGTTGATGGATGCAGCAGTCCAACACATGGTCTCGTAAGTGTTTTTTAAAAAATAAATATTCATCAAACAAATTGAAATCCCTGTGGTCACAGCTTTCATGTGTCAACACTGTCTTCAAAGTAGAGCTGAATTCAATCAAGAAGTTTGAAATAAAAGTTGGTATTTTGGTTTAGTTTAGTGGCAGCTGGCAACTGAGAAAAATCAAAATGGCTACCATCTACTATACTATACATGATTAAGTAAAAAAAACATGTTGTTATGTCAACTCCGTCAGACGTCAACTCAGTCAGATATTTTGTCTGACGGTATTGACGGAGCCGATGTAAGCTGACGGAGTGGAAAAGTGCTCCCAAATACTCATTAAGTAATGTATAACAACTACATAACATGATAATATGATCTAAGTATGCATGTTGATTGACTTAAAACATCTTAATTTACCCAAATGTCAAATAACTTATAATAATAACTCAAAAAGTAATGTTTTTATCTGTACTCTAGGCAGACATGGCTAGACAAAAATTGTCAGTGTAGGAGCAAAAACAAAGAAACAGTACCAGAGAAAAGGGAGAGAAAGAATTAACAGTGACCCAGAAAGCAGAAGGGACAGTTACACAGTAAACAGCAGTTAGAAAAGGAGAGACAGAGATGGAAGGACAGGGTCCAAAACAAAAAAGTAAAACAAGTAGGAGAATTAGGACCCAGAGCAAAAAGGCACCGCAGAAAATATTGGAGGAAAGCAAAGAAAAGGTCCAGAGCTATGCAGAATAGATGGCTAAATGAAATAGACACCCCTCCAGAATGTCCTCTGGACCAGGCTGTTGAGGAGCCTACTTCAACCCAGCATACCCTGGCAGCTGAGAGAGAGAGGAGAAAAACCAGGAAAAGATATGCAAGGGAGATAAAAGCATTGAAAGAAAAGGTTAAGAAATTAACAAAAGAACAACGCGGAAAAAGAAGGCTCAAATAGAAAAGTCAAATGTCAAACTAAAAGATAAAATGATTGTAGATTCTCCATGAGCAGAAACAGAGAGGATGATAACGGGAAGCCAACATGTGGGTGCAACCTTTGCTGACCCCACAAATTTGACTCTGAAAAGGGTGACCTTTGCCTCCGACATTTTTGGGATTGATGGCAGTGTCAAAAAACATAATCAAATGAATATATATATATATATATATATATATATATATATATATATATATATATATATATATATATGTATATGTGTGTGTGTGTGTGTGTGTGTGTGTGTGTGTGTGTGTGTGTATTTTTTCATTCATTCATTCATATATTGATACTGTATATATACTGTATATGTCAAAACAAAACAGCTGACTGTGTCATTTTGTGATTTCTTCTTTTCCAGCTGATTTGTTGCTCATATTCTGACTCAGACATAAGCCACATTTACATGGAAATGGAGGGGTTGTGGTCATTGTCTAAAAAGCCTGTGTGGTTACTGGCCAAGTGTGAAATTATTCCGTCTCTGTTCCTCATTGACCTGCATTATGTAATAGTCGCATAAGGTGTGAGAGCATCCTCCAGTTCCCAAGAGCTGGCCACTTGAGTCACACTCTCCACTTTTGCATGGGCTTCAATGCAGTGCGTCTATGGCCCAGGTGTTGGACTTTTTTCTTTGCTCTTGAATAAGGTACAGTGTGTTCTGACCTTGCCTACAATATATGGGATGGTTAGCTATGAGCATGTGAAGAATAGTCTGTCTCTTGTGGGTGGTACTATCTGTGGCAGTCGGTGATGGGTGTGCCTAGGGTGTGTGGATTTCGAAAAGGGAGGAAGTGACAGCGACACACATCCTCTGACCTGTGACACGTGTTTCGAGAATTGGCCATTTTCTGGGCATCAACAGGAAATGGTGGCCTTGGTGTCCAAGAGCAACAGGTCTACTGACAGACTAAGCGTGACTATAAGTGTGTAAAACACAAACTGGTTGGGAATAATGTCATTTGGATACATGAGGTTACATTTACTCTCATTGGGTCAATGTCCCCTGATATGGGACTAGCCCACTGATATGGTTTACAGCTCAAATGATAGGAATAACTGATAAGTAACAAAAGCCAAGATAAAACCAAGTAGCTAAGGGTCAAAAATCAAACAGAGAAACCTTATCACCAGAGGTGAAGGCCCAAGAGCACTTCCTCCTGATCCATCTTAGAATATCCCACTCTGTGACTCAGAGAAACACACAGAGACTCACAGACCACCCCACCCCTCCCCATCCTACTACACACATACACATTCTTCAGACATGCCTCAGGGCTCGCGCTGCTTTTAACTTACCCTTCAGTTCTCTGTTAATATTTGAATGTCTGAATGTCAAAGAACTACACAAGGCAAAATATAAAAATGCGGCCTCAAAATGAGCAGGATGAACTGAAGACTAGTTCTTGAGACAGCTGTGCCACAAAAGCAGAGTGAGCTTGCATGATAACCACCACCCAAAGCTTCTAGGCTGACTGGACAGGGTGTGGGTACCACTTGTCCCACCGGCGTCTGAGAGGCAGTGCTGGACTGACATCCTGTTTGTGAGAGAGCTCAGCTGGAGGGAGAGCTATTAGGGCAGAGTAGACAGGATCGCAGAGTTGGCTGAAGGTGAGGAGTATGGCAGAGACCAGCTCCAAAAGACAGTCAATCAGAGTCAGTCTGCTATGGGGTTGAGCCCTGGGAGAGCGATCTGTGTCTATTTTTAACATTTGAAAAGGAAGTCAGTAATATTTTACTGCCATTCAAGTTCCTCCATCTGATTCTGCGTACCAGGCAGCCCCCTCAAAACCCAGAATTCCACAGTGGGTTCCAAAGGAAGGAAGGACTTCTTGTGTTACTTGAGCATCTGTCGAGTCCAAGTGCTTCATAAGTAACAAAGGAATGCATTGGATGGAAACTAAATAAACACATACCTGGACACTTAACCATCACTAAAGGGAAATTGCATAACTGTCTCAGAGACTTTCTAATGAGGAGACACAGCACTCAAAAAATCCTCCATAGAAATGCATGGGGTTAGTTTGTAACGCCAATATCCCACCCCTTCCTCGCCAAAACGTCGACATGTGTATACATTGAGCCAATCATGTGATGTGATGTGACTACATTGAGCCAATTATGTGCTGTGTTGTGCAAACACCGTGCCAATCATGTGTTGTGAGCCGCTGGAGCACGGTTGGTGTTGTGAAGCCTTGCGCATGCGCATTTCTGCCGAATAGGATGCCCGATGAGTACCCAAAAAGCGTTGCAATATGGCCGCCGAGTGGAGGGACTTGCCTAAAAGGACTTTGACTGTCTTTCTCAGTAAACCAAAAGTGCCTATTAGCCTATTTGACTGAAGTAAGGCACAAGTGAAGTGCCTAATATTTATTTGACTATGTTGCCCTCTTCTGGTGATGGGAACTGAGAGCACCCCCCCTCCCTCCCCCCAAGCTGAGGCAATCACTAGACTTGTTTGGTTCAAATGTTGACTTTGTATTTACATGCAGGGGTGAAAAGGATGAAAGTTTAAGTCAACCAAGATATACAGTTTCGTTGCCTATTATCAGGATGCCGAGGAAAATCAAAAAACAGAAAGTGAAAAGGTGAATATGTTTTATGAACTTTATGTGAACATTATGTTTTAGACATAATTTGCCTTCAGTTTCCAATACAATATTGAGATTTTTTTAATCGTGATGCCCATGTAACAAGCAATAAAGTGTATTGGTATATTAAAATAAATAGTATTACAAGAAACAACTAAATCAATGTCAGTGGATAGACGAACATGGCATGGAACCTCTATTAAATTCAACAAACCATCATCAGTGCCATACCCTTTTATCTAGCAGCCACAGGTCTGATAGACAAGACAAAGTGAAAGAGACGACACAAACGAAAAAGAAAAAGAAGATCAGGAAGGAAGGACGGAGTGACAGGGAGGAAGACAAACAACTGAAGTGTCCAACCACAAGTCCTCTGGTGTATGACCCTGAGGTCAGCTCTCACTTACATTTGCTTTCTCTTGTTTCTATTCTGAACCATTCATCTGGCCTGGTTATGGAAAGATTATGTGAGTATTTTTAAACCCTGAGAGAAACTATTCTCTGAGCCAAAATAGACAAAAACACACACAATACACAAATCCCCCAGCCAGCTCCATGAAACATCCTCATCATGAATGATTCATAGCCGCTTAAAAAAAAATTGTTAATGTTTGTTTTAAATATTTTTGGTCAACAAATCCCCTTTATACACAATTCTATAAACACATACTACTGGATATGTTTACGTTTAAGCATTTCACAAACAATTTCATGCAGACAGACAATACAGATAAGGTGTATAACCTCAACTTTCCAGTATAATCAAACCAGGGTAAAGCCCTGTCTTCATGCACATATAGCACAGCAGGAATGGGAGCGCCGAGATCTTGTGTGTTCCAGGTTGTTTTGCAGGAACTGCTCCTTCGCCACCCCAGCAAACCTCCAGATGGGGAAGAGTCGCTGGAGGAGCTCCGCTCTCAGCTTTTTGAGAGACAGAAAGCCGTAAGATATCTACCAAATCCCTCCACATAACCAGGCCACTCAAAATCACAAAAACACCAAACAGTCATGAACACAAAAACCGTCTTGTTTATATTATTGCACTAGTATGCCAAGCACCAATCAATCAAGATAAGAACCTGCCTATCCAAGAGGATATGTCGTTTTGAGCTTCCAATGGACTTGCAAGAGTTGGAGGGTATGCTATAAATGTGTATTTGTTAGTTATTTGTATTCAGCATTTAATTGGCTGCAAAGATGTGTTCTTCTTACCCTTACTCTTGTCTAAGTTCTCTCCCCACAGAACTACCTCAGGAAATACTGCTGCGTGTGTCAACGCAGGAGAAATGCCTACCTGAAAGTCTTCACAAAGTTTGATAGCAAACAGAAAATGCTCCTCTCTTTTAAGGTAACATATTTGAAAGCACACATGCACATGTCATTTCACATTTGTTTTATTCTATTTTATATTATTTAACTATATTCATGGAGTCTTGCACACCTGTGTGAATCTTCAAGGCATATTGCTTCTGCCTTCCTTGCTCTAACCTGTAAAGCACTTTGGGTCAACTGCTGTTAGTTTAAATAAAAGTGACTTGACTTGACAAATAACATTATGTTTAGTCAAGTTGAATGCATGAATCTGTAGTTGGAGACAGTCAATAATATGGGGTGTAAAAGTCATTTAGTTAATATTTTGTGGATAAATTGGGTCTAAAATAAATATAAAGCATTGTTATTGGTAAAAGGTTGTTTTATTAGTATAATTGTTCAAAATTGATTCCATAAAGATTTATTTTTTTGATAATAACTAAATCTTTATCATAGAGAAACAAAATATACCCCGAATTATAAAATGATCAACACATGCAAACACATTTCAACTTCAGACTATGTAGTTTTCTTGAATTGTTAAGCCCTGATTGAGTAACCAAGGGGAGAACATCTAGTTAACTCTCACAAACACCTCTCTCTGCTAGGACATGGAACATGCCCTGAAGGACTTATACTTGGGGAACATAGCCTCGAAACAATTCCAGTGGCTGATGGATTTATGTGATGTACACATACAAACAGAAATTGACTGTGACCTCTTCTGTTCAATCTGTGCCCTCTCCGAGAGAATGCTATATGCTGACTTTGCGTAAGTAGTCTGGTGACAACTAATTCAACCTTCGCTGAAATTATTCTGATCCAGAATTACCAATTAAATAACCTTTTCTGAATTCTTACACAAATCTCAGTATACAGACAGTTTAAAGAGGTCTTGTCTTGACACATGGACTACAGTATTATCATCATAAGGACATCATGTAAGGTGTTCACATTTTAATGACCACTAGTATGGCTCACCTTGTTCTGTCTGCTTCATCTTGGGTCAGAATGGATGACATGGAGGAGGCTGATACCAGACAAAAAGAGCTGCTGGAGGAAGCGGATTTCTGCCGTCTGCTGGCAAAGTTCCATGGTTATAACATTGCACCAGCGCTGACCAGACTACTCCTGGAGCTTTGACTTGAAACTGATGCTGTTGGCTGTGTTTACCTCAGTTATTGAAATGCTAAGCAATGTAAACATATTTCAACATTTAATTGAATTCTTCCCGGGAAGTGTCATTATGTCAATAATAGAAATCTTTCAATTATAGACTAGTGTCAGTATTATTAAGCATTTAAGAGATGACGCATAAAACATTTCATGTAAGGTTTTTTCATTTTTATTTTAAGTTTAAATGTTAATTCCATGCTGTGTCTCAGTAAGAACAATACAGATTCTATATCTGTGGCTCCAGTCAGATATCCAGTAGTACAAATTAGCTTCAAGTTAAACATGAAAAAGAGGAGAAAGGTAGAAAGAAAGAGAGAATTAGCTATATAAATGAGGTGGGGGACAGAGGGGAAGAAAAAAAGATTTGTCTATCCTCATGCAGGTTTAAAATCAATCATTTTGGTGCTAAATCATTCCCAACAGCCAATGGACTTTTTTTTCTGAGACTTAAAAGCAACAAGGCCCCGTTTTATTTTTTTTGTTTTGTTTGAGCTGATAGCAGCCATTATCTGAACTCAGCATTTCTGCGTGATACAGTATTTAGCACAACGTACAGTCCAGAACACGGCAAAACACTACTACATGACTTCTACGGTATAAATGTTAAGCATTTGCTCCACATGGATATCAAGAATTTGCCAACTTCCTCTGAGTGACTTTGTTTTACCACAGAAAGAGCACTTTGTTCAGACTTGCCCTTTTAAAGGTTTTATGATTCTTTTTAAAGTTGCATCTGATGTTTGCACTATCACAGACATATTACAGCTCCCATAGCTAATGATAGTAGACATAAGTAATAAAAGTTAATCTTCTTTAATATTACATTAAGAAAAAAAAAAAAATCAAAAACAAAACAAAAACAAAAAAACATATCCAGCAACTGATAAAAATGTTGAGGAAAAGCAAATAAAAAAAATTGTACCAGAAATAAAGAAAGAGGGAAAACGGGGAATCCTAAGTCTGACAATGTTTTTATTTATTTCGGTGAGTGGTATTCTGTGTTGAATAATGGGGTGAAATACCAAAAAAACAAACAAACAAACAAACCATTCTTGAAAGAAAAAAAAAGGGGGGGTAGGTGGCAACAGTGAGGGGCCCTGGAGGCATTTGAGCTGTGGAGGAGTACCACTCGAGGGTGGGCTCTGTGTCTCCCTTCTGTGACACTGAGGATGGAACTGGGGGAAGGGTGGGTAGGTGGGAGGGTGGGTGGAGTCTAACATTGGCTGTGATTTCTCACTGAGTCTCATCCTCCACATCTTGCAGCGCTTCTTTGTTCTGTTCCTCTCCTATTGACATGGGGGAGCAAACAAACAACAAAAAACATGTCCCAGTTAGGCAGGCAAAAGAAAGTGGTCAGAACTATTACACGGTTGATATGAAGACATAAATGACTAAAAATGCTTTCTATTGATGTTCCCATGCTCAAAAGTAACAAAACGGTGACAATCTTCAAAGTGATGAAGACTTGCATGTCTTCTCAGTTTTCCATGTGGCACACTTGCAATCAGAACATGCTTCATCAACACACATTTTCACCTGATCCCCATGCAAACCAATGGGTATCCAATGCCAAGGATAGCAAATACGCATCAACATTAAAACTCTGCAAGTAAACACTTGTTATTGCTAATGGTGGCCAACTACATCCTGGTTCCTGTTCAACATCACATCTGACTATGTGTGTTCAAATAACAAGGATCAGTGGTCACATGCACTGAACAAATGTAACCGGAAGACCACAAAACATCACTGCATCTACAATTCTTCCACAGGTATTTCTCACTGAAAGGTATTAAAGACAACTTTTTCCTACGCCAGTCCATCTTAGGGCTGAGCAATTAACTGCATTTGCAAAAATACTGCGATATGATCAAACGCGATTTTCTAACCGCAAAGACTGTTTGAAAGACTGATTACACTCTGATCATGCATTGGCCGTTGCACGTGCAATATGTGATGTCACCAATCTTTTGTTGCCTTCTTCAAAGTGCAGTAGAGAGAGGTAGGCTACTTTGGTTGAAAATAAATCTATTCATTACCTTTTGCTGAATTATTGCCATGTCCCTGGTTCCTAGTTCCTTTCTCTTACTACCTTGCTTCGTTAACTTCTCCAACTGACTATTAAAAATTCACGACTGTTTAGGCTACACGGCCATTTGCTGCAACTCTCACTGGTAAGTTTATTCAACTGAATATTGGTTGTAGAGAGTGAACTTAATTTGCGCTGCGTAAAGCCTCTTTAGTGAACACCGAGCTGAACGGTCATTTGGCCGTGTTGCAAGATTGTTCTGACTCATGATGTGCATGGGAGGGGACAAGCATGTCTGTCGTGTGTGAGACAAGGATACATTCTGGCTGTGTGAGTTTTCTGCCACTGCATGTATTTAACGAAAGAAGACCATATCTACATGAAATTGTAATAAAATAGAAACGGAATGTAACAGTCACACTAAAGGGGCACAGGTTTTATGAGGGGGAAACTATTTTGGCTGGAAGTTCAAAAAAATATACTGGCTTAGTGTGAAAAATATGTAATTAATTTTTGTCTACAGAACTGACATCAAGACAGTTGCTGATGGAGGCGTTAAGTTGACATGCAGAATACAGCTTGCCATCTTTAACCAAATCCAATTTTAAAATCGGCGGCCATATTGGAACGCTTTTTGTGTACTTATCGGGCATCTATTTCGGGCAGAACTGCATGTGCCCAAGGCTCCACGAATCACAACACACCAAACTCGATCCAGCTGTGAGATCACAACAAATGATCGGCACAATGCATCAACATGTCAACTTGGACGGTGGAAGGGGCAGAATAGCGGTAGATGACTGTCAAGTTTGCGTTACGAACTAACCCCATACATTTCTGTGGGAGATTCTTTGAGGGCTGCGTCTCCTCATTACAAAGTCTCTGGTTTAACCAAGCCAGTCTCTACAGCTGCAAACATGAATGATTCAAGTGACAACCAACTACACAGAGGCCAACAAGCTACAAGCGGAAGGATTCGTGATTAAGTGAGAAGGCAGAATATTCAATGGGGGAGCGTACAGTGCGCACTCTTACAAATACACGACATAGATCTGGCGTGTCCTTAGATCATGACCGGGTCAGTGCAAGCACGTGAGAGAAAAACGCAAAAACTCTACCTGGGGCAGCCGGTACGGCTACACAGTGCAAAACAAAACTACTGGGGTCAGTGGGTGTGCAGAGTGGGTTAGTGTATAAAAAGAGCAAGCCAGGCAACACAGGAGAGAACTTACAAAATACAGTTTTATAGGGAATGAGCATTTTAATTCCCCTTAGGAATCTACATGGTGGAGATGAAAAGAGGAGAGATGAGTCCTACGGTCACAGTTTACCAAGTTAAGAGTTAGAGCTTAGAAACAGACAAGAAAGGGGAGTGGAGGAGAACAGGAAGAATCCACATACAGGTGTTAACACAATATTGCTCCCAGAGTTCCTACCTCTGCTAGGCGTAGCGCCACTATTATATATAAAAAGCCGTTGAACAGCTTGATGTACATGTTTCTAACTTTCAATGTTACCAGCTTTTAGAGTTTGCAATAAGACTATCGGCTGACCAAAAAGGAAAAGATTGCATGACTTTTGCTGAATATAAAAACACAGATATAACCTGCTCCAAAAAAGCTAGAGTTGTTTCCTGAAGAGTAGAGGAAACCATAAAGCAATGGCCTCCTTTCTGCCATAAAAGGTAAAGTGTAAAACCAGCTTTATTAAACTAGCCTTTTTTTTTTTTCAGTTATGAGGTGTCTAGGTCAGCGGGTTCTGTGGGTTCTCATACTCACCATCTCCCTGCATGTCTGAAGTCCATAGTGTCAGGTTGTCACGTAACAACTGCATGATGAGTGTGGAATCCTTGTAACTCTCTTCACTCAATGTGTCCAATTCTGCAATAGCATCATCAAATGCTGCTTTTGCCAACCTGAAAAGGCACTGACAATTAATACACCAATTTATCACCCACAGAACCAGTCAGCTATGACTCTTTATTTGAATGTGTGACATTTGCCAACATTAAAATGAATCTGGACAGACAGACATTCTTTGAGGAATACCCACCTGCATGCCCGGTCTGGAGAGTTTAGGATTTCATAGTAAAATACAGAGAAGTTAAGTGCAAGACCCAGACGAATTGGATGGGTGGGTGGCAGTTCAGTCATAGCTATGTCACTAGCAGCTTTGTAAGCTACTAAACTGTTTTCTGCTGCCTCCTTCCTGTCGTTTCCTGTTGCGAACTCTGCCAGATACCGGTGGTAGTCACCTTTCCTGAAAAGACAGAACAAGAGTAAAGGTATAACTCTCCATGCAATGAAATTAGTACTCAAAATAATTTGTTTCTGAATGGAGAGGGAAGTAGTAAGGCATACATTTTGTAGTAGAAGACCTTGGACTCCCCTGAACTGGATGCTGGAATGAGGTACTTCTCCAACACGTCGAGGATGTCATTACAGATTGATTTGAGCTCATTTTCAACCTTCCGACAGAGATAATGCACAGACATGACAATAATGAAAATAAAGAAATACTGCCTGTTTTACAATGCTATTCACCTTATTCAGCCCCTCCCATTTTTTTTAAATTTCTTGTCTTCCACGTTGTCGGCTAGCTACATCTAGTTAGCTTCATTGGGATAACAAGGCAGAAGAGGATGTAGAGGCTAACTTGGGAGGAAAACCAAATGCCATCAGGAGGTCAGATTGCAATATTGTACTAAGCTACCCAAGGCTATTCACCTCTACCGAGTGGGTAGACGATATGCGGCAGTGGCCGCTGTATCGTATGGAGACACTCGCAAATCCTTATTTGTTTGGTAACTATGGTAACTAGAGAAAGTCATTACAGAATAGCCGCTCCAAAGTCAGTGTTTTTCTAACTTCAGATAGGAAAGGTGTATAACAGAAATGTCTTAAGAAAAAATCCTAAATAAACGTTCCTAACTTTAGTATGACCCATAACATATGATGCCAGTAATCTCGATAGAGCTCTGCTATCTCAATGTATGCTACTGCTCAATCGGAAGTTCGGAGACAATGTGGGCAAAGCTAGCCCCCCCTCCCCAAGTTTGCGCGCGGAATAAGGTGAATATGGTGCTAAAACATCACATTCACCCTGACAGGAGCATGTTTATTAGAGTGTTTGCTTTTTTCAGCATGGCTCACTCAGGGCTTTTTATCTTACCGTTTGCCTGTACTCCCGGATCATTTTCAATTTGACTTCCCCACCTTTACTCTCCTCCTTCTGCTCAATACTACTGATTATCCTCCAGGATGCTCTCCTTGCCCCAATGACATTCTTGTAGGCCACTGATAGAAGATTTCGCTCCTCGACTGTTAGCTCCACCTCCATCCCAGCTACATTCTTCATTGACTCAACCATTTCTAAAACAAAAACAAATCACATGCTAAGTAAACTCAAGACAATGGAATGTATGTGCATTGTGCAATACTGTAAAATGTCACATTAATTACATAATTACATGTGAGTCAAGACATTTCGAATGACATATTCATTCAAAATCGATGCATACAATAAGTGAGGGAAAACATTAAAAAAAATTACTTTCTTATCATACTATCTGAAAGATACTGTAGAATTTCCTTTGAACAGAGTTCTAAAACACTAGTGATGTTAATTTTCTGACTGTGTGATGGGGTTGCTTGACTAACATCGGAGATCCATTACGTCAACTAGGTTGTTATAAGACCTGCCAGGTAAATGTGCACAGTGCACACACCCTTATTAGCAGTTAGTTTCATGACATGACCTGGAAGATAACCTACCACTTATTGGGTTGCAGCAGCATACCAAGGGAAAACATGGTTACAGAATTCAACAGAAGCAATTCCTGCTGATCTGACAATTGTGCACGCACTACGTCTAACTAATATTACAAACAATACAACATTCGAAAATAACGGTCAGCTACTCTGTAATAATTTTGAAAATTCCATCAAACGTTAGACGACTTGAGGTAGACGCTGACCCTCTAGAATCTTTGTTGCTAACATTACAGTTGATTTCACAAGGCTAGCTAACTGGGTGGGATTTTACTTAACGAGTTAGATAACATGTAACGTTAACCTGTGGTGCTTATATTGTCCATGACAGCTCGCTAATGCAACTAATTTGCTATTACAAACTCTGGAACCCCAACAGATGTTAACGTTAACAGCACTGACACAGTTAACGTTAGCTGGCTATCTAGCTAGCTATACATTAACTAACAGATACAGTAGTACTAACCCCTAATGTCAGCCTTATGGTCATTGTTTGCTGTTGTCCAACTTAGGTTAACTTAACTAACCTGTAATATGACCAGCCATCTCTACATTTACGTTAACTGTTAACATTATGTTACTATATAACATTAATACCTCACTAAGCTAGGTACTGCCACCTAGCTAGTTAACTTGCGCTAGCTGGCTAATGCGTTCAGCCACCACGATAGGATTTAGCCATGAAGGCGGACGCTCACAATGAACTTAACGCTAGCAAAAAATAAATCAGTGGAGTAACAGACTATTACTACAGATGATTTTAGTTTGACGTGTACGCCACAAATGATTGGTAAACACTGATGACTTGTTCGTACATGACGAGTGAATTCTCGGGATTCACAGTCAGTGAGAGAATCCTTAGACGCTACCTATGCTAACCAGCTAATATTCTCCGCCATTTTGTCTCTCTAAAATCTCCATCTTTAAACCTCAGTTGCTCATCAAGCATTTGACACTCCCCGCTAGAGGGAGGGTGAGTGGGGAACACTGAATGAAAGTAAAATCACCCCACTAATGTCTCACATCTACTTGATTGTTAAATGCAATGACACACTTTCCTTTCACATCAAACAAATAGCTTGTTGTCAAGCTAACTAGCACACAATGCTAGGTCTAAGTTTGATGGCTAACATTAGCGGGCTGGTTCATCCACTTTAGCGTTAACGTTAGCTAACGTTAGCTTCTTCGCTTGGTTGTAACGTTAAGCTTAACGTTGACTTAACTTACCATCGTATCTCTCTGCCTGTTCGGCAAGTTTGGCCTGATAAACTAACTCCTCTCGATCACCCATGTCGGTATGTTGCTAAAGTGGCGTTGATACGTAGAGAATTTGAGCAGTAGAATAGCGATGTTTGACACTACTAGCCACCAGGTCCAGCTAGAGCAGTGATAGCAACTGGAGCGGTGTTCCCACTCCACCGGTAAAACGAGAATAAAGATGGCGTTAGATTTCCATCCGGGAATCTACACACCACACCACACTGACCACACCACGCTTCAACATCCAGTTTAGAGATGAACTGGATCATAGACATATTTTTCATTGAGAGACAACTGACTAAAGTCAATTTCTGACTTGCAAAGTTGCAAAGTCAGTGAAAGATGAACTCTGAATTGCATGTTGCAATTTAACAATTGAATTGTTGAGGCCTACTAGAACCCTCACATTTCATATGTGAAGTTTTTAGGATGATCCCCTACTGAAAAAAAGAAGCTACAAACCAGCTGGTAGTCATGGTGGTGTGACCAACCGGACATGTCATGTCATGGTCGTAGTCTTACAGACCTTATGCAAAATTAAAGGTTGCCTGTCTGCAGCAAATCTGCAAGTGTGAAGTGTATAGGAGGTCTGCATGGACTAGGAGAGAGGAGGACTAGAGAAAATTCTACAGTATCACTTCATGGCATTAACCAACCTACAGCGGTTGCCTACTGTCCCAAGGTTGCAGTTAAAGATGCTATCATCTCCTTCAACAAGCTCTCTCATCCAGAAAAAGCTGACATGCACTGTGAGGATCATGTCCTTTGGTTTCTCCAGCCTTCACCTAATCCAGTGAATAACAGATCTCCAAAATAATCTGGTAGACTTAAATTATTATTATTGCACTATACCATCAATAGCAGCACAGGAGCAAGGAGCTGAACTCTCACAATTTTATATAAAACACATCTCATGTCCATTACAACTTAGATCTAGAGATTCTCAGGCAGTTGTGGGGTTGTCAGTGATTGTCAGAGTGCAGGGAACTGGTTGACCAGCTTTGTGCATTATGTGAGCAATCACCTCCTCTAATGTGGCCAAGATGCAGGAAATGGAGATTGGGCCACCATTGCCATAGAGTTGAGGTAACCTGCCCAACTTGACAGACACTGAAATGAGGGTGAAAAGAAGGATACTGAAAAGGATGCATGGTTTAGGGTCTGCGGTGCTTGTCCACCAAAGGCCCTATCATAATCCGTCCAAGGCCCTATGAACCTTAGGACATGGCATCATGAATTGAATGAAATATTTTGAATCAAAAGCTGCAACTGCCAAGACTGCCAAAAGTGGGTAATTTCGTCCAGCACAATGATTCAAAACATGTCAAGATCAACACAACAATGGTTTGAACACAAAATAAAACGTCTGTCATGGTCATCTCATTCCCCTGATCTAAAAAAATAGGGTGAATGAAATAGGAGACTGCATGGAGCTAAGAATCTGGATAATCTCAAGAGATTCTGAAGAGCAAATACCCTCCTTATTCTCCAATTTGAGAAGGTTGAGATGATGAGATGGTAGTAGGCCACAGGTCGACTGAGTGTTTTATTGGCAAAGGAAGATGTACACATTATTAAATGCAGTGCCAATCATAGAAACGAGACAGAATTTAGGAGCATAGCACAGCAGCATTGCTCAAAACGTATGCTTTCATCAGCCTAGTTCTTAGGGGTCGTTATACTCCGCACCAGAAGGTGGCGATAGTATCCCTTTATAGGAAACCTCGCTCCGAAGAACGAAGAAGCGTTGTGTTGTTCGCGGACATTTTTGAATTTCTGGCTGACGTTAGACCCGACGAAGAAGTCGTTTTCATCTGTCTGGTATTGAAATTTCAATCCATTTTTATAATACACTTGAATACTACCATGAAAATGGAATGGGAGAGAAAAAAACGTATAGGCATGTCGTAAAATATGTGTGATATATGAGAATCGTTTGTGTAGCCTCTCATCTTTGCTAAGTTATCAATAACAACATTAACGTTAGCTGATAGTCGTAGCACTGGCTGTGAGTCATAACATTATTCAATAACGTTGTATGATAAGTTTGCTTGACTGTTTGCAGATAACACAATATTCATTTGTCGGAGGATACATGAAATGCTATGTTATTCGTTCGATGTTGACTTATTTCAGCTTTTCCCTCGTCATCCCCCACAGTGCTAAGATGAACCGACGTACTGGTAATAGATATTCAGAGCTGCCACTTCGTGTGGCAGGGAATAGAACGAGTATGGTCAGCGCCACTCCTCAGAGGTAACACGTTAATGGAGGTTTTGATTAAAGTCACTTGCACGTATTGGTTTTGATGTTAAGTGTAAATAACATGTCTTGTGTGCTTTGACTCCTGTCAGAGTGAGCTGACGTTTTTTTTTTTTACTTGACTTACTTACTTTGTGTTGTTTTACTTTCTTTCATAGCAAAGACCTCTTCGGTAAATTAAGCCTAGCAAAAGGACAAGCATCTGGAACATCAGAACGAAGAACAAGCTTTTTCGGAAAGTGAGTGTCTACAGACAGTTTTTTGACAGACATAGCCAGTTTCTTTGACTAATAATTAAATAATAATAATTTGACACTTTTCGTACTTTCCATATGTTAGATCATCTTAGCAGACTTCAATTGAGAGGCCTATCTAAATGTTATTGCAACATATGAATAAGTGTGTCCATGTCTTCGCAATCGCCAAGCATCAGTCAATATACATTTTGTCCTCAGTGCATCCTCAGGAAACCAACGAAATAGCTTCTTTGGGGCATATGGAGGTTCTGAGAAGATCAAAGATCCCCGGCCCTTACACGACAAGGCTTTTATTCAGCAGTGCATCAAACAGCTTTGTGAGGTGTGTAAATCAAGTCTATAGTTAGTCTCTATTATGTTTGTGTGTTACCTCCGTTTCCTGTTCTTTTTTTTTTAACATCAACCTACCAGGGACTGGAGATCAAAATGAGCTTGTATGGCTGATACATTTGAATTGCTTATTCAAATGAGCATGTTCATTAAGGTACTCTGTCCCTTAAAAAAAAATCCTTGGGGTTAGTAGAATCTTCAGAGAAACCCCTCAGTTTTTCTCCATCCACCATGTCTTGCCTCCATAATAGTTGACAGTGTAAAAACATGGCATTTGTGTTTTACACAGCATATATAAAAGCAAGTGATTGACTGCCAAAGATACTAAATTATTTTTGAAGACGGAGAGGGACACCCCTGCTCTGGTGGCAACGGGTAGGATGTTCCACCATTGGGGGAATACAAAAGGGAATAGTCTGGATAGCTATCATATTTGCTGGAGTTGGATATTGCTGGCTATTACTGGATCATACTTTCTATACATATAAGTTAAACTGTGAATACTCGAGTCAGTGGATGTCTTTCAATGCACCCATTGTTACTTTGTGGTGCTCCTGTTGTCTTTATCAAATGTTATTATGGTTTTTCTTTGTCAGATGTCATAGTTATGGTTCCCAACCAGAAGTTTACTGAAATGCTTTTAGTACATTTTGAGTGCTGTAAAAATATGGAAAAGTTTGCAAGGAAACCTGTTATGTAGTGTAAACACAAGAGGGTGCATTTGGACAAATATCGGCTACATTGCTATGGGGAAGCTCATACCAGTATAGTAAGATCCGTTAAAGGAACCGTATGTAAGAAATGTATTTTTAATTAATCATAAAATGGCCCTGATATGTCACTAGACATTAAGAAATCATGTTCATTTCAAATACTTATATCACTGACAACAGCAGTCCGGCCAGGATATTGTCATTTAAAAAGTGAAGTTGCAGCCCTCAACTGATGTTGATGTTGTGTTTTGTCAGGTCATGTTGTGTTTTGGCCTGATGCGCCACCCTCCACCTATGTACTAATCACAAAGTCAGTAGTGTTTCGGCATCCGGGTTGGCAACCTCGAGTCAGGGAGAGGGGGAGGGGATACACCGCTTTACAGTTATTTGAAAGTGATTGCCGTACCAGTTTTGGCCACAATCTTACATATGGTTCCTTTAAGTGTCTAAGGGGGCCAAAATAAGTCTGTGAAACCGATATATTGTTCTGTTGTTTATGTTGTATGTAATAAGATCAGGTTGGTGCCATGTACTATGTAATTAACTTAACAGAAACAATATGGTTGTTGTGCAAAACCATCAGTTATTGACTTGGTCAAGTAGTAGACTATAGTGCAAAAACAATAATGTTATAAGTTTGATTAAATTAGAAAAAAATATGTTGTGTTATAATTGACCCTTCCAGAAGTCCCACCCTCCTTAGTTACTGTTGCTAGGACTGTAAAGCTTTCGCACCCTGCACGTCTATTACATAGGGGGAGAACTGGGACTTTTTAATGAAATGTCATTTACAAAGACATCATACCACACTGAAAACTAATATTTTGACGCTAGCAACCTACATCTGTCCTCTGTCAAATACAGTTGCATTTTCAGCTTTGAACAAAACCGTTCATGAGTTATTTAAGCAGAAGTCGAATGTGCATGCTGTTTCATTCGTCTCTCCTGGCCAGTACGAATGAAACAGCATGGGGGACGAAAAGAACATACAGTTTAGCTATGTTCTTCCCACAACTTTGACAACACATCATGATTGGTACTTCAAATGTGTGATTTTAGATAGATTGCTGATGGGCTATACGTCTGTTAACAACTTTTTGCAGTCATCGTGAAGCGTGTTGCGGTTATGGAAATGTCATGCAATATGCCTTTTTTATAGTTAGAACAATATGTGTTCGAAATGATATCATGTTTCTATAGTGCAACATGATATTTCACTGTGTCTTTAGGTGGGTTAGGGAACCACACACCCAAATAAGTGCCCTTAATGACCCACAGGCCGTCAGTCTCCATAGGTTAACATGGCAAAACTCGAAAGGTTGCCAGGCCTCCCGTGCCTAGTTACGGGTTGCTAAGCCACGATTGGCCTGTGGCGGTTTTCGGGCGTGGCTTTGGAAGGGTCAATTGTAGTCATGAGACCACCATGTTTTCATTATAACATTTAGGCTCTCATATAAGTGGTAAGAGACATTAAGTGTTTAAATTGAAGAACTAATTTACATTTGTAAGCATGTTGATGCATATTGAAGTCATGCTTGTAAACTACTAAATATATATAATACATTTGATTTCTACCTTGTTCTCTTGCAGTTTCTGTCAGATAATTCTTTCCCTGGGACTATTACTGTCAAGTCACTCCAGTCACCCTCCACAAAGGAGTTCCTGAAGATTTTTGAATTTACCTTGAGTCTGCTAGACCCCACCTTCCAGATGCCCAATGCCAGAGTTGAGGAAGAAGTACCAAGAATCTTCAGAGACTTGGGGTATTTTTTATTCTTTTCGATCTACCATCTTATGTTACAGATCAAACGTAGTAGTAGACATTCTACAGCTGCTCTGTCCTTCTTGCTATGTTGCCCTCCACTTGGTAGTCTCAAATGATCAAGGAAATGTATTCCCATTTGGAATATGTGCTAACTGAATGGTTGGATATTTAAGTAATAAGCCCCGAGAGGCCGTAGGTTACACTGATTCTACAACCGCTAAGGGCCGTTGTTAGGCACGACGCGCTAGCAGAGTCCCTAAAACCCCCCTTAGCTGTTGTAGAATCAGTGTAACCTACGGACTCAAGTGGTTTATTGCTTTTCTAAAACTGTTACTATATACCTGGCAAAGTTTCATAAAGTAAAGGCACAGCAACTAGAAATGGAACTGATTTATTCATAGATAATCACTCTTCCGCCAATAAATATATTTCCTCTATCTGAATGGTTGCCAAGCAACGTCGAGACGCAGCTACTTTAACTTTTGTATCAAGTTATGGGAGCGCATTAATATAGAACGAAATGCGGTCAAGGTGTATGTTTATGCTGCATTTTACAACGGCATCAAACATGATTCAGCCAATCACAATCAAGGACTGGAAATATCCGTTTTTGAATAAACAAGATAATATGTACTTCTGTTTGTGCATTTATAGGTACCCTTTTGCACTCTCCAAAAGCTCCATGTACTCAGTTGGAGCCCCGCATACATGGCCACAGGTCCTGGGGGCGCTAGTTTGGCTGATGGACTCTGCCAGGGTAAGCCCACCGACTAACCTGATAATAATCAGCACTAGTCTAACATGGGAGCTGAACCTGCATACCACCCCTTTAGGTCCAAACCAGTTCTTGGACAATGTGTTCAAATGTCTACCAGTTCTTTGAGTTATTACTGTGTTTCCCATACATTGACTTATTTGTGGCGGCCCACCACAATATCAACATTGACCGCCACACAATGATTTTCCAGGTTGTACTAAATTGTGCTTAAATCTGGTTAGCATCATAACCACACTGTGCTAATTGTTAAAAAACTGTTGTATTCAAGTTAATTCTGCAAACCAACCACCACAAATGAAATTAAATTCTGTGAGAAACACTTAGTACTCTGTTCATGATTGTGGCCATTGCCCCATGCTTGTTCTGACTGCACCACTGACCCTGTCTTTTCCAGCTCTTCAGCTGCTTGCGAGAGCAGGACCTCCTCTTCTCAGACTTCGCAGACGACAACACCGACGTGGAGGAAGGAGTCGAGTACAACAAGGTACACAGAGCTTTCCTGAAAGTTTACTCAAAAATCTCCCTGGTTTTGTTTTCACCTGGAAATATATATTTTTTCTGACTTGGCCTTCTGTCGCTCTTAGCTCTTCATGGACTACTCCTGTGAGAGCTACAACAAGTTCATGCAGGGAGCGGACATGTTTGATGAGGAGGATGCAGATTACCTGAATGCGCTGAGTAAGCCTCTTGTTTCTGATCTGGCTTATTTAATAATAAATAAAAAATAAAAGGATATTGTTGTTAGTACAACAAAAAAATTACCAGTCTTCTCCCTCAAAATTTGTGTGACTTGGTTCTTTATTGGATTACGGGTACGGGTTCAGGCATTATTCTTTGTGTAAGGTCTGCACCCTGTCTGTACTGGGTGGTGGATCCAGTGCTTGTGAGTATTGGTATTATTCCACCATGGTTCGCTTAGTGCTCTCTCATCACTTTCTGTTTGTCTTCAGAGAGGCTTTACAATGTGGATGAGGAGCACCTGGCGTCTCAGTGGGAGAGGTACCAGGCCCTGGCAGAGGAGGTGGAGAGACTGGAGAAGGAAAGTCACAAGGTCAGATGAGGACACTGGATGTGTGAAATGCTTACATGTATATTTTTCTTCTTAATTTGCAGGGCATCTACAGTGTATGCATGTTTTGCAAGCCTCATGTGTGTAGCTAAATGCATGCACTTACGTTTAAGCAAATTTGAAGAAACCTTCTGTGATTAACATTCTGCAAATGGACCCTTGCGATTTTGGTTTCTTTTTGTTGTGTAATAGGATCCACTCATGAACAAACGCACTCAGAAACTCCACATGCAGACAGATCTGCAGAAGCTTCGGGAATACCGTGACAATCTGGAAGCTTTTAAAACCAATCAAGACAACAAGGCTGCAAGTCTGACTGAAGAACTTGAGGCTACAAGTGAGTGTTCTCCTACTTAGCATCCTGAGGGACTATTGTGAAAATTAAGAAAAAACAAAAGATGGAAATGTTCATCCCCTCATCAAAGTTTTTGTGACATCTTACTATAGAGAAGTCCCCAAAGCAATTTAAATCCTTTATTCCAGTTTAATGGAATCTAAACAATATTCAACACTATAAAGACCAAATGGGACAACGAGCTAGGTGAGGAAATCCCAGTCAAGACCTGGTATGAAATGTGGAAATGTCATCAGACCACCACACAATCTCAAAGGCGGAGAGTTTGCTTGGAAAAATCAGAACCGCTACTTCATCACCCCCCTAATTAAAAGTAAACAACTTTCAACTCCGCAATCATGCTGGAGACAATGTGGCGAAATGGCACCAAACCATACACACATTTTTGGAGCAGTAAGAATATACAGCCTTTGAAGAGAGAGGTACATGCCATTTTATGTGAGATCTTGGGTTATGCAATTCCTTTTTCATGTATGGTCCTATGTCTCTTGGAAACTTGGAAGAAAACGTATTCAAGGATGACCAATACCTAGTGAAGATTCTTCTTGCAGTGAGTGAGAAGACTATCACTAAGAATTGGCTGAAAGCGTGAGAAGACTATCACTAAGAAAGGCTGACAAGCAAATTGTAAACAATGGTTATCTATTATTGAGAGAATCCAAGGGATGGAAAGGTTAACATACAAATAAAAAACGAAAGAAGTATTATATGTAAGTATTATAGGAACTGGGGAAAGTGGCTACAAAATGAAGCAAATGTAGACATAACAGACATTTCTATTACTTCATGGTTGTTTTTGCTGTTTTATGTTTGACTGTCTTTCTGAACATCCAGGCACTGCATGTATACATATATATGTATACTGTTTTTCTAACATATTTGCTGAAAGAAAAAATAGTATTACCAATAGTCTTACCTTACGGATATGCCCCCAGAATGTAGCGCTGTAGCTGACTGTGCATTACCTGTTGGCTGTAGGTTAATTTGAAAACTGACAGTATTTGGTGACGTTGAGATACGGAGATCTATGTGAACTTGACAGATTTCTCTGTTAACCATGTAAATCTGCCTGAGTGAGTTAAACTCTCTCCTCTGCACACTCCTACAGCCTTGCAGCGCGACAGTCTGAAACAGGAACAGGCCCGGCTTCAGAACATCCTGCAGAACCAGAAGTTCACGCCGGCCGACATCGAGCGGATCAACCGGGAGCGCAATGAGCTCCAGCAGACGCTGGACAGCCTGAGCCGCAGCCTGGAGGAGACGCAGCAGCAGCTGTGGGCCGAGGAGATCTCCGTGGCCAAGGCCAAGGAGGAGGTGAGGGATAGTATAGTAGACACAGTAATATAAATATAGTATTAGTATTAGCATAAAGTATAGTATAATAATTCAATAATGCAATTATATACATGATTTTCAGAGGTCCCTTTTAGGCATTTTAACTCGAGTTTGAGAATTTTGAGACAAGCTAGAAATTAATCAGAGGTTAGTGGGGGGAAATGGTCTGTTCAGTCCTGCTATGCAGCAGTATGGATGAAGTATTACTTCTGCTGACTTCTGTTTGAAATCCTCAGGCTGAGAAGGACCTGGCCGAGTACCACAAGCTCGCCCGTAAACTGAAGCTCATTCCCCAGTCGGCCACTAACGCCTGCGGACATGACTTTGAGATCAGAAGCCTTCGGGATTACAGCATGGCGGCCATGACTGAATACAAAGCACATATTCAGGTACAGATTTTCTCCTCAGTGTTGAGAGTGCTTAGAGATGGTATCTATCTGTTCTCAGCTGGGATTTAAAGGTAGATTTTGTGTTTGGATGTGTGTGTAACGTGATGTGATTTCTTTTGCTTCACAGAATCCCCTTAGAAACATGATAACAGATGTAGAGGATGAGTTCAATAAGCTGACCAATAAGAAACTGAGCCTGCAAGAGTCTTTGGAGCAGGTATGTCACCATCCAAAGTTACCCACTGAGACGTGTAGGTCTAGAAACCCAGTCTGTATCTAACATGTTATCATAGCTGGAGATTGCTAACTTCATTTTGTTGCACTTCTGCAAACAATGACAACAAAGATATTCCATTCTATCCTACTGTAGGTGAAGTCCAACGTATCCGACAAATCCAATGACGTGAAGCAGTTGAAGGAACAGATCAGGAGACTGGATGAGCAGCTGGAGCTTGATGTACAGGCAAGTACTGTCATCTTGTGCACACCAGACACTGAGGAACTGGACAAATTTGGTCATTAATGTCTGTCTGTGTGTGTGTGTCTATAGGACATTGCGGATGAGGAAGAGAGGTGGGCAGCGGATATTGACTCGGCAGAAAGTCACAAGAAGCTTCTAGAGAAGAAGGTGATGGATGGATACGATGAGGCCATGGAGCAGCTTAAAGCAGCACAGCAACAGTCAGTATACAAACATTGACTTATTCTAACACTTTACACAGTGCATAAGGCCTGAGTTTTTATTGTGTTTTTCCAATCCTTCTCTCAGGTACCATCTTGTCCTGCAAGAGACCAAAGAGGAGAGACGTACCGTCTCAAACAATCTGGCCAGCGTATTGGGGGTAGCATTAAATCACTTGGACATTATAGAAGTAGGTTCCAAATTCCCACATTATCATTGACATGGATATCTGTCCTGCAGTAATGTGAAGTGATTAATAATTGTGTATATTACGTATTACTTCTGTAGAAAAACATCAGTGACCAGGCAGAAAGACTTGATCGGTTACACAAGGAGGTCCTGCAGCAGGATGAAGTGGATCTAAAACAGATGAAGGCAATGATGGCCAATTACATAGCAAAGGCCAACTCGTTCTGCAGCAAGACAAGCAGATCTGAAACATGAAGACCATGGTGACCAACTCTTGTAAAGACATTCCCATTTCCTTTTAAGAGGGTTTGTGTGCATAGTTGACTTGTTAAGAGAAGATAGCCCAGGGACAGGATATTATTCTAGGCTACATGTATTATTTTGTTACTAAAAGGCATATATGTTTGTTTTTCATTTGTAATGATTGTTTACATGTCATGTTTTTGTATTGGATTGTGTTTGTATTGCTAAATACTGATCCTTTCATAGGTATTCCACTTATAATTGAATAAATTGATGACTTGGTAAAGCAAGTATGAATCGTATTGATTTATATTGAAGGGTCTTTAACCACATTTTAATAGGGGATACAAAATGTATTCACAAATAGCTTACAATACTACCAACGCTACATTACAAATTATTTCAATGTTTAGAAAACAAAGTGCCACTCTTAAATCGGAAACCACTCAAGTTTCACTCTGACCTCATTCATGAGTTGACACATCAAGGTGCTATATTTTTCCAGTATTAAGTGCTTGTTACAGACGATATCGGCCAAGGCATCCATCATGTCAGAGGAACAGAAAAGGTGATAGCTTTGTTTTTTTCTAAATGTGGAATGTTAAAGCATTTTATCCACCTTTACTCATCATGACTTAAAATGGAGGGGTAGGATTGAACTAATAGTTTCTATTTTCTACTGATGACCTTCTGAAGTCTTCCTCCCCTTATTACCATACAACTCGTCTCAGGTTCTGCTCATGAACACTGGGACATTAGTGTTCCTTATTTGTGTCCATTCTGGGTTTTCTGCTTGGCCAGCAGGAGGTCCATGTATGCGCCCTCAATCAGGTCCTCCTTCCTCACCCCCAGCTCCTCCATCAGTTTGTGAGCGATGGAGACGCCCTCCTCCATGCTCTGGCCTTCCTTCATCACCACCTTCACATGTACAGGGAAAATCATGACTCAGACATGCAGGGCTAAAAGTCAAACACATCTTAAAAAAAACCTACTACCCCCCCCCGGCACTCTTCTCAAGTCCTGAGCATTTAAAAACAAGCTGAAAAACCTTTTCCTGGCTAGAATGAAGACCAAGCACTATATCGAGCCCATATGATGTTAAAAAAAAATGGTCACAATGCTTCTGCATGGGTTCAAGGAGATGGCAACAAACCTCCAGCTCCATAAAGTGGCCTAGGCCCTCGACGGTGTCTACGTGTACCCTGGTCTGTCCCACCATGAAAAGTTTCCGTTCTTTCGTCACCTGTCCCACCATTCCCAGGGCATCTGTTAGCACTTTCTGTGAAAAACAAATCCATGTGTGAATACATTAGTCAACAGAAACGGGACCATAGCAAAGCAAATGTAATGTGGACATGAACAAGTCTCAGATTTTCCTTTAATCTGATTTTCAGAAGTTAATTTCAGTTAAGACATCAAATACTATAGACTCAGCAGCACAATGCTGTAACTTACTGTAAGTCCCTCTGGGTCAGCAGTGGGAGAAATGGAGTAGTTTGACAGCTTTGGACCGTCCATATCAGGCCTCTCGTAGAATATGAGCTGTCCTTTCCCATCCTATTACCAAAACAGCACAACTTCAACATAACAACGCTCCTCTCCTCCAAAGCTGCGTTATGTTGTAGGCTACAGTAAAAAAGCGTTCTGTGGAGAAAACTATGCAAAGATCTCACCATAAAGTTTCTCAATTTTAGACGACCTTTTTCTACAGTGAAAAACGTGTCCTGTTGTCGAATAACGGTTCCATCCGATTCACTCAACTCTTTTGCTCGTTGCATCAGGTGTTGCATGTCATGCACGGTCGCTTTTATTTCCACGTTTGAGGGCATTTTCAGTTTGGCAAGAATGGATCCTGGACCAATTTCCAACGCAGGGGATTACGTGAAGGCCTGTTCACACTTCATACAACCAAACAATAGTCAGCTAATTCAACGGCATATACCAACATGAGACAAAGTAACATTAAATCTGATATATTTAGTTAACGTTGCATTTTTTAAACACCACCAACAACAACAAAAGGGGCTGCACAACACAACACCTTTTCAAACACTGGTGTGATGGGCTAACAGCTAACACAATTTAATGCTGACAAGTCAATGAATTGGCAAAATACTCAAATGCACATATAGGCACGCAATACATGTCCAACATCTATTCGCATTAACGATACATTAAAGAACCGAAACATAGGCTACTGTCAATAACAACCCACCTGCCGTCTTCAGATTCCAGAGTGGCGCGCTTATTTTCTTCTTCGCGTCCTTCTCCACGTGTGTACTGCTCACTTCATGGAGCATTACCGCCACCTACTGAAAAATAACCAAAGGGTGCTTGGGGTTAGGGCATCCTGTGGTTCAGATGTCACAGCAACGCACCAAACTCTACATGCAGAATACAGATTGATTAAATTAATTATAGGAAAAGTAACTTCCAACCAGACTGGCTTCTAACTAGTTCTGCTAGAAAACAGACCCCTTTATTTATACCTTAAATAGCCTAGACTCATATCATTAGGGAAATCAATAGATTTAAGCACAAATTAAGTATTGGGACAAACTCCTGAATATGTCCCTTAAAACAGGAGGATACGATCACTTAAACATAATCTTAAAAGGGTCTGGTTTTTATCTTAAAGGGTAAAACATGTTTATCTTAGGTCATCTGCACAGCACATGACTGATTCTTTAGCCTCTGTTTCAGCACACCACATAAACAAGGAGTGCATGCAGCATGTAGGCCTACTCAAATTGAAAACATACCAAAGCCACTTAATTTATATTAAGTGGTCCTTAATTTGTAAAACAGGGCCTTAATTTGACCTTAAAAATGATGGCTGCATTATAACTTGTTAATAATCCATATAGTACCACATATATTATTATCTAATGTTGTGATAGACCTTTGTATCAACTTATGTTCTATTGTATATAACCAGTTTTGAACTTCCATTTGCTATTTATGGCCTGCAGGCCTCATTGATCTCATGCAAGTCAGAAAGGGGAGGATTTTATTGGGGAAAGGTTTCAGTGGGGGCATAGAAGTAAAGAGGGGGAGTGAGGGTGTGTTTGTGTGTGTGCTTTAATGTACAGAAGCACACATACAGTCCATCTGATCAATAGGTATGTCCTTGGACTGATACACTGACCATTTTCTAACCCATTCATTTCTAATAGCCGGCCTTTTTTGACCGGGAATACATATGGGTGTCCTAAAATTAAATGAAACACTCAAATTATTATGAAAATAACTTGTTTTGTGTGTTCAGATGCACCGTGTTAACAAAGTCATGGTAGTCAGAATAAGTTATTGTATTATATAATAGTATTGTATTATATAATATAGGAGGGTTAAGTACATGATGAAGACCACAGTCTAGTATTGTATTTTTTATTGATATAATTTTTCCAGGTCCTTATTTATTACTTGAAATGTCCAATTATTGATATAAGACATGATTAAGGTATTTTCCTGAGTTCATCAAAATTCAGGAGTATTCACTGAACAAAGCCCCTTAATTTCACCCCTTATAAATGCCTTACTTTTGACCTTAAAACCCTCCTATATAATTAAGTAGTTTTTAAGTAGAAATATGCATAGAGTAAGGTCGATTAAGGAGAAAAGCCTACTGAATTTACCCCTTACTTTTTCAATTTCCCATTAATTCCCCCCTTAATCAAGGAATCCCTGAATTAACACCTTAAAATAAAATTAAGATATACTTATTGTCCTTAATTACCCCCTTAATCACAACAAATAAAGAGAACCCCTGACTTGACACCTTAAATATAGATTAAGGGGGTCACATCTTAAAATGGCATTTAAATGTTGTGACATTTTTTAAGACTTTAAGTGAAATGAACATGTTAAATGTTTTAGAGAAAAATAGTCAAAATTGTCTAAATGTAAACTTTGACTTTAAATGGTTGAAATCTTGTAAGTGGAAGAGTTTTGGATTACATCACTGTGAATGATAGCAATATGTTTCGTTATATAATCTAAACAGATCCACCAAAGGGTAAGTTATTGTAAACCAAATACGAAAGATGTAAACAAAGAGGACTCGGTGGAGGCTCTGCTAAACATTTGCTGACGTATGACATTTTTATGAAACAGGACAATAACTGTATGATCAGTATTCATGTTGTGAAACAGAAAAATAAGTGAACATACAGTCATTTCATATGTTTTACATTCAAGTACACAGACCAGTTATAGAACAAACTGCTTTGTGTCATCTCTTAAGGTTTATAGAATAGGAACAAGGCATCCAGTTAATGTGGCTTGAGAATAGAATATATGATATAATATTGGAAACAATGTTGTTTGAAGGCCGGATGGGGGTCTGTGCCAGATGGAGTATGGAAAGGAGGGACCGATTCATGTCTGTGGGATTGGTATATACTGCATAAGTAGTCTTGCACTCACCAATAAGGGTCGGCACCAAGTGTAATGAGTGGGGAATTGCTGTCAGTAAAGTATGTGTACACACACACACACACACACACACACACACACACACAAAAGTGGAGCATCATGGACATAAAAGGTCTTGCAGCAGGGTAGGCTAAGTGTCTTTAGTTCTTCACCTCTGCATTCTCCCGATCCCTTCTCTCTCTTACGTCCACAGCTGTTCTACTGTCCGATATGGTTGTTTATGAATTGACATGTATATTTCAAACACAAAGTATAACCCCCATCATCACACCTACACTTCCATCTTACCACGTATAAAAGTTCTGTGAAGCATTCATATGTTGAACTTTTCATTTTCATTCTCTCTCTCTATCTATCTATCTATCTATCTATTTATTTATCTATCTATCTATCTATCCAGCCTATCTATCTGTCCTGTCGATCATTGTTCTTCTCCATGTCTAATGGCCCTGAGAATGCAGCTCCCCTTTCTCTCGCCCTCCATCTTGGCTAGAGATGCAGTGCTGTGGTGAAATATTTGGAAAATTCATCACTCAGACCAAACCAAAACCTCTTGGCTGTGCTCTTCTCACTCCCTAGCCCCAAATAAGGATCCATTTTTTTACCAGGGAGGACAGTAAAAAAGAAAAAGGCTAAAGTGACAGAGAGATGGAGAAAGAGAGAGAAGGAGAGAGAGAGTGTGAGAGAGAGAGCAATGGAGAGAGGAAGGCTTGCACAGAAGGACCATATCCTTTTAAGGCTATGGTTTCCTTTCTGCCTTTTGGTCCTCTCCCTCCCTCTTGGTTTGGTGGTGAAGTCATTTCAGCTCACCCTCTTTTCAACCGGCACTTCTCAGGAGGAGGAATCAGCCACACATAAAACACACACACACTCTCGGAGGCACGCGCAGTCCCACTTATAAACATCCCCTTCCAGCACCTCCAGGACCTTGAGAAGAAATTATCTTCATCCTTTCAGACAGTGAGTATCATTCTCTTTCTCATTTTCATGGATCATGGAGATACAATGGAAAGTTTAATTTTCATTGGCACATTCATTTACTTGTTGCTTGAATTTTTATTCTGTGTGTCTAGCAATGATTGGTTGGACAGGAGTTAAGGGCAGACTTCTTTTATTTTTAGTCTTTTAAATTGAAGGTCAAGGCAAAAAGTCACTTCCAAGTAGGTTTTGAGTAATATCATGTAAAGCAGTGAAACAGTCACTCAAGCTGTTTAGAAGTGATGGCCTTTAGTCTTCTGGACTTCTGCAAGTCACCTGTATTCTGTTAAAACAGGGTATTGTCATTGATATTTCATGCAGGGTTTTTGAGTTTGGAGTTTGCACTGTAATGCATTTTGAGTTGACTTTGTTTCAACAGCTCTGACATTTGCAGTGTCATAGGGATACATCATGTCTTGCTGAGAGACACACAGTGTTGCCTTTGATATGGAGCATACTTATCATCATTTATGGAAATGACCGCTGTAAACTCCCCACACATGGAAATGGGTTATGTCATTACTGGTAGTTTGGCCTGGCTTTGGTAAAGTCCTAGACTAAAACAGAACTTCACTGAAGATCTCTACTGATCTTTTAGCCTACGTCTAGAACTAGACTTAATCCATTTCTGGGAAACTGGTACTATGAAGTAGACCGTACACTGCTTCACAGAGCTTGAACAGCTTTAGAGAGACTGTAGTTCTCTTACAGAGCCAGGATGCACTCGGTGGCAGCACTGGTAGCAGTGGCGCAGGGGCAACAGTAGGCGAGGGCTGACCCAAAAAGAGATAAAGTTGCCTGCATTCCATTGCATTGACACGCCACAGCCCACATTATTACATCATAGAGGCAGACACAGTTCACCGATGTGGTCTCCAGACGAGTTTTTTCTTGTCCTGCAGACTAGCCAGTGGCCGACAACTCTGTCTGTAGCCATGGTTATTGGGAAAAAACACACAAAGCAATTAAATGTGTATGGAACCAAGATTATATCATGGATACTCAGGACACACGCAAACTCATAGACGCATGTGCGCGCGCACACACACACACACACACACACACACACACACACACACACACGCGCACACACACACACACACACACACACACACACACACACACACGCACACGCGCACACACACACACACACACACACATTTACTCAGACAAATTATGATAATTTGTTTGAGAGTTTATCCAGTACATAAGGATAGAGTCTCCATGACCTGGGATATGTCCAGCTACAACAGGGAGATGCCCTGTCCACTATAAATACCTCTTTATCTTCAATTCACACTACAGTGACAGGCTATTGTCTAAATATCAGTAAGGATCTAACAAGACTCTCATGCATGCAAGAGTTTTGTACTGATGACTGGTAGCAATTAACGCTGTTCCAGGGACTTTGATGTGCTTCAGCTGATGTCATACAAGCATGCCAACCCTCCATAATGGTGGCATGATGGCACAGCTGTCCCTGCGTTCGAACAAAGAATGCCAGTGATGGAAGGACAGTGTGTGACAGTGCTAAGATCAGTTGATCAGACTCGGAGGGCAAAACAGGAAGAAGGAAATACAGAGGAAGAGAGGGGCATTATCTGACATCCTGTTAGCAAGGGTCCTGAAGAAGATAGGGCTTTTGCAGTACACTGGGAAAAGCCTGACATGGAACTCTGGGATTCCTCATTAAGTCAAAGAAATAAACACACATTCCAGCGGAATGAAAGATAACAGCTCCTTATTGTGTTACATTAGGCCATGGTTTCTCCTCAAGTTAAAGAAACAAGCATAAAGTTAGGCGCTGACTCACAAAATACTGGGGAAATAGTCCCTCATTGTCATGTTCTTATAAAAATAGAGAAGAGGCAATAAAAATAGTTCAGTTCCACTGCCCTGGTTGCTCCAGGAACTCATGCTAGCTGGTGGGCCCTCCCAGAGAGTTGTCTTGCACACTCTTAGGGCTTGACTGGTAAACTTTGACCTTTGACCTCCAGGCCCAGAGAGCCGTGATACCCTGACATCAAGATGGCACAACAGGTGAACGTGCTTAAGGTTTCATTTTCATCAGCTTCGCTGTTGGCTGTGTCTGGGAACTGCAACTGTTTTTTTTTTTAATGTACTGATGGCTGTTTATAAGTGTGAATTGTATATGAGTGTAAAGTATGGCTGCTTTCCAGGGGTGAGTTTCTCATGTGTGTGTTCTGAGAAGAGTAAAAACAGGAATGTCAACAAATTGAACGTGAAAACATGCTCAAGAACTCTCCTACTGCACAGCACCTGTTCCTAGACGATTGGAAAAGCTATTACACAAACATTTAGATTTCCCAAAATGGGAATAAGCTCAGCTGGTGTGCACTTGGAGACCGCTATTTGTGTGGTGATTGAAACTGATGCCTTCAACAAAGCTCCAACAAACAAATACACGCCTTTCACATGCCTATCAGCTATGATGTGTGTATGTCATATATCTGTGTGTATGTGAATGAGATGGGAGAAGACGAATCGTATCTTTACAATTCAACATATACAGTATGTGCATTATGCAGCATCTGTCCATACTTGCCTGCTTTTCTCTGCATTATATAAGTCTGGCTGTAATCTCACAAGGGTGGCTTGAAGCAAAGCTAACAAGTTACCTTTTTCAGGGGAGGAAGATCCAACAACAGTAAGAGTGGTATCACTGGCTGGTTCCAATAGTCCAGGGAAGATAGAAGCACTGACATGCAAAACACAAGTTTACTTAGTTTTACATGTATAAGAATAGGGGAACAGAATGAGGCAACTCACACACTCACACACACACACACACACACACACACACACACACACACACACACACACACAATGAGGCCAATTGACCTAACCTATTTGGTGGATAATTGACAACATGACTGTTGTCAATTATCCATTTTTTCATACCAGACACCACACGATTCCAGTACAGGATAAGTATAATTCTGTGAGGGGTTATGCCTCAACAATATGATTGTTCATCATGGATATCAAATTAAATTAGCACTGCATTTGGCCATCAGACCTGGACATGAATTTGAAATGGTTTACCAGAAGCCTCACTTGTTTCTCAGGATCTTATCAGTATCACATTCCAGTCAAAATGTTTGTTTTATATACACCAAAAAGAGATAAAATTGAGTCCATGGGGATTTTCAGACTCTGGGACTGGTCAGTCCTCTCATCCATCCTCTGATTTAACTGTGTCTTTCACTTCGTCTCTCCACCACTGTCTGAATGGTAGAACATAGGCATGGCCAACAAGGGTCCATCCTACGGCATGAGTCGTGAGGTCCAGGGGAAGATCGACAAGAAGTACGACCCCGAGCTGGAGGAGCGTCTGGTGCAGTGGATCATTGCCCAGTGTGGTTCTGGAGTGGGCAAGCCCGAGGCTGGCAAGCTGGGTTTCCAGGCCTGGCTCAAGGATGGATGTGTGAGTGACCTAAAAATAAATCGCACAGCAGTGAATGTTGAATCTCACTCAACCAATTCACCATGGCAACCCTCAGAAAGAGCCCATTAGAGATTATCTCCCTAACAACACCCCTCCCCCTCTTTATTATGAGTCTAGCAACAAAGTTGAGAGACTTTGTTTTGGAGACCATGGCGGCAGCCAAGTGATACGATGGCCAGACGTCGTGAGCATGGGAAATCGCTTGATGCAGACCCAGACTCTGTGACCTCTGGTTCTCGTTCCCAATCCCCATATATGTACTTGTGGTCATTCAGTGATTCATGGTACCTGAAACTCTCCCTTGTCTCCACTCAATCTCTCAGGTTCTGAGTGAGCTCATTAATAGCGTTTGCGCCGACAAACACGTTAAGAAGATCCAGAAATCAGATATGGCCTTCAAACAGATGGAGCAGATCTCCCAGTTCCTCAATGCTGCCGAGCGCTTTGGTGTCCAGAAAACTGACATGTTCCAGACAGTGGATCTTTGGGAAGGCAAGAAAAACAAACTTGAGGAAACTTTTGGAACATATTTTGAAGATGTAGGCTACAGCCTAATAGCCACTGCTGACAAGTGCTTTGAAAAACTGCAGTTTGATAGAACTGGATAAAACACTTCTTAATGTTTTGCTGCTTAAGTCTTAGTATTAAAAAAATATTTTTGTCAAAATTGTCATGATCTCATGTGTAATTGCAGGAAAGGATCTCGCTTCAGTGCAAAGAACACTGATGGCTGTTGGCAGCATCGCAGTCAGCAACGAGGATGGATCGTTTAAGGGTAATCCTGACTGGTTCTTCAAGTAAGTCAGCTCTTGAGGATACTGCCATCAAACCTTTCAAAAATACTACCAGCCTGCTACAGATGTCCATAGTACTGGTAACTCAGTGGTTATCAGTGGTTATTTAGATGAGATTTTGATGGTAATGATATGTTCTTGGTGTTTTAGCCAAAGCTGGTTATACTTATTGATTCTGCTTATTTCAGTGCCTCAAAACATAACTGAGCTGTTTTTGTGCAACCTCTGCAGGAAAGCTCAGGAGAACCGCAGAGACTTTTCTGACTCCCAGATCAAGGACGGAAAGAACGTCATCGGCCTGCAGATGGGCTCCAACAAGGGAGCTTCCCAGTCTGGCATGTCATATGGACGACCCCGGCAAATCATGAGCTAAACTGGCCAACCTTGACCAGCCTAAAAACACCCCATTCTGTCCCTTCCTGTCCCCTGACCCCCCCCGCCTCTCTGTAGCCGGGACAAGCACTGCATCCCATTAATCTTCCCAGTGTCTATGCAGATATGCAGATAGGACCAGTGCAAGTTCCCCTCATGATAGATACATGTTAAGAATTACAGTACAGTCTTAAGCATAGCCTTGTGTCCATAATACCAAGTCCTATACAAACATAAAGACACTGTAATAGCTTACCAAATTAGGAATGACCGATACATCTAACCAAGTCATACATTTGGCTGTTTCTCTCTTATTTACGTTCACTGCAAGCTCAGGCAATGGATTATCAAGTTCTTCACAGTGCTTGCTCTATGTTGTAATATTTAAATTACATGTATGTGATGTAATTTCACAAAGTTAAATATGTTCCTAAATTTCGGCCAGATGACCAAAGGTTATCAAAAGAGTTAAAATGATTGTGCATGCTTTACGAAAGCTTAGATTTAAGTATGCTGAATGCATTTGTTCACAAGGTTTTAATCATAATGGTACAATGCCAGAATTTGGACTAGATTTGAATGCTTTAATGTGGTTGCCATATTTGGCTATCTTGTCATCAACCCTGAAACAGCCTTGTGTTTTTCTACTTTGTCTAATTAAATGGTGAACTTAAAAAAAAGTCTCGTCTCAAATTTCCCTATTGGGTTAAAATCCCATTCATAGTGGTCACAAGGGCTTTCCACTTAAAAGTTCTACAATGTGATGTATATGGACCAGTATGATTAGCTGTAGCTAATAATAGCTGTTGCTATAAATATCTGTAACTAATCACAGGCCAATTCCACACAAAACTGTCACGTCCATAACGGCAACACAATGCCATGGTATGGTATGATGTGATGAGTACTTGAAATTTGAGCATTCACTCTTCTTGGTAGAACTTACATGAAACACTTTTTTTACATGATCAATCATTCGCATCATACAAATACCATGGCATTTAGTTGGCATTATAGATGTGACAGTTTTGCACAGAATTGCCCCATAACTACACATAGGACTTTCTTTAAAAGAAAATAATTACAAACATGGTAGGCCTTAACAGAAAATTTTATTTGCTTGGACTTGTACTTGCAACTAGTGATAAAAACAAAGGCAGATGACATCATATCAAATCAACACCAGAGACAAATCTGTAGTCTCGTAACCTTCTCTAGCCGTTGCCTCAGGAACCCAAACAGATAGAGACCCACCACACGTTTAAACCTCAATGTGTAACAGAGACAATACAACACACTCTATAGTCAAGTCATCTTTATTGAGCTTGATCAGACCAGCTGTGTTAAACTCAGTCTTTGGGTCATTGCTCCAAGTCCAAGTTAACCTCAGTGAAAATCAGTTTAATAGAAATCTTGAGGAAAAAGTCCAATATAGCTGCACAGCAGACACACCTTCTGGATAGTGTGCATTAGTGTGTGTATACTTTGTTTATTATAACACAATACTTTCTAAACCCCTGAACATCAACACTGATTGATGTTGCAAAAAGTAGATAATTTAATAAAAATATAGCACTCTGTAAGACACAACTTGATTTTTTACAGTTCAGCCCACATAAACACCACACACACACACACACACACACACACACACGTTTCCCTCCACCTCTCCACCCCAATACACATACTCTCACTCACACTTACTCACACTCACTCACTCCCACATGACTTGTGTGTGTATGCAGCATTTTAAAGCAACCATAGTGCACTTTAGCGGTTGGTCAAGGCAGGGAGCGAGTCCTCTTTTGAGTCCGATGGGGAATTTGGATCTGGGCCAACCTTTAAGGTCAGTCTGCACAATCCCTTCTGAGACACAGAATTGGTCTAGTACCATCCTTGCAGACCCTGGAGGAGGGCATCTTGAAACGTCAGACAATAAAATGTCTGACGCCATTTCCAGCAACGCTGCTCATGGGGATGCCACAGGATATTGATTGATATCCCCCAGTTCATCAGTACCTGCTACCCCCAACCCCCTTTCAAAACAAAAAAGACCCAACAATGTCAGGACCATACACCCAAACCCCCCAAACTCCACCCAACATTTTTTTTTTGTTTCTAGCACAGAACAGCTTGAGTGTGAGCTCCCCTCAGTCAACGTGGCAGAGAGACTGACCACACTAGGGGAGAGGGGGAGGGGGGCAGTCTGTAGGCTGCTGGGTGATGATTATGGGCAGGGTGGGGTGGGGGAGGGTCGGTCGCGTGTGGCCGTAACATGATGTCCCCTCGCCGAGTCCTAGTCCGAGTCTGTGGGAGACCCCTTGCCCGAGTCCGAGTACGCAGTCACGTCACCAGCGATCACAGGCACCTTGGTGTCCGTGTTGACCACGCGCTGCAGCTCCAGCTCAGGGCCCTCCTCCAACCGCACGGCCTGGAAGCCGTCCGGCGTGCGGCTCCGCCGACCTCTCCACAGCTCCCGCAGGTCCAGGTGGGCCAAGGCCACCTCCATTGTGTAGTACAGTGACCAGAAGAGCGCAAAGCAGCCCAGCAGCAGCAGAGACTGCAAGCACACACAGACACACACACACACATAGTCAGAGACAAAGAGAGAGAGTTAGGCACAAACTAGACACAACATTTACTCTGAATGTGAGATGCCAAAAATGAGAAACACAACACTGCAGCAGCTGGTATCTGGCATTGAGGAATGATCTGGCAAGAACCGTCTGGCAAGAGCAGAAGACCTCTTGTTGATAACATTACTAATAGTCATCATTAACACTGAGGAATGTTCAGCCAGCAAAATATAATGTCCTATTGTTAGCTATTAGCTAGGATATTCATTATGACTTATCATCTTCAAAACGTAATTTAGCTTTTACCCCCCCCCCCCCCCCCCCCCCCCCAAGATAACTGACGTATTAATCAACAACAGCATAGTTTGGGAGTATTACCTTAAGGCTGTTGGAGGTCAGAGGGTGCACCTTCTCAGGGGCGATGTCCAGGCCAGGCGGGCAGGGCAAGGAGAAGCTGCTGTTCAGGTACTGGCCACCCATGGCCTCCTTCACAAGGCTGTCCATCAACAAACAAACAAACAAACAAACAATCAATAAAAGAAATTACCAACAAGGCCACGTGATCTATGAAGCACGTATTCTCGTTTTATGTAACACATTGTCAAACCACACGGTAACCTCACCTTTGTCTCTGCTTCACCTCCTCATCTGACATGGAGGAGCCGTAGAGCGTGAGCTTCCAGTGGTTTAGAGTGCCCAACGACTTGCTCTGTTCTCCTGGGGCTGAAACCAACCAAAACATTACACAATGATCCAAGACCGGGATTCACTAGGATCAGTTTGCGGCTTTACTACTAAGCTTGTGCATAGCTATGCGCATGAGAATCCTTGATAGGGAGAGCACAGCATCAATCACGGATAAAAAACACGACAACAGTTTTACACAGAAACCAGAGATCAGGCTGGTCAATGGTGTGGTGGTCTGTGTGTGATGGTCTGTGTTGAGAGAGTTGACGTACTGTGGTCAGTGATGAGCACGGAGTACTGGCCCTCAGCCCTCTCTCCCCAGCAGCGCACCGTGGAGAAGGTCCAGTCCATGTAGCCAGAGGTATCGCTGTGGGTGTGAAAGACACAAATGGCTTCAGGGTTGTATTTTACACAGGGTCCCTCTCCTGGCTAGAGCAGTTGGACGTTCTGCCTGCGGTGTTCATCTCAAGCGTTTGCACAAACAGCTTTAATGCTCGTAAACACATTTGACATTCCAAAAATGTAAACAAAATCATAATCTTTATTCCTACATCCATAATTTGGATTTGGTTTCATTTGATGTAATCACAGATTTTCTTGTTCTTTCAAGCTGCTACTACTGTTGTTGTCTATGCAAGGTGCCTGTGAGCTCAATGCTTCTCAGTACCTGCCTTGTTTAATATAAACAGGATTACATCACATCTTTTGTCAGCGTAGCCTAGTACTCTTTGTAGGGAGATTGTTCTAGTAATCACTACTTTGTTTTCCTCCAAGAGCAGACGGCTTTAAGAGGGTTGGTGCCAAAAAGCAAGTCAAGAACTTCAATGATATCCCATTCTAAGTCTATAGATTTATAAACATTCTAAATCCACAGGTTTATAGCTTTTATAACTGCTCCCACTCATCTGGGAAGGGATGAACTAGTAGAGTGACTGTGAGCCAGGCCCAAATTATGTAACTTATGGAACTTATTTTCCCCATAATGACCGGCGTTCTATACATTATCCCGCTTATTATACGGCTACTTGCCAAAACGAAAAAATAAACTTCACGATATGTCTCTTTATACTTGTGGCTTTTGCTGAGAAACAAATAGTTCACAACACACGCTGAACTTGAATCAAACATTCTTTAGAACACAGCTGATCAACCGTCTGCTTTCACTTGATGTTGTTCTTGCAATGAAGTTCCAATGCAAGAAGTGACCCAAATACTTGCGGTGATATGATCAGCAGCACAAAACCCGTTGCCATTGACAGCGGTAATTATATGTTTGCAGCGGTAATTACATGAATTTATTTTACTGTAGAACGTTGGGAAATCCCATTCAAGTCAATGGAGCGTTCTACTAGCATTGTGAAGAGCCATATAATAAAAAAATATATTATTATTTACATTTCATAATCTATTATTTAGTTGAGGTGGAGTTAATAACCTGTTTTACTCAATTTATTGTTTTATTCACACTGTACAGGTGGTCTATCGGTGGTCAAAACAAAAAGTCATAGGTTACATGTCTATATTTGCTATTGACTTGATTTTTTCTCACAGTCTTGTCTCCTTTGGAAGCAATAGAAGTCAAATGGTCTGTTCCATTTTATGGAGGAAGCAGAGACTCCCATTAGCTGTTAAACTCCTACAGCTCCCATAGCTGTAACACACATGTGAGGGGACAGACATGAGTATGTGAGGGCACTCACGAGTCCAGGGCCCGGCGGGCCCCGATGAGAGAGGACATCCCACTCGGGCAGTGCAGCACAATCTCTACGTTACCACGGTGGGGGTGTGCCATCGTCACGGTGACCGACACATGCTCCAAGGTCTTCATGCCTGATTGCTTCAGGTCTGCTGCAGTTACTGAGGGTGAAGACACAACAGGCAATGATTTATTACAGTATTCATCACCTCAGACATAACATACACATGTCAAATATTTGCCTGAGAACCATTATTATTATTATTATGATCAAACTTTTATTAGCTTTGGCTAGATGTGCTCTGACAGACAACCTGTGTCAGAGGCCAACTTTTAGCGCTGGGTTTTAATTCATTGCTCTCCACTGGTTACCCATTGCCACCCGCATCAAGGTTAAGTCACTAATGCTTGTTTACAAAGTGATGGCTGGGTCTGTTCCCATCTACTTAATTGCTCTACAACTGGGGTGGCCAACCAGTCCAGCATGAAGAGCCAAAAAAAATTTCAACACAACTCAAAAGAGCCGCAAAGATATCTGACACACATTACAAATTCCCCATCACTGAATGACTTATTAGCATGAGAATGCTCCGATGTAACAACTGATAAGATGCCAATGTGACCGTCAAATGTTCCGTTGAGTGTCTGCTTCTCTGACTGACGTCTATGTATCCTACCTTTACCTTGTACTTGCAAAGGTCAGTGCCTTTGGGAAATGTTCAGGTTTGAAGCTTTATGCATCAGTTAAGTCTGGTATACCAAGTACCAAACTAACGTGTTAAACACGTTTTTTAACGGTGTTATTTTGGTTATGTTGACATATCAACCAGAAGGCTTATGCTAGCCTACAAAAAAGATTAATCCTCCCTTTGAATGTCTGTGTTCCTCTTTCTATTTAGGCTACTCTTAGCATCAGGGTTTTCCTGATTGCAACAGTAGCATTACACCTGGCTAAAGAAACAAACGTTTCTGCTTCTTTATGGGCTAGATTTCTATAACATAACATTGCAGCCTAACTATTACCAGTACTATCAACTTATGAAAAGCATTTTCATTTACTAGAAATATAGGCTATTTCAAAAAATAAAAAACTATAAATCCAAGAAGTGAGAACATCAGTTGAGCAGCCGCGAGCCGCACGAGAGGAGGCAAAGAGCCGCATGCAGCTCGCGAGCCTACAAGGAAAGTCATCTGGCACTACCGGGCCTACAAACACGTCAACCCTGATTGACCTGCCAATTGCTACAAGAGCAGGGGTCCCTCTCTATCTTCAAGAAGCTCTTGAAGTCCCAGTTGTTCTGAGAGTACCTCCTCTCCTGAATCTTCTAAAACCCCAACACACCTAACGTGCATTCCCCATGCACTTCCCCCTCTTCCTTCCCCACACCCCCCTCTTCTACCACTTCTACTGCACTTCACCGAGTATTTAAGACCCTGCTCCTCTCTAATCCTCTGATAGCAGTGTTTATAATCAATTCAATTTAGAAATATGAATGTCTACCGTAAATGTAATTAAAAAAAAGTGTAATTCATATTTACTATACCGCTTTAGGTAACTAGTAGATTTCATTTACATTAAAAAATAAAATTAAGGCCCCAGCCGTGGTGCAACTGGCTGAGGCACCTACACCGTACGCCGGCGACCCGGGTTCGATTCCCGCCCCGTGGTCCTTTCCGGATCCCACCCCACTCTCCCACTCGCTTTTTTTTTTTTTTTATTAAATAAGAGGACAGACTCCACATCACCTTTTCAGGGGCAAAGAAAGATTCTCTAAACATCAACATAGTAATCAGCAGTGTACTGATGTGTGCAGCGTGTAGACACACAACCAAGCATAACACACATCGGAGAGGTACACTAGGAACTAGGATGTGAGTAAGTGCGTGTTCTGCTCAGACCTGAGCCCCACCTCCCCTCTCCCTCTCATCTCCTCCCCTCCTCTGAATTCCTCCAGCGGTGTACAGTAATTCGCTGGCATTTCCTCGCCCACTGTTTACTAATGCTTCCCACACACTCCGTAGCCATGTAGGGAAGAACTCTCCCTGAGGAGAGGGGTGGGTAGAGAGAGAGAGAGAGAGAGAGAGAGAGAGAGAGAGAGAGAGAGAGAGAGAGAGAGAGAGAGAGAGAGAGAGAGAGAGAGAGGATGGATAGAAGAAAAAAGGTAAGAGACAGAGAGAGAGAGAAATATGGGGGGGGGCAGAAAGAGAGAAGGAAGGGGAGAGAGTAAGAGAGAGAGAAAGAAATGGCTAGACAGAACAGGTAAGATAGAGAGAGAGAAAGAAATGGCTAGACAGAACAGGTAAGATAGAGAGAAGGAAAATGGGTAAAAGACTGAAGGAGAGAGAGTGCGCGTGGACACTGCATGACTATAGCTGAAGCAATATGTTGAATTTGTGCTGTTAATGGAAAAGGAAAAGAACGCCAAGATTCCTACCAACTACTCAACCACACCAACCAACAACAGATGATCACATAAGTGAAACAAGACCTGAATGGGTCAAAACCATCCCATCCATTTATGTGGAATATACCTAATTTTGGATTTTATCAGTGTACAGTGCCCTCCATAAGTATTGGCACCTTGGTAAAGTTGACTAAAAACAGGTATAAAAAAAGAATCTTTCGATAATGTATTGTAGTCCCACAGTGAAAACAACGAGGAAACATCCAACCTTGAAGGGAAGCAAATTTATTCTGAGAAAAAGGAAATAAATATGTTAACCAAAAAATATGCCCAAAGTTATTTGCATCCCTAGAACATATTATATACAAAATATAACAGAAGCATTTTCCTATTTACTTCTTTAAGTTAATCAGAGTGACTGAACTTTCAGAAGTGGTTCTTGACTTTATTTTTCACTAAGGTATGAAAATAAAGTGACAGAGGCTAAATCCCCTAGTCATTTTTCAGCATGGGAAAGACAAGATAATACACTAAATTTAAATTTAAATAAATAATGCTACAGTGACTTTGTCTGGAATTGTGGTCTATTGTCAGATGAAATGAAAATTGCGCTCTTTGGCAAGAAACACTTTAGATGGGTTTTGCATACATAGAAGAATGACTATACTGAAAAGAACCCCATGCCTAATAGATAGATAGATAGATACTTTATTGATCCCTAAGGGGAAATTCAGGGGGTCTCAGTAGCATACAGACATCACACACAACATGCACTTACAGCAGAAATGGTAAATATAAGTATAAGTATAAACATATAACCAAACTCCACTGTACAATAGAGACAGTAGGAGATAAGAAAAACTAACAAAAATAAATACTAAATATACTATATAAATTAAATGAAAAAAATCCAGTGTGCTTGAGGGTGATCAAGCATGAGACGCTTGTAGTGACGGGGCCTGTAGTTCTGTGTGCATGGTGAGGTGCTCAAGAGAGAGTGAGTGTCATGGTGAAGGTGCAAAAAGTAGTCCAACATTAGTCCAACAGTGCAATAATAAGGTCTAGAGACCAGAATAAATAATATGGACAAATAGGAGAGTAAAGTATAATGTAGACAAGGTAATATAAAAAACTATAAAAAAAACTATGTCAGTGCAAGAACAGGTTGAGGTAATAGGGTTACAGCCATTCAGTATTGTAGCAGAAGCCATTGATCATGTGTGCTAATATAGCATGAAAAACAGTGTAGCAGGAAAACAGTAGTAAAAACATTAGGCTGTGGACATTAGGAAAACAGTAGGAAAACAGTAGTAAAGCAGTAGTGGGCTGTCAGTACTCAAACATGGAGAGGGTGGAGAGGCAGACAGACTAAGCAGAGAAGTCTCTCTCCTCTTCCCTTTAGTAAAGCATTAAACAGTTCAATGGCCCTGGGGACAAATTACTTCCTCAGCCTTTCAGTTGTGCATGGCAGTGAGCGAAGTCTCCAGCTGATCAAGCTCTTTTGCTTTTTAATAGTGCTGTAGAGTGGATGGCATTCATTGTCCAAAATGTTGATCAGTTTGTTCAGGGTCCTTTTGCCAGATATTGAAGTGATGCACTCCAGTTCAGCTCCCACTACAGAGCCAGCCTGTCAAGTCGCCCAGCATCCTTCTTCTTTGTGCTTCCTCCCCAGCATACCACTGCATAGAAGAGGATGCTGGCCACAACAGACTGGTAGAACATCCTGAGGAGCTTGCTGCACACATTGAAGGACCGCAGCCTCCTCAGGAAGTACAGCCTGCTCTGCCCTTTCTTGTAGAGTGCGTCAGTGTTGGCTGACCAGTCCAGTTTATTGTCCAGGTGGAGACCCAGATACTTGTAGGTGCTTACCACCTCCACATTGACCCCATCAATGTGAACTGGTAGCAGAATGGGCTTAGACCTGCGGAAATCCACCACCATCTCCTTGGTCTTTGAAGTGTTAAGTTGAAGATGATTGAGTTTGCACCATTGCACAAAGTCCTCCACCAGGCTCCTGTACTCCTCCTCTTGCTCGTCCCTGATATACCCCACAATTGCAGTATCGTCAGAAAACTTCTGCATGTGGCATGACTCGGTGTTGTAGCAGAAGTCAGATGTGTACAGGGTGAACAGGGCTGGAGAGAGCACAGTTCCCTGTGGCGCTCCGGTGCTGCTGATCAGTGTCAGAGAGTCAGTTCTTCAGTCTGACGAACTGTGGTCGCTCGGTCAGGTAGTCTGTAATCCAGGTTACCAGGTGAGCGTCCACACCCATCTGCAAGAGCTTGTCTCCCAGTCTGAGGGGTTGGATGGTGTTAAAAGCACTTGAGAAATCAAAGAACATGATTCTCACAGCACTTTTCTAGGTGAGAATGTGTCCTGTGTAGAAGATAAGTGATGGCATCGTCCACGCCCACTTTCTCCTGGTATGCAAACTGTAACGGGTCTAGTGCATGGCGTACCTGGGGTCTGAGCATACCTAAGACCAGTCGCTCCAGTGTCTTCATCACATGTGATGTTAGAGCGACAGGCCTGAAGTCATTAAGCTCACTGGGGTGTGGCTTCTTAGGGACGGGGGTGAGACATGATGTCTTCCACAGTGTTGGAACTTGTCCGAGACGTAGATTCCAGTTGAAGATGTGCTTCAGTGGCTCCCCCAGTTCAGCAGCACAGGCCTTGAGTAGCCTTGGACACAGTCTGTCAGGCCCGGCATAATGAGAATTATGGTGGAGGGGGTGTGATATTGTGAGGCTGTTTTTATTCCCAAGGGCCTTGGGAACCTTGTGGGTCATGATTGGATCATTCATCAGGTCAAAGCAAACGTCCAGAACAAAACAAAAATGGTTTACTAAACACAAAATCAAGCTTCTGTCATTGCCATCTCAGTCCCCTGATCTGAACTCCATAGAAACTCCATAGAAACATTAACAACAGTCGGGTGAGTCAAAGAGCAAAAAGTGTGGACCTAGACCTGTGGACCTGTGAACACCTAGAAATCTGGACAATCTGGGGAGATTTTGTAAAGATGAATGGTCTTAAACCCCTTGCTTTGTATTCTCCAAATTTATGGGGTGTCAAAGGCCATTATGAGCTGTTTTATTGGCAAAGGAAGGCTTAAGAAGGTATTACAAACAGGAGTGCCAATAATTGTGGGCGACCTGTTTTTGTTAAAAATATTTATTTCTTAATGAGATTTTCCAGTAACACTTTACTGTAAGGGTACATGAACAATCATAAATAAATGCATGAATCAATTCACAATTTATGCATTACTTCATTCCTTTATATCTTATGAATCATCAGGAATTTACATGAGTTCATAGTCTCTCATTCATGACCTCATGCATGAACAACACATCAACTAGAGCATTAGTTACGATGGGTACATCATTATAATTCATGATTTCTTAAGCATGATCATCATGATTACATGAATTTAAGGCTAATCCGTAGAGGTCACACCCAACACCTGCCACTGACCATCGACGGTGCTGTGGTGGAGAGAGTGAGCAGCACCAAATTCCTGGGGGTGCACATCAGTGAAGACCTCTCCTGGACCACCAACACTGCATCACTGGCGAAGAAAGCTCAGCGCCGCCTGTACTTCCTGCGGAAACTCAGGCGAGCAAGTGCTCCACCAGCCATCATGACCACATTCTACCGAGGCACCATTGAGAGCATCCTCTCCAGCTGTATCGCTGTGTGGGGCGGAAGCTGCACTGAATACAACAGGAAAGCCCTGCAGCGCATAGTGAACACAGCTGGAAGGATTATTGGTGCTTCTCTCCCCTCCCTGAAGGACATTTACACCTCCCACCTCATCCGCAAGGCGACCAAAATTGTGAGTGATGCAAGTCACCCCGCTCACAATTTGTTTGATCTACTGCCCTCTGGGAAGAGGTACAGAAGCCTGCGCTCCCGCACCACCAGACTCACCAACAGCTTCATACACTAGGCTGTTAGGATCCTGAACTCCCCCCCCCTCTCCCCCCTCCACCCTCAGCTACATAACATCCTGGACTTTTAGACCCAAAATGGCTGCCTTGCACTACTCCACTTGCACTACTCCACTTGTACACTTGCACACTTGCACACTTGCAACTTGTTGTTGTTGTCCTGTTGTCCTGAACACTTCTGAACACACTTCTGCTGCTCTTACATAACTTGCACCACTATGCCACTTGCATACTTAGGTCAAACAAAACTACCTCAGCCATTTATTGGCCTGACTTTTGCACTATTATATTGACTGTCTACTGTATGCAATGTACTGTATGTCTACCAAATTTTGCTGCTCTTATTTCTTCATTGTATGTGCCTTCTTATTTTTACTTTTTATATTGTTTACTTGAATGTTATGTTTGTCTGTGGACCTACTGTAATTGGTAAAATATGTCTCGTCTCCACCGTGGGATAGTAGGAAACGCAATTTCGATCTCTTTGTATGTCTTGACATGTGAAGAAATTGACAATAAAGCAGACTTTGACTTTGACTTTGAATTGCTCCTGAGTTGTTCATGCCTGTGGCCCCTCAACTAAAGTGGTGAATAGTGACATGTGTTTAGAGAACTGCAAAGTTGTGTTTAAATCAGAATTTGAGCAGTGATGATCACATTTTTGGCAGAAAAAGAAATAATCTAGCCTAGAAACCTAGACGCGCCCCTAGCGGCAGCAAATTACATTTGCTGCCAGGGCTAGTCTAGCAACTCTCCGTTGGCTTGTGAGCTCCAGAAATCGAAACTTAATCAGGGCATTGAAATCGTGTATAGAGTCGTTTGGTGGGCTTAACATAATGATTGATGGCAGAGTTGCAACGGTTTGGCTTGAATTCCCTGCGACTTGAAAACAAATATCCTATTGCGTCCTATTGCGTGCAGAGGGAATTTGAAAGACAACTGATTATCCCGCCCCTCGGACTGAGCACTGCGAACGGTGAGTGCCCAGACCCTACATTTTAATGTGGGTCTGGCTCGCCAGGCTAGAAATAATCATGACCATGCTTAATAAATCAAAATTCATAACGATGTGCCCACCGTACCCAATGCTTTAGGTGATGTGCTGTTCATGTATAATAAATTATAACTATTAACTCATGTCAATTCCTGATGATTCTTGAGATATTAAGGAATAAAGTAATACAGAAATCATATTAATTCATGCATGATTTCATGATAATCCATATATCCATATAGTGTTACCGATTTTCCTTTTTCTCAGAATACATTTGCTTCCCTTCAACAAGGCTGGATTTCTCCTAGTTTTTTTCATTGTGAGATTATAATAAATCACCAACAGATTGTTTTTTATACCCGATTTTAGTAAACTTTAGCAGAGGTGGCAATAATTATGGAGCGCACACGCACACGCACACTTCAAATTTTGAGTAAAGGCGAGCCTGGCTGGATTGTGTACACTCATCTCTTCCTTGACAAGCCATGAAGTCACAGAAGTCCTAAACATGGAGCACAGTTCAACTTTAACGACTGTTTTTCTTTCAAATACCATCTCCGCTTATCTCGAGGACTTGCAGTGCTTCTGCATGGTCATCGAGAGGAACGTACTTCCTCAAGTAGATTTCACATGGGACACAACGTGTTCTGCGGACTAACAACTGTACAAGGAAAGTTCTGCCGAGCATAGTATATCAATGTGAAATAACCAGCAATTAATATAATTGTATACCATTCTATGAGTCTGGCTTAAATGCACTGGGGTAACTTGGTATTTGTGGGCCTGAGAAAGCCTGGTTATGTTAAAAGCCATGTTGTGTGGATGTATGGAGGAGCAAGACTATTCATTTATTATTTCACAAGGGTTCACTGGAAGACGGGCATGTTGGATGTCCTCAGAAAACCTTGTGCCTCACAACATACACAGACAGACACACACACTCTCTCTGTCACTCACACACACACACACAAACACACACACACACACACAAACACACACAAAGAGCACTCTACTTGATATCTGAACCTCACACAGGGCAGAGGGGGGAAAGTTGTGGTGAGCCCTGGAATCGCTCACGAATAATGGAACACGAGCTTGGAACGTGAGAGGCCTTAACGAAGGGGGCCCGAGAAAAAAAAAAAAAAGAGAGAGAAGAGAACAGAATGAAACAGAAGAAGGAAAAAAGGGAGGGAAAGGAGGAGTGGAGGAGTTGGATGGAGCCATCTGAGTGTGTGCTGCCCTGCAGAGCAGAATGGTATGTTACTCTGGTCTGGAGCGCTGGTTGACCTTTTCCACAGCACAGAACAGACGAGGGAAGGAGGGAGGGAGGGAGGGAGGGAGGGATGGATGGATGGAGGAGAGGAAAAGAGAAAGAGAGACGGAGAGAAAAAAGGTCACAGAGAGAAAAAAGGACCCAGAGGGAAACCATTGAAAGCATATCTCTGTGGAGCTGGACAGACAGTGAGAATGAGAACGTGTGAGAGAAGAGAAAGGAGTGATGGTAGAGAGAGAGACAAGAAAAAAAGCTTATCGTTCTGCCGAAGGGAGATGGATGAGGAGCCGGCAACAGGCTTACGAGAATGGGGGCAGCTCGACGAAAACAAAGTGCACGTCCGAGACAAGAAAAGAGCCAAAACACAAAAGCGGTGGAGAAGGATGTCTTCACTTTGGCGTGCTCACGGCGACACAGATGTGGGAAAACATTGCCTAATAAGGGCAGACCACTGATTGTCTTTAGGGAAGCTCCCTCATTCAGTCTCTCTCTCTGCCTGCTATACCAATGCCCTGAGTGCCAACGGTACACACTTACACTCACACACACACACACAATCTTTAAAACAGCCTTCACCTATACATTGACGTCACCCTCCCAGGTCTCAATGCTCTTTACTTGGGCACTCTGCAGCTTAACGACCCTTGTCTTGTTTACATCCAGAGAGACCCATCCCCCTGTGAGTCAGTCTCACACACACACAGGAGATGAGTCGGAGGAGCAGCCTCCCGGCCACAGTGACTGGTCCTCAGGACTCCTTCCAGAGGGTCCCTTGCTCCTTTCCAGAACATTCCCTCCAAGGTAAACAAGCCCGCCGTGTTTTGCTAGGCATTTAAATGCCAGCATATCTGACATGTGTGACTGTCAGCTGGCCGGGCCCCATAAACTGAAAGCTATGCATGCCTTAACATCAACACAGGGATATTTATCGGACATTAGAGCAGCTAGCCGCTGTTGCTTTTATTTAAATCAAATGCAGTAAAGGTCGCTCAGATGCCTATGCCTCTGCAGGCACGGAGTTATCGCATATAATCATAAACCATATGCTGACATCCACAGACTAATAATAAATCATATGTACTGTTGGTGTGCTTGACTATGTAAAGGAACTTCAAATATCCATTAAGCACTGTACTGCAATCTACTGGAATATAAGACAGGATGATGTTTACAAAGCTATGTCTATACCTTCTACTACATTTGGCAAATGTAGCATATTGTGTTGATCTTACAGGCATTTCATACATAGCACTTACCATTCCAGCTGAGCACCAGTTGGTCGGGGTAGGCCAGGATCTTCCTGTCTTCTTTCAACACAGGGCTTTGGTAGGATACCAGAAAAGGAACAGACACCCACACCTGTGACCACACACACACACACACACACACACACACACACACACACACACACGCACATGCGCGCGGGCACGCACGCACGCACGCACGCACGCACGCACGCACAGAGAGAATTGAGAATCCAAATAAAGTCACAGAGCAAACTACTCATGCATAGAAAAGATCTAGGTCAGAAGAAAGAGGCCATTAAGGAGCAAAACTCAGAACTTAAGACTTGCGCTAAAGTTAAACAGTGGTGAAGTGAGAGCACAGTAAGTTCCATGTGTGCGCGTTCTGTCTGGGATACCTTGGCAGCGTTGACGAGCCTCCAGGCGTTGAGGAGGCCAAAGCCGTGCTGATGGCTGTGGTGGAACCCAGCACCGTTAGTCTCCCAATTAGCCAATTTATCAGTGTACTAAATAAACACAAACACACACACACAGGGTCATTTTCACATGACAATTCCTAGGCATTAAGATCAGATTCTGGAATGTTGTTCTGTTAATCTTTTTGCTGGTTAGCTATTTCTTAATTAGCATCTGAGATGAAGAGTTAAAGGTTGTATCAGCAATTTTAGGCCCAAAAAAGGCCCAAACATAAATGATCACATTCATCTAATCTTTCCTAACGATCCGCTAGCTGTCAGCCCCATAAGCAGGTCGTCAAAATATGCTTCTCTGTAGGCAGCTTAGGCTCTGAGATCTGCACACAAAAACAATTGCTACCAACAAGGGTTGGCAACCCACTCAAAGGCAAAATAAAGTGTTTCAACCAATAACCAACGAGATTAGGAGAGTTTTAATTGCACGGGAGGGAGGGAGAGAGAGGGAGTAGCAAGCTAGCGGTCTGCTTTGTTTGAACATCAACAGAAGTGACGTATCCCCGCTATCGCTGATACAACCTTTAATGAATGAATATGATCATGAGGTTGTATGCGCTTGTGTGCACAGCTGTTCCTGATGTGGCCTGCTGGTGACGCAGCTATACCTGGGTGGCCGTGTAGGCAATGATGTGCTGCACGTCCCTCCAGGTGAGACAGGCGCGCACCTGCAGCATCAGCGCAATCATGCCCGCCGCCAGTGGAGCCGCGGCCGAGGTGCCCGTGTGGGCATCAGTGCAGCCCGTGCCATCCTGCATAGACCAGTCCGACGTCACCTAGACAACATAAACATAAACATAAGCAGCAACAACAACAACATCAACAACCACAATTTTAATAGCACTCACTTAATCAAGGCACAATAAGCACTCACTGCAAAAACTGTTTGTCTAACTAAGTATTATTAATCTTATATTACGATAAAAAAATCTAGCTGGTATTGTTTTTAGTATAAAGAGACTTCAAGAGAAATCATTTCACTTAATTGCACATTTGGCTAACAGCTTGTTAAGCAAATTTGTCTTGATAAGACATCTTTGTAAGACATCATAAGTTAATAATAAGTAAAAAAAAGTTAAAAAGTTAATAATAAGTTAATAAGTAATAGAGTTTGACAATAAGTCAAACTCTATTAAACTAAGTCAAAAGGATCTTACGAGAAAGCACTAAGTACGTCTATTTATACTAAAAACAATACCACAGTACCAACTACATTTTTTATTTTAATATAAGATTAATAACACTTGATTAGATAAGCAGGTTTTTAAGTGCTTTACAGGGAAGGGGGAACTGCATTAACCACCACCAATGTGTAGCACCCACTAGGGTGATGCACGGCAGCCATTATGTGCCAGAACACTCACCACACACCACCTTGAGGTGAGAGAGTGACAGAATGAATGAGTGAGCCAATTAAAAATGGTCAGCTCTTGTGTCACCTCTGTCAACATGAGCACTAACAGACATTCATCTCAACGTAGAACCAAGTATATCGGTGCATGTGCAAGATATACTGCAGACACAGCCAGCTGACATACAGTAATGTACAGTGCCTAGTAAGAGCCTTGAACAGCATCCAGACGACTTTTATCCCAAATTGCATATCCAGACTCCAGCCTCTAGGCGCAAATGTCATGATACTCGGCAGTGAATTTATTTCCTGTATTTTTACTCTTCCAGAGAATAACCATGAGGATGTGGAAGAGAGGGTGACTGTGTGCAGAGCCTGAGTACATGCGAGGGAGGGGGGGGGGGGGGGGGGGGGGGGGGGCAAAGAGAAAAAAGCAAGACAAAAAAAGATGGACAGACAGAAGAAACACAGAAACACAAAACAAAGATAAAGATAAGATGTTCACTATGTGTTCAAATTAAAGGGTGTGAGAGGTAGAAAGAAAGAAAGAAAGAAAGAAAGAAAGAAAGAAAGAAAGAGAGGGAGGGAGAGTGAGAGACTGATAAAGAGGGAGCATGGAGAACAGCCACACTGATAAACTGCCAAATAAACATGAACTCTGTGGGAGAGGGGAGACCTGACACAAGGCCACCATTCTTCCCCCTGCTCCATTTTTAACCTTCTTTTCATTTCTTCTCATTCCGTGTTATTTCATTTCCTTCATTCCGCAGATGCGGTTCCTCTTCTTGACGGATTACTACGGTGCTGCTGCCTGCGCTGCTGTGGTGGAGAGGCGCTCCCTCTGTGGGGTTCTCCTGAGCGTCACAGGGGCCATATGCAGAGCACCAGGAAGAAGAATGGCTTTCATTTCTGCTCTCATAGAAACTACACCATCAACAGAAACTTCATTCTTAAAAACGCCACAGCATTGTTGTTCTATGACAAAAGGAATGCTCTCTATGGAGTCCACTGTGCTGGACTATGAACCATTGGCTTCAAGCCACTCTAGTTTGAAAGTAGTAATGTGGTACTGATATGCCAATAAAATATAAACCTGAAGCTGGACATCCTTTCACTCCAACCAGACAGACAGCCAGCCATAACATTCTTATTCACTCCCATTCATCTCCTTCCTGTAATGGGTGAGTTCTCACACACTTGGAATGAGTGCTGCATAGTATCAAGTGGGCTGGTATTTTATTTTATTGCTATGTAACTTCATAAACCCAACAAGAAAGAAAACAGAGGGTGAGGTTTCACCGTGTGCCCAGGGGGTGTCTGAGGGGGAAAGTCATATGAGAACAATTTTTTACAACTGATTTGTTTCTCGTCATTGTTAACGAGACTCAAGGCTTTCAATTCCGCTATCTATAACCCCAGAATTAGTCTGGTATGTGCATATACCGTCTAAAAATGGAAAAGTGCTAACACCTTGGAAGGAGAAATAGATCCATTCTTAGAAAGGCATGCAGCTGAGGAAGGAGCTTTCAATAGCATGTGTGCGGGAGAGTTGAGGGAAAGTTGCTTTTGGCTGCTGTGCGCCCGACAGGTCACACACGCTGCAGAGATGGAGTATGTATGTATAGCATGGGTCAGATCCGGAGGCTATTTGATTGGACGTCTGTTCCAACAGACACAACCAGCAAGGGCCTTTGTTTAGTCTGCATAGCCCTGTCTTGATTTACCATACTGAGGCCGATTTTTTTTTTTCTGATCTTGATCAAATCGCATTTTCGTTTTCTTTCGCCTTTATTCTCTGGCCAATCACCAGTCCATATTCACGGTGATGGGAAACAGACCTAATGGCCCAGACTCCTGTGAACCTGAACAGGTCACTCCAGCCAATGGAAGATGGCGGTACTTGAGGTAACAGGTCATCATTTGATGGGTGTGCATTAATCGATATGGATAAAGATGTGCATCGTCTGCTGTATTCTTAAAACATGTCACAACATCCCCGACAGTTTACGGGAAGGTGATATGCTGTGCAGCCACACAGGTGGTTTTTAATCATTATGCTTGACTGCATGTGGATATATTAGGCCCTGATTAGTGTACACATGGACAGCTGCAGAGATGCCATAGGCACGTTGTTCTCATCATACTTTCTAGTCCGTTGGGAGGGCTCAGTTAGTGCCTTGGTATTGTAGTGGACAAGTCTACACGGTTGGGCAAAATGAGAGGGTACGTGGGCACTGTGCCTAGAGCTGCCTGTGCCTAGCCTAGGTGAACCCAGAAGAACCTGTTGGCACATTTGAATTTGCCCTGCAGGTCTATCTGGACATCCTCCTATAGACCTCTGAAGTTAGCCTACAAAAAAGAACCAAAGCTGCCATCTTTGCCCATATAAGGAGATCCAGGTGTTAATTGAAACTACCTATGGCAAGTTGCATTGCAAGTTAGCTCTGGGGTAGCAAAAACGTTTTCTGTCATAACGTACTGAAGATCACAGGAGCCACTTGAGGGCAGAGGACAAAAGTGTGTTGAGCAAAACGTCTGCATTTCAGACTTTTCCGTCCCCACGAGAGTTTAACAGGTGCGATAATTCAAAACTCCCATGTTATTTTCCCATAGGAATAATTGAAAGATACCGGATCTTAAAGATGGCAGCTTTTTTGTAGGTGAACTTCAGAGGTCTATTGAAACTGATTTCCAAATCGTAACAAAATTGCTCCAAATGGCAACTTGGAGCATAAACCTTAATGAGATATTTAAGCACTATGCAGATAGCTTTGTGTTGGCAAACAGGTGTTATGTTGCAAACGGACCACTAAGGTCTGAGAGTGAATGGCCAGGTCCGCAACTGAGTCATGCTTCCTTGAGAATCGAATGGTCAGAGCAGTTCCGTCTTTTCCACGATGTACCTTCATGAACCTTCATGATGGTGCATACGTGCCAATTATAAAAACGCACAAACAATCCTTTATAGCACAGCTTAATCTTAGCACCTGACTTCAGATTACAGCTCGTGCTTTGGTCAGTGCAACCCTGCGTCCGTCCACTAATGTGGTCTCCTTCCACAACCATTTGCTTTAACTGCAGTTTATTCTACTTGTAGGCTGCTAAGATGCATAAGCACTCAAGAAAGGATCACACGCACAAATGTAGATGTGCAGATGGTTAAACTTCATTGCATGATCCTCTCTCATGGTTGCCTATAAATTACAGGGCTCAACTAAAGAGAGGCCTCGCAAAATCCACAGCGTTTTCACAAGCTGGTGACGAGCGCTCATCAGTCACTCAACAGCACATATGGCCTTTTCAGAAGCTCAGAAGTCCATCTGTGTTTTCTGCCTGTGGACCTACAGTACACAGATCCTACACACATTTTTTTAGATAATCCGCTAGCTTCATCCAGCCAGCTGTAGAAGGCATGCATGCACACACACACACGGCAAAAGAACATGTGGTGAGGACTCTCTGCTCAGCATCAAGCCGGTGGCAGGCGTGGTCGTGCCAGGACAGAGAGAGAGAGAGGGAGAGAGAGAGAGGACAGAGAGAGGACAGAGAGAGAGAGAGAGAGAGAGAGAGAGAGAGGACAGAGAGAGAGAGAGAGAGAGAGAGAGAGGACAGAGAGAGAGAGAGAGAGAGAGAGAGAGAGAGAGAGAGAGAGAGGCTGGGTCAGCTCTGCTAATGGAGAGGGAGAGAAAGAGGGAAGAGATGAAACCCCAAATACCCATTCTGCTGGAGAGGCCAGCTGAGGTTCTGGTGAGCTGTGGCGGCTAAGAAAACCACAGCGGAGTTCTATGCGCAATGAGCTGACATCACTCTGCAAAACCAAGTCACCAAGGAGATGGCAGCAAACAGGGGCAAACAAAGCCTGGTGAGCGCTGTAGCGTTCACATGTTCCCCACAATGTCCCCTACCACTGGCCACTGGATATGGCCTGTTTAATGAATATATTTAAAGGAGAGTGTGTGTGTGTGTGTGTGTGTGTGTGTGTGTGTGTGTGTGTGTGTGTGTGTGTGTGTGTGTGTGTGTGTGTGTGTGTGTGTGTGTGTCTAGTTCAGGCAGGATATATTAAAAGTGATATACAAATGCAAAAATATTCCAAACTTGCAAAAAGTGTGATGCTAATCGTTGACTGTGAAGGTTTGTATTTGTGTACATGACAATGCATACCCATGAGTGTGAGTATGTGTGACTACGTGTGTGCATCTGTGTGTATGTGTGTGTGTGTGTGTGTGTGATTCTGCAGACTCACAATGCTGCGTAGTGATCTGCCTCCGCTGCTGAAGGTGACTGCCAGCATGGACGCACACTCCTCCGCATAGAAGGGCATCCGCCCATACTCATCCACTGCTCCTGAAACACACAACACACACACACACACACACACACACACACACACAATTACAACACTCTCCCAAGAATACATCATACACAGACATAAAAGAGGTGGTTTACTCAGGGTGAATTAACATGACTAAATCCTTCTCTCTGAAACCCACATGTACCGACTCAAACAGTAATTCTAACAGACGCACTATACCCAAAAATACACATTTTGTGTTTACACTTCTCAGTAGCTATACTTAGTGTGCGCAGACAGAAACACAGTGGCGTGACATTGATCTATGGTAAAACACGCAGGATGTCTGAGGAGATTAGCTAGTGGCCCTGCTGGGCTTGATGTGGTTCTCACCAATAGTAACAGTGTAGATGGAATTAGCGTAGCCATCATAGTTGCAGTTGTCATTGTACTGGCCCCCGTTGCCACTGGCAACAACAAAAATGCTGCCAAAGCCTCTCCTGCCAGCGATCACGCCATGTTGCAGTGCCGCCTAGAGGGACACAGAAGTAGAGAAGAGATAGAAAGATAGAGAGAGAAAGAACTTTTAGTATCCAGTAGCTTACACATTATGTGACATGTAAAACAAGGAAATAGACCTTCACATAAATAAAAACAATAACTATGAAATCACAGCTGTGGAAGGCTTAAAGGCTTAAATCACACAAAGACCAAAACAGATTGTGTGTAGAGGCTAGAGGCTAGGCCTTGTGAGAGGTGTGACTCAATGTGGTTTGGCAAGGTAGGGGCAGAGAGGCAGTGTGTCCAGCCCAATAGCCAATTTCACCCCACCATTTCTGTGTTGAATTAAAGAGCTGAATAGCTCACGGAACAAAAGACAGGACATGTGACAGGAGTCTCTGACCATGATTTCCTGCCTGGTGAATGCAATGCAGAATGCAATAGGTGACCATCAATGTCAATGACGGACAGCAGCTTGTTGAGGGTCCTTTTCCCTGCCACTGATGTTATGGACTCCGGCTCATTGCCATCAACGCAGGCAGCTTTCCTCACCAGCTTGTCCAGCACGAGTTTTGACAACGCAGACAGGAATGTTTTTCACTTCAGTGGAGGTCTCACTGTTACTTAAACAGTACACCACTAAAATCTGGAGCACAAAGACTTAAAACAGGAGGATATTGCAAAGCAGACTTCTAGACTTCTGAGACAAATAGGGAAAGCACAGAAGACAGAATGTCGGTGATGTCAATGTTGAATAAATGATAATTACCAACCAATCATTTTCTTAGCCTCAAATGCACTATTAAAAAAAGCACAACACAGAATTGGCAGGGTCTCATAAGGACATTATTAACTATTCCATAGAGAATGAACGAAAACAATCATACGACAAAACGATCCCAACAAAACACTAAAACACTCGGGATTCTTTCCGACTGCTTCGGCTCATGCCCCTTGTCCACCAACATCCCTGTGTGGTGCGCTGCTCTGCGCTGCTCTAACATGGGCCCCTGTTTATTGGACCTCAGAGACACGCAGCTATAATGGCTATTTCTCTTTTACTGAAGTTTCCACCGACTGTGCCAAGACAGAGAAGAGAGAGAGTGGAACAAGAGCACTACAGGAGGAGAGCTGCCTCCAAGGACTCCTAGCCTTCAGAGACTGATGCTTTCCTCCCTCTCCTACTCCTACTCCACTCCACTCCAATGAATGATTGAAAAAGCCTTGACTATGGCCTTCTAGAATCTTCTTGTTCACTTTCTGAGAGCCTGGACGACAAACACACGGCACGCGGCAGTGTTCTCAGAAAATGAGAGTCTGGACAATGGACATCTTCAGATCACTGAAGGAGCACCAGTGAGGAAACGAGAGAAAGCAGAACTGAGTCATGCAGATGTGGTCAAATAGGCCTGTTTAGAGGCAAGTGTGACCACATGTGTATATAATTATATTGCTGCCTTATCTGGGTGATCTTGAACAAGACTGTTTTAGATCAAAAACAGAGCTACAAGACAGGACTACAAGTACAGGGCTACAAGACAGGGCTGCTGAGAATTCAAGCAGATGGATTCAACAGATTTTAGTGGTCAGCAAATACCAGTCAAGCACTGAGAAGCACACATTCCTTTTTACTAAATATCCAGCCAAAGGAATCGTCTGCACCTACATGGGAATTCTGCAGATCCATAATCAAGGCCATGTTCTCAAATCCCTCTGGATCTGTGAGACACTGCTCTCTGCTGGATGAGCAAGGAGGTACAGATTTGCTGACTGCCCGAGGGCAATTGTGAATAGGCATGACTTGTCGACTCTCCTGATTAACAACATTTCTGCAGTGCAGGGCCTTTACTTGGCAAAACTCACAACAGCAAAACAGACAAACATGTCTGGGCGTCACACCTCGCACCCAGTGAAAAAAGGTGTGAAGGAGTGGAAGACTAAACACCGACAAACAGACAAGCTGCACCTCTATGAGCAGGTAAGGCCACTTACACAGTGCACAGTGTCGCTCATGAGTCATACATCCCTCTAAGCTGCTTTCACAGTCAGCTGCCTCGTTTAAAAAAAAAAAAAAAAAAATGAATACATATAGTAATGCACAACAACAATACGCGACCAGACAGGGATCAGGGCAACACCACAAAAGCCTGCAGAAGAATGTCGAGGCGATTGTATTCACTTTCTTTCAATCCAGTCAGTTCTGGCATGATCTTTAGCGCAAACAGTCACTTGCACTACTTCACAAAGCATTAAATAAGTGCTTGTATGTGGGTATGTGTGTGTGTATGTATATATATATATATATATATATATATATATATATATATATGTGTGTGTGTGTGTGTGTATATATATGTGTGTGTATATATATATATATATATATATATATATGTGTGTGTGTGTGTGTGTGTGTGTATACGTGTGTATATGTGTGTGTGGTGTGTGTTTATGTGTGTGTGTGCGGTGTGTGTATATGTGTGTGTGGTGTGTGTATATGTGTGTGTGTGTGTGTGTGTGTGTGCCAACCTTGCCCAAAGGATGTGGTCCATCAACAGTTCTCCCGTCATCATCGGGCCCCCAGCTACGGGAGGAAAAAGAGCGCACATACGTGACAAACTCCTTCACAGAGAACAACTTAAGACCACCGCAAGCACCTCACCACGTGCAAGGGAAATTCCTGTGTCTGAACCTAAGATCTTCAAAATCACCACATACAATCACCTATTTTCAAAATGTCATACAACTCACCCCCCACCCAGTCTGAATTAAGACACAGTGCATGAAAACCCTGCTTTGTGTATAGTCTGGGTCTACGCATTACACAAGACATCTGAAATGTCTATTATCATGATGCCGTGCTGCCATTGAAGTGTCCTGAACTCTCTTTGGTTACCTGCAGCTGTAGACATCGTTGACCTGATAGTGTTTGTTAAAAGCTACAGCCTCCATACTATCGGTTAGTGGTCCATCCAACACTCTGATTCCTGAAACAAAGAGGGTACACTCATTTATTTACATCATATGACCGCAAACTCCTGGAAATCTCTGGCTACACTTATGTCAAATACAAATTATGGACTACTTTTACAGTACTGTTTTACATTTAAACATCACTGATCAAATTCTGTAAAATCAAATGCAGGCTCAAATCTTTGTGCTGAGCTGAAAAACTATATGATTGTGGTATTCACACATTAACACACCTGCAACTCTGCTGCCGTAAGCAACACCCACAGCACAGAAACTATTGTTGGACACGGCTGCAATTTCACCAGCGCAGCGAGTGCCGTGGTGATTGTCGCTCCGAGCATCAGGATGGGGCATAGGATCAGGGTCATTTGAGTTCAAGTCATAGCTGCCTTCAGGGCTCTTAAAAAAACATAAAAAACAAAAACAAATATTAAAGTAATAATTTAATGACTTTTAAGACCTTTTGAAGACCTCTAAAGGTAAAAATACCAGTTGCAGAAATTTTTATTGTTGTGGGATAGGCGGGTATAATAAAACAGATTGCCAAATAGGAAAGTATGACTTATGTTTTGAATAACGTTAGAAAAACAGACTCATATTTTTAAATAGTTGACTTATTAATGTCAGAAATAAAAATTCAAGTTGAGAGCATACCTGAAAAAAATACAGTAGTATATAACTACAAATGTCTACCTGAAAAATTCTGTTCTTTGAAAAATCTTCTTGATAGACCTGTCCTTCATAACATCAGATGAGCACATGTTTCTTTTTCTATTCTGAATTTATAGCAAGTAGCTTTTTGCCATAATGTTGTACCTTTTAATGCACTTAACACGTTTATCAATACATATATTGCTCTAAATTGCAAATTACACATGTTTAAGCAGGCTATAATATCAGCATTGCAGACTGTATACAACGCATGGTGGGGAAGTCACACTAACATTCTACGAATTTCTGCAGCACATGCACTCCTAATTATGATTAGGCCAACAGGTTTAGCTGAAATAATTACTTTTCGGCGCAGTTTGTCTGTTTGTATGCAACGTTAAAAAACTACTGGCTCTACAACCACAGTGTTTCCCCTACTATGTATTCAGCAGCGGTATTTCTTTCAAGGTTATATACCATCAGACCCCCCTAGCTTCCTATAACTTACACCACCGCTGCTGGAAAAAATTCTAGGGGAAACAATGAACCATGACGTACAGTATAGTTTCACTTTGAGTAACATTGTGAGATATTGGCATTTGCAAAAGTCTACGCTCTCCGAGTAGGCTAGCCTTTAGTTGATGTTATAAACAGGCTAGTGAGGTTTCTATGTAAAGTTACTTTTACCACCTGCATTATCCTACACGGTTAATGTAACTTCCTTTGTCAGTTTATGAACAACCAAACTAGCTTGCAAATAAATACATAACATTAACTTAATTCTTAATCTCTTAATCATTTTTCACACTCATGAGCTCATGAATGGTCTTCACTTCAGAAATCAGACATTCAGAATGAAGAGGGGGACTGAGAGGTCAACAATGCTGGTGTTGACTTGTGGCATTAGGCTACACATTCTATCATTCCCACTTGCTAATGTTTTTTAGTTAAAGGCATACAATGCAGGTTTAGGTATTTTTGGCGACTGCAGAGCTTCCTCTAGAGTCGCAATGTATTTATATGTTACACTGCTATTGTAAATAGCAACGACTTATCCCCCCTGTACACAATGCAAATGCTTTTGTTGTGGAGGTGAAGGATTAACAACAGGCAAAATCTCTCCAAAAAACTCTCCAAAGAGCTACATCTACTGACAAGGTAATGTTTCACGATTCTCGTGAGATTTGGCGGGCCGCCGCTCTTGGAAGTTGCATGGCTGGTTTTCTCGATAGGGACTCGCTCCATATGCTGTATAGCTATGCTAGGTGAACGATTTGCCTATTACAAGTTTGTCTACCATCAAATTGGCTTCGTAAAGGTGAAAATCTTGCATAATGTACCTTTAATGGATGAAAGCAAGGGAAATGAATCCTGCACTGTGATTGGTCGAACACTTCTCAGCTGGCTCGAAGCTCATTGGCAAGCCAACTGTGCACCAGGTCAAACTTATAAAACCAGCTTACTTTTGATGTCAAAATGCGCAGCTAATATACAGGTACAGGTCTGAATATAAGCTGAACAACAATCATTCTGCTCCAGATCCAATTTAATGTCTGTCCTCCTATTCCAGACATTCCTTAATTTTCTTCTGGATAAATAAAGTATCTCTATCTATCTATATATCTATCACTATCTATTTAATATATTTTAAGGTCTTAAATATAAAAAATGAACACATACAATAATGGACAACAGCAATAAAGGACACATATAATAATGCACAACAACCTGATAGAGAACCCAGCTTGGTTTCCAACAACACGTAACAGCTGATGTACTTACGTAGTTAGGCTGAATATCTGCCAGTGTGTGTTGGACGCCGTCGTCGACGACCACCACGGTGACTCCTGCCCCTGTGATGTTGTGCTCCCAGACTCCGGTCACGTTGATGTCCATGCCCGCTCGGAGCTCATTGTGCTGTGCAAAATAGAGAGCAATTAAGAACTGAGGAATAACGATGATTTTGGAAAACACGACAGAAAACAGAACATTGGAATTGTTGCATGATGATTGACTAATGTTTTTTGTGGTGAATGTCTACATAATGTTAGTGTAGTAGCTATGCAAACTATAGCTATACTATTGAATTATATACTATTTAGTATAAATAGCTATAGTATTTATTTATAGCAACAATTTAAGCTTTGTTTTGGGGATACTTATGCTGGGGAAATTGAAAATGCTTTGTATTTTGTTGGGGTGGAAAATATTGGCAGAAGTCATTTTAATAAATAGTGATACACTTGGCGCAAAAAGTCTTTTGCCTTTATCTTTCTTTATTTGGCTGCCACTTTTATCCAAAGCATTAAATTGCAGGACCAGACTCCCTGGAGTATTCCACGGTTATGTGCCATGCTCAAGGGCCCAACAGCGATAGCTGGGAGTAAAATCACGACTTTTCAAGCTACTGCATGCAACTTAGCCACTACACTACCACCACACCCTTTATCAACATACTTGTTTTGGTACTCAAGTGTCTTTCAGTGTTACTTAATCACAACTCATTGTCACTCATTTCACTGCAAGCCTAGTTCAATCTCACATTTCTGGCACTTAGAATCAAACACCTTAAAGTGTAACCATGCATATTGCATGGTTCTTTGTGATGAACACAGCACAGCTGCTGTGTAATGATAATACAATAGAAAGAACAGAGGCGCACTCAAGGGCTTGATACTCATACAATTTGTATTGGGAACCGAGATTTTAACAATGAGTCTCAGGACAAAACTGGAAAACAAACGTTTCGGGCTTAGCCCATTATCAAGGTCTCCATTATAATGATAATACAAATAATGAGCCTGATTATTACAGCAGTGTGTTAAATAGTACATTTATGTTCCTCTTTTTCTCTGAAAATGTGCTCATACTCACCATAAACATGAATCAGAAGTCAAGTGAAGTGAAGTAGGATGACCTTGTTCTCTCGCCAGTTGCCATGGTGACTCATAGTATCAAAGCCCCATTGATGGCTTTGTATAATCGTCGAGCATGCACTTTACTTAAAGTGAACATACTCAAAGACAAGAGACTATATAATTTGAATGTAATTCGGTGATTACAGGCGAAATAGCAAATCGCGATGCTGTCCGAAAGTTTAAAAGTTATAATAATTTAAACTTTTGTGGCGACAAGCGACGGGTGAATGAAGCTTATGAATGGGGCTGTGCACTCAAAATTTGTTAACCCTCTACAGTATTCTGGAATGTTACCCCTCACTGCTCCCAGGGCACCTTTACTCACCAGATGCCACTGTTTGGGATACTTGGGATCGTTGAACGCCACGCTCCTCTTCGACCGGCTGAGGAGGAGCTCCTGAGAGTGCCAGGCCACGTACGGGTGGTCAGCCAGGGCCTGCCCTGCAGCGCTGGCCCCCCTGGTGTCTCTCTGGCCCTCCTCCTCGGCCCCCCGACACAACAGGTAGTGCCCCGCCAGCTGCCCGATCTGTCCGCGGTTCTCTAAGCCGGCGTCAACCGCCACCAGGTGTGCCAGCTCGTCCATGTCATGCCCTTCCTCGTTCAGGCGCGCGTGCAACCGCACTGCCCACGACTGTCCCGGGCCGCAGGAGGGGGGCGGAGGTGGGGTGTGCAGAGGGTGAACGGTCAGGAGGATCAGGGGGGAGAAGAAGAGGAGGAGGGGGAAAGATGGGGATGATGCCATGGCAATAAGCACGGGACTTCAACACTGGCGCTCCACATCAGAACTGCAGCCTGGTGGAGAGAGAGAACACCAGCAGGAAAGTCAGATTTTAGCAGAGTTTGTAAAATGGAGGTCAAGACAGAAAAGAAGAAGTTGCAGACAATGAGGAACACATTCATACTAGGGTGAAATTTTACAGAAGCAACCTGAAACTCAACTTCAATCTGACTTTAAGTGTACATTGTGGAAAAAAAACACAAAGTTTAATTCACAAGTACCAAAACGGGGACACAGCTTGACAAAGTCTAACCAAGTACCACTGAGCAGTAGAGTGAATCAGGGTATCTGCAGATAACCCATTCCCATGAAAAGGTGTGCACAATCTGAAGTCTGAGCTGCGAGGTTTCGTCTTTTATGCTAGAAGCGGGTTCGGGGGCCTCCTACTTCTTATAGCCCACGTAACATATCCAATCACAAATCGGGGATTTGTCCCCTTGACAGGTGACTGACATGTTTACGAACCAATCAGAGCCCTTGTCAGAAAGGCAATAAATCATATTGATGGAAACTCCATGTTTACAATAAAAATAATGTGTATGACATTAGTTGGTATCAATGTCATGATTTTGCTGACTATCGCTACTTGGGTGCATGGGTTTTGGGTGTAAGACACTTTCCCAGGCATTTCAATAATCAATCATATAGGCTTGTGTTGTGGGGACCCTTTCCTAAGTGCTTCTTAAGTGCTTTCTACATGTTTCATTGACACTTTCCCAAGTGTCCAGTGGGATCACGTTATGCTTGGGGTACGTACAAAGAAAGGTGTCGTAATGGGCAAGCTTCAGCACACAGGGGAGTGCATGAACTAAGGTGAATGGGGCAATGAGTTCTACTGCAGAGTGTATAGGCCTTTTTCTGACCACACAAAATGACCACACACGTCACAGAGAGGAGAGAAAACAAAGGAAATGAAAGCAGCAACCTGATTATGTGTCAATTACATGTTAGCCTCACTAATTTGGGAAGTGAGAGTTAGCCTATTAACAAATACCCCTGCCGCCTACAGAGTCTAAAACAAGTCAAATAAACAAAACAAAAAAAAAACCCTCCACGACATCATAGAGGAAATGATAATAGGTAGATCTAATTAGATAGAGATTTTATGATTAATGTTGGAGCAGTAAAGTATTACATGGTCAGTTGTAAACTAAAATGATTAGGCCTTCACTAGCACCATACTGCTCCAATGAGATACAAAAAAACAACATACAAGTGAGAATGAGACAGAGAATTTCCAGGGAACAGGGAAGAGTTAGTGTTGAACAAATAAGGAAAAACAATACCATAGCACCCTACAATGGATTAATTCATAGATAGATAGATAGATAGATACTTTATTGATCCCCAGGGGAAATTCTGTTCAATTCATGTCTCATTGCTATGATCATGACAATTCGTTGCTTTTCGAAATAAGTGGGTCTCTAGCTACATAATTAAGCAACACAATTTACCTACTATTATTTCACTTAAAAATATATTACTACGGTTAGAAAAGAAAACACACACACACACACACTATTTGTAACTGTAAACAAAAAACAGATGAGCCATCCTCAATTTAACCTCTCGGATGACTTGCTGCTGAATAGTTAGTGTCCGATTAACACCAGACAACAGTTTCAAGTTTTTGACTTGCACTTTGGCCTGTTCGTTTGAAGTGTGAAATGTAACCTGCAATGCAACCTTTCACGAATTTGTGGAAAAGACTTGAGAATTAATAGCTAGAATTAATGTACTGTAGGTTAGCGTTATGTATCGCTAGGCAACATTGTTACAATATATTTAGCCTACTTTATGCTTTATGCCTAACGTTTCGGTTCCAATTAACCAAGTCTAAAGAACAGTTAATGTTACTTAGCGTGATCCTTGCAGAAGCGGCAGAAGATGATTAGTTAGGTGTCAATATTAACATCAAGCCATGTGAGCTAACTTAGCTATCTGACGCTATCACAGGTAACAGCGTGACACACATACAATTATTAAACACAAGAGGTTTAAGACAAGGTTGACCAACTGATCTCTATTAACCGAGCGCACATAGCCAGAGGCATTACGTTATGTTTCTCCAGTTAACACTGTTGTTGTCATGATGATTCGCTACAGACAGCCCGCTTCAAAATTGGCTACAGCGTTCCTCGCTAATCTGACAGTCCCGTAGCCAAATAGACAGGTAGAGGTATACAAAACAACATGGCTCATTAACATAATTAACCAATATACTATAGCCTACATACCTGTATGTCAACATGCTCATTCGAAGACTAGGCTACACAGAATTAAAACGAATGCTTCTTGTGCCGATTTCCAACTTGTCATGTCAGCGACAAACATACTTCCGCAACTGTGACTAGGATCGTCATTTCCGGTGTTATGTCGCAACATTATATCCCATCACTTTTGTACATCATTGTGCCCCTCCCAAACATCACACACCTTCTTCGATTACAGCAAACTCCTTCTAGGCCCTGGTAGCTGACAGTCACAGTCAGTAATAGCCTAAATGAAATGACTTGTTCCAGATACAATAGGGCAATCAGGTGTAGCATGGTGTGATGTGGCTGGTGTCCCCTAGTTTACCCTATCTGTTATTTTTGGTAGAAACTGCACAGGATGATAAGATTGAACAGGTTGATAGTTAATACAGCAGATTGGCCTAAACATGAAAATCACAACAATCTAAGCGTGTTTGGGCCTATTGCATAACTCCTAATAGGCTACATCATCCCAAAAAGCCGAATTCTGAAAAAAAAAATCCACAATTCGGTAGGCTACTAAACAGTTTACTGTGACAGTCTCACATGTTTGGTGTGGACTTTGTTCAGGTGAAGTTAATGGACAGGTGGCATACAGAAAAGTCCTGAGGACCTCTCATGGCCCAAAAGTAAATGACACCCTTTACAACACTTATACAGTATAATTTGGCAATACATATTTTACTCCTGTCCTGTACAATACCCATACTCGTCCTTGTGTTTTCTTCTTTATACCTTTGGCCGTTTCCTACTTTTGTAGACTTGTTCTATTGTACTTCAAGTGTATTCACCAAACGTAAACCACTTAATTGAATAAACTGAAAAAAGGTGGCATTATAAAAGTTTTGGCATGCAACACATGTAAATATTACTATGAAATAATCCTAAAATGCAGGAAAATGAACAAATTGCGTTTTAAAAAAAACTAGACACCTCATGGATAGGTACAATAGTTACTTTATTGATTGGGCCATTATTTTAAATAATTTACATCAGTCAGACAATATAGAGTCAATACATATACTTTCACATCCATCACTGACATGTGCTGCCTTGGTCCTCTAACAAGCGTTTGCTTTCCTCAGTGACTTTGTAGAAACCAAGCTGAGTGTGGAGGAAGCATTTTAAACAGAGGTGGTGCATTTCGCTACGTTTAGCTCCCAGGCTCGTGTCACCCTACAACTCAGCTCCAGTGTTAGTTCTGCCCATGCCAGTGGGGACACACAAGATGTCGGAATGTTCTTTGAGGACCATCAACGGAATGATCCAAAATTCCCTCTATATTACCATGTGTCTTCACTCACCAATAGGAGGTGATTTTCTTATAGTGTCAGTGAACTCATCTGACAAAGGACAGTTATGTGAATTCTGTTTTTGCATATTTTGACAATTATGTATGGACAATCCGACAGCGGCTTTTTGGTGAGTGTGTGTGACTGAATGCATGCGTTTGCATATAAGCAATGTCCCACATTAATAAACGTGATATGTTAAGCAGACAAATATTAAATTTTGTTGAAGAACCATTAAAAAAGTGTCATTAATTCTGTTAAATACACATACTTCAGTACTTTGATGCATAAACTTACAAAGCCAGCAGCAGGATCCCTTCCTATACCATTTGTTACTTTATATTGTAAGTTGTCTGAATATGTGGTCACATCAGCAGGTACATTTAAATCATTAGCACTTGATATGAGATTTGTAAGAGGCTGGTATCATATCACAAAAAAACTATTCAGCTTTTTTCACTATTCATTCAGTTATTTCTGAAGGTCCCCTGATCTGGATATGTTGTCTTTCATGCCACACACTCATGTTGTACAGTCACAAACACACAAAAACAGTTATACACACTGTCTACACATAAGCACTCTCCCTCACTGACAGCTGCAATGTCAGACATCAGCACTTTGATGTCTGTGTGACAAGTTTAAACTCAACAAATTGAGGAGACATTCCCTCCATTTGTGTGTGTGTGTGTGTGTATGTGCTTGTGTCTATTGTGACACACCACAACATTTTGATTTTGCGTTAATATTTGTGTGGCCGTTCGCGGGCACACAACATTTGATACTCCTTGTGATATGTGACACTTTCCCATATCAAACATAAACACGGGTTACTTGAGAAGGGAAATGTCGTCCGCAAAGTCACCACCAGTGAGAGGGCGCAGGCACCGGGCAAAGCGCCACTGGCACACCATCAGGCACAAGGGCAGCATGAACAGGGCACAGATGCCCGCCATGATGTAGGCGATGGTCATGAGGGTAGACTCGTCCGTCTGTGGGATGTTATAGCCGCAGTCCTCAAGGTCAAAGCCGTGGAAGGGGCCCTCCACAGAGGCCGTACGGAACTCATCGTGCACTAAAGTGTGAGACATGGAGAGAGGAGACGAATCAGAATCACAACTAAAATGAGGGTTTCTGCTGCATTAGCTACATGACTGATAAACAGAGAGGGAACAAAACAAAACACCATTGAAACAATCACAATCAATAGATTGTTATAGCTGTATTGGTTAAGAGTGCTATAGTATGTGTAGATTTTTTTTGTTTAAACATTAAAAAATACCTAAAAATACCATATAATAAAATAAAACAATAAACAAACAATCGACTTGACATCATGTCAAAAATGCCCTGTGCTCTGCGTTAGCATGCAAACTAGCAGCACCAGGCTGACTCTTGCAATACCAGATTGGATCATGTGTGGCACTATCAAATACATTGCAAGTCAATGGCAGAATGCTGTGTGGCTGCATTAAAGACAACCTAAATCTTACAGAATTACACATAGCTCCTTTAAGTGCCTAACAACAGACAGAACCCCCAACCAAACCCACAATGGCATTGTTGCCATTAACATACATAAAGGAACAAATTTCACAAATTTCACAATTTGCCCTTCTATGCTTTTATCAGCTATTCCTGTTTGCTTTTGTTTATGTTGTAAGGCCCGTCTTTTGCCCAAACCTTATGCATTTCTAAAGAATGCCTTTTGCAGTCAATTTACATGTGTGGATGCCTGTGTTTGATCTGTATTGTCTTAGCTGGCCATGGCCAAAGATCCCCAACACCCGCTCATGCATAAAGTGACCATTTGCTCCTTGTTCTGACCCCTCTACTGAGAGATAACTCAGTCCTGGGCCTACTTGATGTCTTGGTGAAATAGGCCAACCTCATTATCATACAGTATTGCTCTGTAAATATGTGTTGTGAATAATACATTCATGTTTGGTCTTGAATTAATACTTGTAATGTGGGCAACAGTCTGATTATGGTTTTGGTACAATTGAATGTATCTGTGCATAGTTGTAGATTAAGAATTAAACTGTAGCATAAAGTTATGATATCCACCTGGGCCACACCCATCCACCTCAGACAACAAAGGCTCTGATGAGTCGGGGGTGGCCCAAGTGAATGATAAAAGTGGAGGCTCTGGTCCTCCTGGCTCTTCTGGTCTTCTGTCTTCTCTCCCATCTTGGGGTTCTCTTCTGGTCTTCTGTCTTCTTCTTCTGTCTTCTCTCCCATCTTGGGGCTTCTTTTCCCATCTTCTCTTCTTTTCCACCTTGGACCTCTTCTCTGGGTCTCTCTCTTTTCCCCCCCTCTCTCTCTCTTCCTCTCTCTCTGTCTCCCTTTGTCTTTCTCTCTCTCTCTCTCTCTTTCTCTCTCCCCCTTTTTCTATCTCTGGGTTTGTATTGTTTTATCTGGTGTATCTGTTATCTTTAACTTGTCAAGTTTACCTCTGTGAATTGGTTAAGTTTCCTTTGTTATCATTTGCTACTTTGTTACAGTAGACCCTGTGAGTTTACTTGTACATTCAACTGAAGTGATATTGGTTACATTTACCTTTAAGACTTAATGCCTATAATAATGCCTCCAATAGTATATCTTCAATTCTCGTAGTGTGCCATGCCATTCTCCTCCATAGCTGATAAAATAGTTATTTGGTAATTGATTGGTGATACAAATTATTAATCAAATGGAGTCAGATTAACGAGTATGTAATAATATCATTGCCATTTAACTCTTCACCCTATTTGTCCACAAAAGCTCTTTCAAGTGAGGATATAGCTCGACGTCTCTATGTTTCTGAGAGAATATAGATATATCATTTATGAGGCCTTCTTACAATGTAAAGCACATTGAAAGACCTCTGTGTATGAAATGCGCTATATAAATAAAGTTGACTTGACTTGACTTGACTTGACATGGTGTAGCACTGAAATAGACTCATACGATACAAATGATCACGATTGCCCTTTATTTCCTCACCATGGCAAGTGCTGACAGCGAAGCCGATGCGCTTGTTTTGGCGGTCAAACACCACGTAGAAGCCCTCCATGATGACGGCACCCATGACGGTACCTGTGCTGGACTGGGACACGGCAAACTTGTAGCAGTCCTCCTGCGCCGAGGCCACGTCCTCTACAGGTCGCAGGTACTGCTGCAGAGGGCACAGGGGACAGGACAGGGACATGTCAGTGGACACAGAGTCACACATCGATGCTGCCTCCAAAAATTACCACTATTCAGGAAATATAAGATATCTTATACAGCAAAATTAGTTGTTTCCGTTTCAAACCGCACTTGCTGCCTCGCTCCCCAGTTAGATATCTTAAAAGGCAGCAGTTTTTCTCGTTTCGAACAGAATCATAGTCTATCTCAAATTGTCAGCTGTAATGTCAGCTCTCAGGACAGCTCACAGAGGAATCACAGCGCCCTCTATAGGTTACTAATCGATATGAATGAAAATACTTGTTCAGAAATATCCCTTCACCCCAACACTATTTAAAAGGTATTATATTTATTGTCTTGGAAATGGAAAAGATTATATGTCTCCTGCAACCACATCCACTAGAGTTCTTGAGGACATACTTGTTAAAGGACTTTCAACAGACCAAAAAAAATCGTCCTTACCTGTGGCAGGATGGAGATGCGGAAGGACTGGTTGCGGTTTTCGCTCATCAGGTACAGGGAGATGACAGGGAAGATGTGCCAGGGGGTAGTGCCCGCCTGCCAGCACACCAGCTGCTCTCCCAACCAGAAGCCTGAGGGGAACTGCTCAGTCTGCAGGGGGAGAAGAGAGAGAAGCATCTTACAGTTATTTTCATTAGCATTGAGATGAAAATATTTGTCCAAAGCGATTTGCAAAACATATAACACAATTGAAATGCATCTTTACAAAATAAAATACAAGACAGGAAGAATAAAGCATTGTGTATATGGTAATACAATAACATACACATAATAACATTAAAATATGTATGTATAATCGTAATAAAATTATAGTACACATTTGAACCCATACATAACATCCAACAGGTGGTTCTATTTTGGTTGAAGACATTTTCCTTATGTACATGTATAAGGATAATGTCTTCCTTACTATTGCTTGGAAAAAAGCACAGATGCACAAAGCACAAATAGCAATAGAAATGGTATAACTGATAGTAGTGTGTGTAAACTTATATGTCAACAAAAGTTGGTGATTGGACAGAGAAGTAACTGAATCAAGGAACAATCTGTGTCTTCAACAATCTGTGCCTCTGTATGTCAATGGTTAAACAATGGAAGGACTCACTGACTGACTGACACAGAGACACTACTGTGCTGCATGTGACCGTGACACTCTGCAGTGATAAAAAGCACCACTACAGTACCCTTCTGTCTTTTATGCTGCACATGAGAGGAGACAAGAGGAGAGGGAAGAGAGATGAACAGAAGTACTGACTGAGGAGGCTGCTTCAATGGCCTTCACTGCTGCCTGGAAAACTTTACGAGGGAGGCGCAGGTTTGTTGTGCCGCTGTCCACAATACTCTTGTCATAGTTATACTGCAAAGATACACCAAAGAACAGAATTAAACAACAAACATACAAATCATATACATGTACACAATAACACAACAAGAACAAAATATGTCAAATATACAAAACATTTTTACAGACCACTCTGATCTAACATCACATTTTTAAAGTATGATACATAAACAATACAATTATGAATGGATAAAATATATTTTTTAGAACTGTACATTTTCAAGCATCCCTAACTGTAGAGTGAAAACAATTAACAGACCTCTTTACAATCCATGCTGAGATCCTGTCCATTGACCTCAATGCGCACAATAATGACCTCATAATACCACTCCCGACGAATAGGAGTGTACCACAGTTCTCCTGCATACAGAGAAGAATCCGTGCCACCAATGATCTATCGGAGGAAGATGTTAATATGCAGGTTAATAGTCTTGCTTATATGTTGAAAATTCATTTAACAGTCTTACTAGACCCTAGACAGTAAATTTACAGAACTATATTTTCAGCATCCTTATCCTTTCTTTACTTTACAGTACCACCAACAGTGGAAAAAGGTGCAAAGTTTCTCTTCCTAAAAATGGTGATATATGGCTTCCTTCTTATTCTGTCTCATTCTCACCATGCTCCCCCCTACAGTGGCACTACCCAGGCTGTAATTCTTGGTGTATCCAACACCACACAGCTGCAGGGAGAAAAGGTCGGGTACGTTTGTCTGACGAACCAGTGAGTCAAAGAAAGGCTCCAGCGTCTCATCTGGCTGTAGGGGAAAAAACACAAACCACCACTCCAATTAACATTGGGTGCACATGCACTTAGTATTTGCTTCTCACAAAACACAACTCACCCGTGCGATTTCAGCATAGGCCAATCCCAGGATTCCTTCCCAGTTGGAGCCGTTGATGAAGAAGCGGTCCGACTGGGTGATGGCTGCGATGTTGGCCCTCAGTGAGGCGTTGGGCCCATGGGGTATGGAGACCACATCAGTGCCCAGCTCCCCCTCCCAGCGCCCCTGCGTGTAGGGAACATACACGTTGCGGCCGAGGTCTTTGTACGAGGCGGACCTGTAACAAGAAGTGGAGGTTAAGTGCCACGGACAGAGAAACCTTCTGATGCATTTTTAACATCCAATCACAGCCATAACAGGATTGCAATAGCAACTAAAACTTTAACGATTTAGCAATTTAATTACACAATTTAATGGCCAGAGGTCTGCAGCATGTTGGTATATGATGATTAACTGGGTTAAATCTATCAAAGGCTAATTGTGGATAACTGGATTAAAGCTACCATCACACGTGATGCCAAGAAACAATCCTCAACCATTATAGCTGTGCGACCTATGCCCATGCAATACAGTGGTGACTAAAGAGCTTTTAAAGCAACACCAAAGAACTTTCCCTCTGACGCACGCACGCTATTTGTTTATCCAGCAACGGCTTTGCAAATAACGATGTCCACAGACAAGGTAGAATATTTTGCATGACTTATAAAAGTATGATGTATTGCGACATCAGATGCAAGTCAAATTTGTAGTTTCTTACATCTCATTCCATCGAACTACAGATCCGCTACCCGATCTGGCAAACTTACATAGTGCGGTTATAGCCGATAGAGGGCTGCGAAGCGAATGCAGAAGTGCCGTTCACCCTGTTACGAGTTGATGAACCACTGAAACGATTTTGGAAACATTATTTTAAGGTATAAAAAACTCTTTGGTGTTGCTTTAACATGGGTGCTAACTCACAGCGACCGATGGTAGTATCTGCGGAGGAAGGGGTGAGGAGCTGCTCCGACTGCGAAATTACTGCTGCCCGTATCTACCAGGATATTCAACTGCAAGAAAAAACATAAACATTCCATGCTCTTTAGCTTAGTGTAATATGATTTGTTATGCCACATACTGTGAAGTGGGGGTGGATTCTAGCTACTGACACAGGAGATTAATGAATGATCACACACGGAGCACAAGCCACGAGCAGAGCATCATGGGTAATCATGATCTATCTCAGACAGTGATTGATCATGGGAGTGATTTGAAACTGTGTTAATGAGAGATAATTAAATGTGAGCAAACACATATAACTCACTCTCAAATTGTGACTGTCAAGATTAAAAATGTATGTTTTTTTCTCTCTGAAATAGGTCCTTTTTTCCAAGATCCTCTACTCTTTATGTATGCCATCTATATTTGAAGTGTTCCTGTAACCTCTTTGATTCCTAGAAACCTTAATTAGGTCTAACATGCAGATGGGTTTTGAAAAGACTAGTACACTCTCCTTATCATTATCCATTATTATTTGGGTACCACTTGACTTGGTGAAAAATAGAAAATAGTTTAGTTATCGTACAGCCACACTACACTGAAGTTTATTTGAGCTTATATCTTAAATCTTTGATATGGCATCCTCAGATGTTTCTCAGATGTGTGTGTGTGTGTGTGTGTGTGTGTGTGTGTGTGTGATGGGGTGGTCCTGCCAGTCTTTTGAAGCTCCAAGTAGCTTTCTGTGGTATTTAAAGAGCAGATTCATTATTGATTGTCCTCGTGCACACCACCAGAGATTGGCTAAAAGTTGGACAGACTCCCTGACTCTGCAAAATGTGATCCTCATTCACCCTCACACTGTGTGAATGGGAGCGAGGGAGAGACAGACCAGAGGTGGAGACAGAGAGGGCAACCTGAGAACAGTCAAGGGGGTGTGGAGAGAGAGAGAGCGGGGAGCAAGGGGCAACAGGAGCCAGTGGATTGCATACAGAGTACGGTAATGAGAAAGAGAGATTGACAGAGAGACTGAAAGAGATTGAGACAGAGAGATCAAGATCAGTGAGATAGAGAGAGGTCCAACAGAGCATCCTTTTAGGAAATACTGAAAGTGCACAAGAACTTCAAGGAAGGCTGACTTTCTGTGAAGTCCTTAACTGAATGAAGGCTGACTTTCTGTGAAGTCCTTAACTGAATGAAGGCTGACTTTCTGTGAAGTCCTTATCTGAAAGAAAGGAAATCCAAGGGCTTCTATGTGCCCAGATCTTCTCTTGTTTGTATGACATATGTATCACCAAAGGCAGGGAATTTCACAACTATTGTGGCTTGTCAGCAGGGATGTTTGCCTCTTTCCCTCGCTTTCTGTGCCCCTGCCATCCGGCCACGCAGTCTGCCGTCTGAGGGATAATACGCTGACTCCTCTTCATCGATCTGTCCTGCCTGCTTCCTGCTCTCGCCTGCTAAATCCGGGATGCAAAGCTGTATCCTGACACACACACACATACACAACCACACACACACACACACACAGAGACCTCCAACCTGCTACAAATCCACTGATATTTCCTCTCTGTCTTGTGCAAGCTCCTTCCCCCTCTTTTCCTCTACTCTGTCAAAAATAAAAGCCCATACGCGGAAGTGTGCTCAGGTCATCTACGAGTTCTGGACACACAGCAAGCATATGACAAGGGGCAGGTGATCTGCTGATCTGCTGATGCAGGGGAAAATGAGCGGAGAAAATAACACAATGGGAATATGAGCCGGGAGGAGCCGTGAATGGGCCTGTGCAATCCTAAGGAAAGTTGTACAGTGTGACGAGATAAAGGATAAAATTATGTATGTCACAGGCCAATGATTGTTTCTGATGCCTGTAATAGCTGTGTTTCTAGGATTTCCCTCAGATGACAGGACTATAGTCACACCAGTCCTAAAAAACAGTGGCTAAGTGGTGTTGGCATCATGAGGGAGTCTCAGTGTCTCAGCGGTGACTTTTATCCTGTGCTAATCCCTGTGCCAGCCTGTACCCTCTCCTCCAGCTGCATCAAAGAAGGAAATCTCTCTCTCTCTCTCTCTCTCTCTCTCTCTCTGTTTGGTAGTTTTGTTTTTCAAGCAATGGACAACATTTTCATGGTTGTTTTATAGGCTACTTCAGATACATTTTCTTACCAATCCAGGGAAACAATATTTGAACATTGCTGGAAATGTTGATGCTTTTGCTTTTGGTTTTATCAGATCTTATAGGGATGAAAAGAAAAATTGCAAACATTCTTACCTTTTGAGCTGGGTTGCCTACAGCCATCTCGACGTAGTACCCCTGTCCAGATTTCCCTCGGAGGTTGTCTATCATGTCCACAAAATTGATGCCACTGGCTGCTCGCCTCTTTCGTGTCGCCCTTGGACCGGGCAGCCGAACCGCAGGCTGTGCTTCAGAGAGGGGGCCTTGCCGCAGGGGAATACGAATAGCCAACGACTCCGAGCGCTGCGGGCCAATTTCGGAGCAGGTCACCACCGAAAGGCCCGTTATCGTCCATAGAAACAGCACCCAAAGTGGACAGACCGTCTCCATTTCCGAATGCAGTCGACTTTACGATGGTGTTATGGTATAGATTTTCTTGAATTTCGGTTTTTAGTGTGCTTGCTTCTACTCACCATTGGTTTCCAGTCACAATGCGTGTCTTCTTCATCGTAAGATCCATTTCGGGAACTGTAAGAAAGCCGTTGCATCGAGTGTTATTTTAAGCTGTTTTTCATTGCACTGTTGTCACCATAATTCGCCATTATTCGCAACACAACACATAACGGTGTGCTTAAGAGCAGGTCCTCTGTTATCCGTACTGTCACCTTCGCCTCCTTAGTGGGAAGTTTAAAAATAGAAACAGGTTACCGCATTTGATGCCTCAATGCCAAAAAACAAGTTATCTAATAGAACTGTTCATTTCGAAGAAAACCAATGGTAAAAAACAACGTCGATGAAATTACTGCAAGAAACTATATGGCCATTTAACGACCTGGCTACCAGTAGCCGAATGACTACCTTTAATCCAAAACAAAAACAATTCCTGACAGTCAATCAAATCTCAATCGCTGTGCTCGAATCCGTTCATCTCCCGAGCATCCGTGCACGTTCATCGTGCGTAACCTTCCATAATCCGCATCCCTCAGCTGTTAAACGCTCCCTACCTCCGCCTCCTCCATCTTTTCCTTGCATCCGCGGAAACTGAGCGCATCTAGATAAAAGCCTTTAGTGAGGGAAAATGTGAGACGGAAAGGATTGTGGGTACAGTAGTCTACCAACTCACTTCACTCACTCACATGAAACAAACAAATAAAAGGTTGCATTCACATCTGAAAGCTTTATTGAAATTCAGTTTATTAACAGTTGGCACAATATGCTTTGCAAAGCAATATTTTTATTTGTTTGTTGCAAAGCAATTAATCATTTGTTTTGGGGCCAAATGGGAGTAAAAGTAAGTTCCTTACAAAGTTGCTGTTTGTATGTTGATGATAATTATTATTCTGTTAATTATATTTTGTCTATTAATAATGTGTGTTTTATTATTTAGGCCATATGACTTTACAATACACTCTTAATTGAATGTAATGTTTATTGATGTCATTGTATGTTGCTTTGGACAAAAACATCCGCTAAGAATCATAAGCAAACATAAACATCTAAAAATGAATCACAGAAGTGCCCACAGGGGTAGTACCATGACCTAGGAAGCGTTTATGAGGTATGACTTCTTCATCCCAGGTGTCCCCTGTCAAATCTGCTGAGGTTCTCCCATGTGCCAGGTAAGGGGAGAAATAGCGAGGCCGGATAGCTGTCCTGCCTTTCTCTGTCCTTCCTCTGGGCAGGGCAGCCTGTGCTGTCACTGTGTGGGAGGGCAAGTCTACTGTCTGCTGCCTGGAGGGGGAGATGATGCACAGGCATGGGCTCTGAAGGAAGAGAGGAATGGGAGAGTATGACGGCATGTACCAAGGACAGCTCCTCACAGAGAGAGACCTATACAGGGAATTTGTCTGATGCATGAGCTATATTTGATTGCCTAATGAATATTTAACAATCAGCAAGTGTGTGTGAGAGATTCAGTAAATGACTCTAGAATGAATACATCATTCAGTACATGCGAGGCAGTCAAACAGGGTAAGCAAACACAGAATACTCTGTAAAATGCTGTGTATGTTTGAATAAGTGTGTAAGTATAGTATAAGTATAAGTATATATACTCTTTTGATCCCGTGAGGGAAATTTGGTCTCTGCATTTATCCCAATCCGTGAATTAGTGAAACACACACAACACAGAGTGTACACACAGTGAGGTGAAGCACACACTAATCCCGGCGCAGTGAGCTGCCTGCATCAACAGTGGCGCTCGGGGAGTAGTGAGGGGTTAGGTGCCTTGCTCAAGGGCGCTTCAGCCGTGCCTACTGGTCGGGGTTCAAACCGGCAACCCTCCGGTTACAGGTCAGAAGTGCTAACCAGTAGGCCACGGCTGCCCACAAGTGTATGTGCATGTGTGAGTAAGGGTATGTCGTCTCATGTGGCATTCACCATAAGCACAATGCTGTATAGGCTGGATTTCTCCAATTGCATGACTCTTGCTACATCCAGGCTCAGGGCTGCTGCTTGCACTTGTTTGCTGGGGAAGCTGGGATCGGCAGCTGCCACTCAATCTGCCAAGATAAGAACTGTACCACACACAGAAAACCCCTCAGTCAGTGCTTTCAGTGATACCACATTAGGTTTTCAATACCATTCATGGTCAAAAAAGATCAAACTGAATTTAAAAGGGCCGAGCTACCACTAGTTGTATATGTTCAGTGTATTTTCACTATATTTTCACATTCAGTGGATTATTTCTACTTATTTACATTCTACATTTGTTGACCCATTCAGCTGTCCTCTGAGAAGTGAAACGGTGTAAGTTCAGCATTAAACTTGGCATTGGCAGTTCTTTTAGCCCTCGCCTACTTGACCCATTTAGGGGCATGATAGGAGATATGGCTAATATTATACATATCTGTGTCCTTTACTGGAGATTCACTCAGTAATTAAGGATGATAAAATATAACATAATGCAACTTATATTAGTAGCCTTACCAGTTATCTGGGTTTGCTGTCCTGAAGCCTTTGGCAAAGGGGTTGCTGGCTATTTTTAGCTGGGTAATCTGGAAATATTGACAAGAAATGTGTATGATAATAGATTATATATATATAAATAATAAATCAACAAACAAAAAAGCTGTAGGAGAGATCATTTTGTATTACAGTTCAGTCTTAGATTTTCACATGCAAAGCCACTTCACACTTACCCTGTGGTTTTGGTAAGCAGTGACAGCAATGAAGCGTGTTTCTGGGAAAGAGAAGGTGCAGAAGTTGCGCTGAGCGTAACAGTGGCTGTCGCACCTTGGGTCCACCAGCACTACATGCAGGCGAGGCTGGTAGCAGTGCATTGAGTTCAAGATGATCTATAGGGGTTAGACATATACAGCATAAGGAGATGTATAGACAATTAGCACATGCCCACGGTTATGTTTCAGTTCTCCAACTCTGGTGTGCACCAACCTATTTATACTCATATATTTTTTTAATTGTTTACCAGTAAACTACACAGAGGAAACATTTCAAGTGTGTACTAAGTGTGTACTTGTGCTTGAATGTCTTTGTATGCTGCCTATATATATAGACCTATATGTATAGATCCTATATTTGGAATTCTTACATGTCCATTGTCATCCAGCAGGTTGTTGGTGAGTTTAAGCCGATCGAAGGAGACCGTCTGCTTCATCCACTGAGCTCCTCTTGCGGGGGAGTCTGGATGGAAGTGCACCCTACCAGGGGGGGAAGCATCACCGCGACCCGCCACCACCCAGGACGAGCTGTGGAAGGCATACCTACACAGGAGACGGAGAAGGGGAGGTTATGCACATGTATAAACAACCTTTACTGTATACAGGCTGCATCTTACCAGAACAGTCATTGTATCAGATGCCACCACTGTGTGCACTGCATTTAAGCAACACAATGCAGTTATATAAAGACCTTCAAATAAAAACTAATTTTGATGGTACAGTGACTAATAATATGGAGAATAAAAGCTCTGACATTGCCATTTAATAATTTTTTAATGAACTGGGTACCATCTTAGCGCTAAATACTATTGAATACTGACAGCAACAAGCAGAAATTACTATAAAATTACATATTTTTTCTATAAAATTACTTCATTTTATGTTTACAAATGAACATTAACACACCTGTATCTCTTGTTATCCATAGGGATTAAATCCATGAGCAGAACATACTCTGACTCGGGATCCATGCCTGAGATGCAGACCTGGAACGTGGGGAACATTCTCCTGAAGAACAATGAGAGCAGAACACCACACAGAAGATGACAAGAATATTCACACTACAGCCAAGTAGAACTCAGAGGTGTGTGTGCGTGTGTGTGTGTGTGTGTGTGTGTGTGTGTGTGTGTGTGTGTGTGTGTGTGTGTGTGTGTGTGTGTGTGTGTGTGTGTGTCTGTATCTGTGTCTGTGAGAGAGTTTCTTCTAGCTTTAGTATCATAGTGAGAATACATTGTTTACATGCGATGAGAAATATAAGCTTTGGGTCCATCCCCACCTTCCAGCCTTTGTGACAATCATCTCTGTCCCAAGGTGATCAAACTGCTCCCACAAGGTGTGCATCTCCAGCTGAACTCTAACTGATGCTACCTTGGCAGCTTTGCCACTAGTGACATCCAAATCTGGGGTGCAGGGCACACCCAGTGTACAGTTGTAGGAGACTGTGAGGACAGCAAGAAGAACAAATCATATGTGATCCGATCTAGGAAAACCCACCACATGGTGCACTCAAAAATCTAAAAATATATCATGCATATTTTTGAACATTATCTATTATTACCATCCATGAAATCTGCTGGCGATATTGTCCTGTATCCAACCAATCAGTCGATAACTTATCAGGCGATAAATGCTTGTTTTCTTGCTATGGAGAGGTTTTGTTCTAATTCTCTTCTCACGGTTTCTTTTAAATAGCCGACCTCGTTGTTCCTCAGTGCTCTCCAGATGACCAGACTGCGCTGGCATCAGAAGCCCTCAGTGGTTTTTATAAGAGTTTGGACACCCATGGGATTTCAACCAGGAGCCCCATCCATTACATTCTCCTACAGCCCACTGACATACAATAATCTCAAACACATACACAGGCAAACACTAACACCACAGGGTGCAGCTTTAATGAAAACAATGGAGGACAATTATGTCAAAACAGCTTTTTACTTAGAGTGAGTATATAGTATAAATCTGTGTAAGTTTATATGATGTAACTATTATTATTATAGAAAGACTAATAGAGATTATTAATGTTGTACATAATGATTGAAAATATTGATATTGAGTTACTTCTGGTTTAGTATGCAGCAGGTCCCGTTTCATATTATAGCCTCAGATTCTAATTAGAGCATTTAACAGCAAAGGGATTTGTTTCATAATAGGGAACTTTTACACATACTTTGTCTCCAGCCTGTTTATATCCTGGTGATAGTTATCATAGCCATTATGAAAAAGGGGGACAATTTTCTAATGAGCCAAGTAATGTTTAGCTGTGGCCTGAAGCACCACATCTTTTTAAAATTATTACAGTAAAATGTAATTAGCAAACGTACGACCTTTAAGACCTCGTCTCACCTAAAGCTTCAGTCCTCTTAGTGATGCACAGCAATTACCTGTAATAGAAGGGCGAGGACAAGGAACTGACAGAATGTCACCACTTCTGTCTTCCATTGAACCTAATGCGCCGTATTCCACCAACAGCGGCAGACACTCAACACAAGATGAATTGGATTCTGGGCCACAGCAGAGCAAATGATACCTGCCACCTCTGGGAAGCCTGTGTCGTGTCGGTCAAAAGTCTAAGGTCATAGATTATGGCCTTTCACCCCAGACTGGTCAGAGGAGAGTGGAGGGGTGAGTGGCTGGTCTGTGCCCTCATAGTCTGCCTCTCACCACCTGCTAACCACCCGTGAAGCTGGACCCACTCAAGCTCACTGACAGTTAAGATGGATCCGTTAATAACTTCCTTATGGCAAAGATCAGGATTGCAGTCATCATGGCAATGATTATGAAGATGATGATGATGTGTGAATATGCAAAGATGTGAATGACAAAATAGTGAGGTATTACACAACTATTACACATTGACTAATCTCATTCATTTCAGTTAAAAGTTTTTTTTATAAACAACAAAGAAATGAAGACAGAATTAATTTCAGTCGTTGTTCCTCTGGTTCCTATTTTCTTAACAGCAGACAATTAAAAAAGTATCTCACAGCCACCTCATGAGCTGTGATGTGAAAAATGTCAAGTTGGGCCGTGATAAACTCTATATTCAATGTCTTTTCAATGCTATGTATAAAAGGAAAGCAGATTCCTCAGAATGAAATGCAAGATGCAGTCAGGACATAAAATACACAAAAATACAGGGTCTTTTAGGTATTGTATGTAGAGATGCCTGGTCACCCTGAGAGGGGGAGACTGATCAGTGGACTTGGCCTGAAGGGTATTTTGGAGCAGGTCCCATCTATCTCTCCACCACAATGATTAGACTCCATGGGTAAGCATACATAAAGCCCAATGACAAATTCTCCTGCTCCACCAATTCATCAATGACACTAATGGCCGGAAGCAATGGTAGATATCTGATTTCACTTTTTGTGATTATTAATGTCACAGTGTGGGGAAGTCACGTTTGTGGACCTGGGTCAACATCCTTCAATGGATTTTCTTATTAAGGTTGCTGCCAATTAATCCTGTTGTTAAAAGACACAAGATAAAATGTATCACGTGACTGTCTGTTGAAAACATAATCATGAATCCTGATTATTGCAATAATTCATACCTCATCAGTTTATTTGATCAAATTCACTAAAAATGGACATGACTTATTTTCATGCACTGAGTAGAGTAGCCTAATGAGGACTTGAATGGAAGGAAACAGTTTGAATTCTCTTGAATTATAAAACTAAGATATTACCCATAATTTTGTCCAATTCAAGCTTCTACATCTTAGTCAAAATGTCAGCCTTTGACATTTTCTCAGATATCCTGGACCATCTACTTGCTATGGTCTTATTCTATTCTAGGGGCTCGGTCAGCTTGGCATGCACTGGCTCAATGATTGCATAACCTAGACTTGGTCTCCTGAACATTGGCCTGCATCTGGGTGCACAGCTCCATCTTGGCTCTGAAGGTCTGAGTGCACCCTTAATAAACTTGGCAGTAAACTCCTGCATGACGGGTTCCAGTTTCCCCCGGTACTTGTGAAAGTGCTTCCCCAGGATCTGCTGCAGCACCTTAGCACCCTGGGTCTCTGGGCGTCCTCTACAGCTCCTGGGTGTCAGAAGGCTTTCTTTAGCTCATCAGTATTGGCCATCTTCAGCTCATCAGTATTGGCTTCATCTAATTTACTCTAGAGGTGGCCAGTACCAGTTTCACACCACATTTTGCATTGTTTTCTATGCAACATATTAAGTTATCTATTTCCGCCCGTGCCCTATTTTTGCCCTTTTGCCTTGTCACTTGATATTTACTTCTATACAAACCAAGACGGTGGATTCCTAAAGAAACGCAAGCACCCACCCCATAAGGGTATCTCAACTATCTGTACCAAAAATTACATTGTATATTGACTCAAAGATATGTACACAGTGTTGTAAGGCTGCATGTACAAACCAGTGGAATTTTGATTTTGTGACGAGAATTCTCGGTCTCACTGTTGATGTGAATGAGTGGGCAGAAATAGGACTCACTTTAGATGTCAACACTGTGTGTGTGTGTGTGTGTGTGTGTGTGTGTGTCTGTGTGTCTGTGTGTCTGTGTGTGAGTGTGTGAGTGTGTGTGTGAGTGTGTGTGTGTGTGTGTGTGTGTGTGTGTGTGTGTGTGTGTGTGTGTGTGTTTGTGTGTGTGTGTGTGTGTGTGTACAGTTCAGATTCACACATTCGTATTTCTTTATAGGATGCAACATAAACATATTCTTCAGATGCTCCTGGCCTACAATGAGAGCCTGTAATCAGGCTTGGATTAGATAGTGCTAAAAAGAGTTACACCATCTCCACAGAGAGATTTGTCTTCAGCCGCCACTTAATCCACAATCCCCTCAGACCCACAGGGCTTTGCTCCAGAGGTTGGTCTTGGATTGGTGGGGAGAACTCGCATTGGCTACAGGTAAACCTGTCTGTGGATAAGGTGATTAGCTTTTATCTCAATCTGTGATCTCAACAAACTCAACAAACACACCGACGACTCTGTTAAAGAGAAGATTCTATCTAATATCTGAGATAAAGTTACTCCTGAGATATAAATCATGGATTATACAAAGAGTTTTCAGTTTTCATCTTAAAACGGATGTTTCCAGGAAATTAAAATTAAGTCTTTCAAGTGTGCAAGTGCAACTGGTCAGCGTTTAGTTGGCCAGCAACATACAGTGTGTAGCTTTACTTTTATTTTTGTTACATAATGAAGTTCTCCCCTGTAAACTGTATCTTGATGACATTTAGTTGTATTCATTTGGCCACTTGGTGTCACTCTAGTGTACCTCACTGTAGATGAGTGAAGGAGAAATCAATCTGTACACATAATCCATATAATGAAATGTTACAGTCAGAAAAACTTACTTGATAGAATCGTCAGCCTCTTCATTTCATACTGCTACACAAGTAAACAGATTTGCCGGTGTTTCTGTGAATTTAGCAGTAGTTTATTGTACTGCACTACTGGCCTAGTGTCCTGCTGTGTCCTGAGTAATTTGCAGTTGGCACAAAACAGTGCCGTTCAGGAACTAAACACATCCAGGAAATTCACCATGGCTCCAAACTTTAGATGTACAACACTGCAATCTTTTAAGATTTGATTTAGGTCTTGGACAGTGTGGCACCAACTTATATTGTTCCAAATTGCCATGACTGGTCTGCCCTCTGCTCTAAGAACAAAGACAAAACCCAGCAGGGTGTGGAGTTTTTGCCACTATGGTGTCATTTTTTCTTGAGGTTGCACTCCAGGATTTTAAGACTGCAGACATTTCTGCTTTTGGGACTAAATTGACTAGAATGATTTTAAACATTCTATTTAGCTGTTTCTTTCCACATTTGGTTTTCTTTTGTTCTCCACGTTGTGACTTCATTTTGTTGTTAATTCATATGGCATTCTTACTATTTCAGTGGTATTTTGTTTTTATTTTGTTTGTTTAATTTACATTTGTCTGTTGTATGCTAACTTTGCAAAGCTGCATTGAGGCCATCCCAAAGGTGAATGATGCTACATAGTTAATTTGTACACAAATTCATGGCTGGCTGTCATAAAAATGAAATGATGCTCTTGAAGCAATACAAGTAGTATGAAACAGTCTGGATTTTATTGAACAGACAGTATTAAGACACTGTTACACTGTTTTCTCTAACAAGCAGCAGCATGACAGAATATTCAAGCATTTCACAGGTTTAGTTTGAATGGAAAAGTGTGCTTCATCTTCTGCGTGCTTGGAGCTGTGCAATCACCCCACACGATGTAGGTGTGTGTGTGTGTGTGTGTGTGTGTGTTAGCCTGTGCGTGTGTTAGGAAGCAAAGTGTCCAGCCATGGCATTGCATTAGCCCTTGTCACAAGGGGGAAGTGCGTGGGTGTGTGTGTGTTGTGTGTGTGTTGTGAGTGAGGGTGGAGGAAATGGGGACACGAGGAGTGAGGTGTCGTCCGACGACGTTGCAGGGGGACAGGGAGGGGGCTTTAGGACTTCTGGAAAGCCTTGGTGAGGGTCTCGTAGACACCCATCAGCTTGGTCTTCAGCTCCTCGCCCAGACCGTCGTTCTTGCCCATCTGCTCACGCAGGTCAGCTACAGCCTTGGTAAGCTGCTCCCTGTACTCCTCGACGTAGGGGGTGGCCATGGTCTTCATCTCCTCCAGACGCTCGGTCAGCTTGGCGCGCACAGCCTCGATGATTGGCATCAGCTTGGACTTGGTCTCCTCGACGTTGCTCTGGATCTTGGCGCGCAGCTCCACCATAACGGGCTCCATCTTGGTTCTGAGAGCCTCCATCTCCTCGCGATGCTTGGCGGTGTACTCGTTCATGATGGGCTCCAGCTTCTCGCGGTACTCCTGCATGTGCTTCTCCAGGACCAGTCTCAGCTCTTCACGTTTAGGCTCAAGGTTCTTGCGGAGCTCCTCCACATCGGCGGCGATGGAAGCGCGCATGCCAGCGGTGACCTCCATGATCTGGGTGGCGAAGGCATCGGTGTAGGGAGACAAGGAGGCAGAGGCGGTCTGCACATGAGTCAGCATGTTGTCAAGGCTCTCAGAGACCTTCATCCTGAACAAGCAACAACCAAGGGAAGTGGGGGGTTAGTGAGTGATTAACATGGGTTTATTCAAATACCGTGATTGACTAAAGTAATTTAACACAGAATACTACAAGCATGGGAGAAATATTATAGGGAGGTTTACTCA